>NW_026909886.1:0-322886 GCF_949316345.1 Pungitius pungitius | reverse complement strand
TCAATCCAAGAAGTCCTGCATGGCTTCGTTTGCCTCTGTCCAGCGCCTCACAGTCTGCCTCAGCACCAAAGGAACATACTCTGGTGGTAACAAAAGGAGAACCATCGGTGATAGTTGTTTTTTTGAAAGTCAAATTCCCTTTTCACCCTCAAGCAAACTAAGACTATACTTTCAGGGATCATTTCTATAGTTTCCGACTTGAGAAGTGTGTTTCAAAATGGTATGGCCTCGCTATCCACGATGATGAAATGTGATATTTCCCACTGGGCGTGAAGCGGGCACAGAGAAGTGAATCAGTTCACAAGCTTTCTGCCATTGATGACCGCTCTTTAATTCCTAGTGGAGTAAAGAGGTGGGAAATATGGACCGAGTGGTTATCAGACTACGTCAACAGACTTTTATATATAACCCCAAAAATTCGACTTGATTAGTTGATAGAATGGCTGAATTATCCGATATCTTTTACTGTGTTTCAGTTCAAAGGGGGATTTTGTGACACCTTTCCGCATTGACCCTTCGCAGGAAGCCCAATAGTCATCTCCCTCGAGCCTGGAAACCAGTTATCTGCTCACCCGGTTCACACCTCCCTCACATTGTTCTCTTGGAATTTGGTGTCCTAGCAATCCCTGAGCTTGTCCTTCAAGTCACGCTGATTACCCGAATATACCCCTGTCCCTGCAGTTGAAGCCTTTTTTCTTCTCATTGAGAAGACCTTTGAGTTCACTGGTGACCGTTGGCTTGTTGTTGGTGAAGTAGTGTACAGTCCAGATTGGAACGGTGGCATTTTCACAGAATCAAATGTTATTCCGTAAGGCATTGCGGAATGCTGTGGATAACCTCCCAAGAGGTCCACACTGCGGATAGCATTCCATCAATCCAAGAAGTACTGCATGGCTTCGTTTGCCTCTGTCCAGCGCCTCACAGTCTGCCTCAGCACCAAAGGAACATACTCTGGTGGTAACAAAAGGAGAACCATCGGTGATAGTTGTTTTTTTGAAAGTCAAATTCCGTTTTCACCCTCAAGCAAACTAAGACTATACTTTCAGGGATCATTTCTATAGTTTCCGACTTGAGAAGTGTGTTTCAAAATGGTATGGCCTCGCTATCCACGATGATGAAATGTGATATTTCCCACTGGGCGTGAAGCGGGCACAGAGAAGTGAATCAGTTCACAAGCTTTCTGCCATTGATGACCGCTCTTTAATTCCTAGTGGAGTAAAGAGGTGGGAAATATGGACCGAGTGGTTATCAGACTACGTCAACTGACTTTTATATATAACCCCAAAAATTTGACTTGATTAGTTGATAGAATGGCTGAATTATCCGATATATTTTACTGTGTTTCAGTTCAAAGGGGGATTTTGTGACACCTTTCCGCATTGACCCTTCGCAGGAAGCCCAATAGTCATCTCCCTCGAGCCTGGAAACCAGTTATCTGCTCACCCGGTTCACACCTCCCTCACATTGTTCTCTTGGAATTTGGTGTCCTAGCAATCCCTGAGCTTGTCCTTCAAGTCACGCTGATTACCCGAATATACCCCTGTCCCTGCAGTTGAAGCCTTTTTTCTTCTCATTGAGAAGACCTTTGAGTTCACTGGTGACCGTTGGCTTGTTGTTGGTGAAGTAGTGTACAGTCCAGATTGGAACGGTGGCATTTTTACAGAATCAAATGTTATTCCGTAAGGCATTCCGGAATGCTGTGGATAACCTCCCAAGAGGTCCACACTGCAGATAGCAGTCCATCAATCCAACAAGTCCTGCATGGCTTCGTTTGCCTCTGTCCAGCGCCTCACAGTCTGCCTCAGCACCAAAGGAACATACTCTGGTGGTAACAAAAGGAGAACCATCGGTGATAGTTGTTTTTTTGAAAGTCAAATTCCGTTTTCACCCTCAAGCAAACTAAGACTTTACTTTCAGGGATCATTTCTATAGTTTCCGACTTGAGAAGTGTGTTTCAAAATGGTATGGCCTCGCTATCCACGATGATGAAATGTGATATTTCCCACTGGGCGTGAAGCGGGCACAGAGAAGTGAATCAGTTCACAAGCTTTCTGCCATTGATGACCGCTCTTTAATTCCTAGTGGAGTAAAGAGGTGGGAAATATGGACCGAGTGGTTATCAGACTACGTCAACAGACTTTTATATATAACCCCAAAAATTCGACTTGATTAGTTGATAGAATGGCTGAATTATCCGATATCTTTTACTGTGTTTCAGTTCAAAGGGGGATTTTGTGACACCTTTCCGCATTGACCCTTCGCAGGAAGCCCAATAGTCATCTCCCTCGAGCCTGGAAACCAGTTATCTGCTCACCCGGTTCACACCTCCCTCACATTGTTCTCTTGGAATTTGGTGTCCTAGCAATCCCTGAGCTTGTCCTTCAAGTCACGCTGATTACCCGAATATACCCCTGTCCCTGCAGTTGAAGCCTTTTTTCTTCTCATTGAGAAGACCTTTGAGTTCACTGGTGACCGTTGGCTTGTTGTTGGTGAAGTAGTGTACAGTCCAGATTGGAACGGTGGCATTTTTACAGAATCAAATGTTATTCCGTAAGGCATTCCGGAATGCTGTGGATAACCTCCCAATAGGTCCACACTGCAGATAGCAGTCCATCAATCCAAGAAGTCCTGCATGGCTTCGTTTGCCTCTGTCCAGCGCCTCACAGTCTGCCTCAGCACCAAAGGAACATACTCTGGTGGTAACAAAAGGAGAACCATCGGTGATAGTTGTTTTTTTGAAAGTCAAATTCCGTTTTCACCCTCAAGCAAACTAAGACTATACTTTCAGGGATCATTTCTATAGTTTCCGACTTGAGAAGTGTGTTTCAAAATGGTATGGCCTCGCTATCCACGATGATAAAATGTGATATTTCCCACTGGGCGTGAAGCGGGCACAGAGAAGTGAATCAGTTCACAAGCTTTCTGCCATTGATGACCGCTCTTTAATTCCTAGTGGAGTAAAGAGGTGGGAAATATGGACCGAGTGGTTATCAGACTGTCAACAGACTTTTATATATAACCCCAAAAATTCGACTTGATTAGTTGATAGAATGGCTGAATTATCCGATATATTTTACTGTGTTTCAGTTCAAAGGGGGATTTTGTGACACCTTTCCGCATTGACCCTTCGCAGGAAGCCCAATAGTCATCTCCCTCGAGCCTGGAAACCAGTTATCTGCTCACCCGGTTCACACCTCCCTCACATTGTTCTCTTGGAATTTGGTGTCCTAGCAATCCCTGAGCTTGTCCTTCAAGTCACGCTGATTACCCGAATATACCCCTGTCCCTGCAGTTGAAGCCTTTTTTCTTCTCATTGAGAAGACCTTTGAGTTCACTGGTGACCGTTGGCTTGTTGTTGGTGAAGTAGTGTACAGTCCAGATTGGAACGGTGGCATTTTCACAGAATCAAATGTTATTCCGTAAGGCATTGCGGAATGCTGTGGATAACCTCCCAAGAGGTCCACACTGCGGATAGCATTCCATCAATCCAAGAAGTACTGCATGGCTTCGTTTGCCTCTGTCCAGCGCCTCACAGTCTGCCTCAGCACCAAAGGAACATACTCTGGTGGTAACAAAAGGAGAACCATCGGTGATAGTTGTTTTTTTGAAAGTCAAATTCCGTTTTCACCCTCAAGCAAACTAAGACTATACTTTCAGGGATCATTTCTATAGTTTCCGACTTGAGAAGTGTGTTTCAAAATGGTATGGCCTCGCTATCCACGATGATGAAATGTGATATTTCCTACTGGGCGTGAAGCGGGCACAGAGAAGTGAATCAGTTCACAAGCTTTCTGCCATTGATGACCGCTCTTTAATTCCTAGTGGAGTAAAGAGGTGGGAAATATGGACCGAGTGGTTATCAGACTACGTCAACTGACTTTTATATATAACCCCAAAAATTTGACTTGATTAGTTGATAGAATGGCTGAATTATCCGATATATTTTACTGTGTTTCAGTTCAAAGGGGGATTTTGTGACACCTTTCCGCATTGACCCTTCGCAGGAAGCCCAATAGTCATCTCCCTCGAGCCTGGAAACCAGTTATCTGCTCACCCGGTTCACACCTCCCTCACATTGTTCTCTTGGAATTTGGTGTCCTAGCAATCCCTGAGCTTGTCCTTCAAGTCACGCTGATTACCCGAATATACCCCTGTCCCTGCAGTTGAAGCCTTTTTTCTTCTCATTGAGAAGACCTTTGAGTTCACTGGTGACCGTTGGCTTGTTGTTGGTGAAGTAGTGTACAGTCCAGATTGGAACGGTGGCATTTTTACAGAATCAAATGTTATTCCGTAAGGCATTCCGGAATGCTGTGGATAACCTCCCAAGAGGTCCACACTGCAGATAGCAGTCCATCAATCCAACAAGTCCTGCATGGCTTCGTTTGCCTCTGTCCAGCGCCTCACAGTCTGCCTCAGCACCAAAGGAACATACTCTGGTGGTAACAAAAGGAGAACCATCGGTGATAGTTGTTTTTTTGAAAGTCAAATTCCGTTTTCACCCTCAAGCAAACTAAGACTTTACTTTCAGGGATCATTTCTATAGTTTCCGACTTGAGAAGTGTGTTTCAAAATGGTATGGCCTCGCTATCCACGATGATGAAATGTGATATTTCCCACTGGGCGTGAAGCGGGCACAGAGAAGTGAATCAGTTCACAAGCTTTCTGCCATTGATGACCGCTCTTTAATTCCTAGTGGAGTAAAGAGGTGGGAAATATGGACCGAGTGGTTATCAGACTACGTCAACAGACTTTTATATATAACCCCAAAAATTCGACTTGATTAGTTGATAGAATGGCTGAATTATCCGATATCTTTTACTGTGTTTCAGTTCAAAGGGGGATTTTGTGACACCTTTCCGCATTGACCCTTCGCAGGAAGCCCAATAGTCATCTCCCTCGAGCCTGGAAACCAGTTATCTGCTCACCCGGTTCACACCTCCCTCACATTGTTCTCTTGGAATTTGGTGTCCTAGCAATCCCTGAGCTTGTCCTTCAAGTCACGCTGATTACCCGAATATACCCCTGTCCCTGCAGTTGAAGCCTTTTTTCTTCTCATTGAGAAGACCTTTGAGTTCACTGGTGACCGTTGGCTTGTTGTTGGTGAAGTAGTGTACAGTCCAGATTGGAACGGTGGCATTTTTACAGAATCAAATGTTATTCTGTAAGGCATTCCGGAATGCTGTGGATAACCTCCCAATAGGTCCACACTGCAGATAGCAGTCCATCAATCCAAGAAGTCCTGCATGGCTTCGTTTGCCTCTGTCCAGCGCCTCACAGTCTGCCTCAGCACCAAAGGAACATACTCTGGTGGTAACAAAAGGAGAACCATCGGTGATAGTTGTTTTTTTGAAAGTCAAATTCCGTTTTCACCCTCAAGCAAACTAAGACTATACTTTCAGGGATCATTTCTATAGTTTCCGACTTGAGAAGTGTGTTTCAAAATGGTATGGCCTCGCTATCCACGATGATGAAATGTGATATTTCCCACTGGGCGTGAAGCGGGCACAGAGAAGTGAATCAGTTCACAAGCTTTCTGCCATTGATGACCGCTCTTTAATTCCTAGTGGAGTAAAGAGGTGGGAAATATGGACCGAGTGGTTATCAGACTGTCAACAGACTTTTATATATAACCCCAAAAATTCGACTTGATTAGTTGATAGAATGGCTGAATTATCCAATATATTTTACTGTGTTTCAGTTCAAAGGGGGATTTTGTGACACCTTTCCGCATTGACCCTTCGCAGGAAGCCCAATAGTCATCTCCCTCGAGCCTGGAAACCAGTTATCTGCTCACCCGGTTCACACCTCCCTCACATTGTTCTCTTGGAATTTGGTGTCCTAGCAATCCCTGAGCTTGTCCTTCAAGTCACGCTGATTACCCGAATATACCCCTGTCCCTGCAGTTGAAGCCTTTTTTCTTCTCATTGAGAAGACCTTTGAGTTCACTGGTGACCGTTGGCTTGTTGTTGGTGAAGTAGTGTACAGTCCAGATTGGAACGGTGGCATTTTTACAGAATCAAATGTTATTCCGTAAGGCATTCCGGAATGCTGTGGATAACCTCCCAAGAGGTCCACACTGCAGATAGCAGTCCATCAATCCAAGAAGTCCTGCATGGCTTCGTTTGCCTCTGTCCAGCGCCTCACAGTCTGCCTCAGCACCAAAGGAACATACTCTGGTGGTAACAAAAGGAGAACCATCGGTGATAGTTGTTTTTTTGAAAGTCAAATTCCGTTTTCACCCTCAAGCAAACTAAGACTTTACTTTCAGGGATCATTTCTATAGTTTCCGACTTGAGAAGTGTGTTTCAAAATGGTATGGCCTCGCTATCCACGATGATGAAATGTGATATTTCCCACTGGGCGTGAAGCGGGCACAGAGAAGTGAATCAGTTCACAAGCTTTCTGCCATTGATGACCGCTCTTTAATTCCTAGTGGAGTAAAGAGGTGGGAAATATGGACCGAGTGGTTATCAGACTACGTCAACAGACTTTTATATATAACCCCAAAAATTCGACTTGATTAGTTGATAGAATGGCTGAATTATCCGATATCTTTTACTGTGTTTCAGTTCAAAGGGGGATTTTGTGACACCTTTCCGCATTGACCCTTCGCAGGAAGCCCAATAGTCATCTCCCTCGAGCCTGGAAACCAGTTATCTGCTCACCCGGTTCACACCTCCCTCACATTGTTCTCTTGGAATTTGGTGTCCTAGCAATCCCTGAGCTTGTCCTTCAAGTCACGCTGATTACCCGAATATACCCCTGTCCCTGCAGTTGAAGCCTTTTTTCTTCTCATTGAGAAGACCTTTGAGTTCACTGGTGACCGTTGGCTTGTTGTTGGTGAAGTAGTGTACAGTCCAGATTGGAACGGTGGCATTTTTACAGAATCAAATGTTATTCCGTAAGGCATTCCGGAATGCTGTGGATAACCTCCCAATAGGTCCACACTGCAGATAGCAGTCCATCAATCCAAGAAGTCCTGCATGGCTTCGTTTGCCTCTGTCCAGCGCCTCACAGTCTGCCTCAGCACCAAAGGAACATACTCTGGTGGTAACAAAAGGAGAACCATCGGTGATAGTTGTTTTTTTTAAAGTCAAATTCCGTTTTCACCCTCAAGCAAACTAAGACTATACTTTCAGGGATCATTTCTATAGTTTCCGACTTGAGAAGTGTGTTTCAAAATGGTATGGCCTCGCTATCCACGATGATGAAATGTGATATTTCCCACTGGGCGTGAAGCGGGCACAGAGAAGTGAATCAGTTCACAAGCTTTCTGCCATTGATGACCGCTCTTTAATTCCTAGTGGAGTAAAGAGGTGGGAAATATGGACCGAGTGGTTATCAGACTGTCAACAGACTTTTATATATAACCCCAATAATTCGACTTGATTAGTTGATAGAATGGCTGAATTATCTGATATATTTTACTGTGTTTCAGTTCAAAGGGGGATTTTGTGACACCTTTCCGCATTGACCCTTGGCAGGAAGCCCAATAGTCATCTCCCTCGAGCCTGGAAACCA
Organism: Pungitius pungitius; assembly: GCF_949316345.1. NCBI lineage: Eukaryota > Metazoa > Chordata > Actinopteri > Perciformes > Gasterosteidae > Pungitius > Pungitius pungitius. The sequence goes on along the minus strand of NW_026909886.1, from coordinate 315,365 downwards.
GTTATCTGCTCACCCGGTTCACACCTCCCTCACATTGTTCTCTTGGAATTTGGTGTCCTAGCAATCCCTGAGCTTGTCCTTCAAGTCACGCTGATTACCCGAATATACCCCTGTCCCTGCAGTTGAAGCCTTTTTTCTTCTCATTGAGAAGACCTTTGAGTTCACTGGTGACCGTTGGCTTGTTGTTGGTGAAGTAGTGTACAGTCCAGATTGGAACGGTGGCATTTTCACAGAATCAAATGTTATTCCGTAAGGCATTCCGGAATGCTGTGGATAACCTCCCAAGAGGTCCACACTGCGGATAGCAGTCCATCAATCCAAGAAGTCCTGCATGGCTTCGTTTGCCTCTGTCCAGCGCCTCACAGTCTGCCTCAGCACCAAAGGAACATACTCTGGTGGTAACAAAAGGAGAACCATCGGTGATAGTTGTTTTTTTGAAAGTCAAATTCCCTTTTCACCCTCAAGCAAACTAAGACTATACTTTCAGGGATCATTTCTATAGTTTCCGACTTGAGAAGTGTGTTTCAAAATGGTATGGCCTCGCTATCCACGATGATGAAATGTGATATTTCCCACTGGGCGTGAAGCGGGCACAGAGAAGTGAATCAATTCACAAGCTTTCTGCTATTGATGACCGCTCTTTAATTCCTAGTGGAGTAAAGAGGTGGGAAATATGGACCAAGTGGTTATAAGACTATCTCAACAGACTTTTATATATAACCCCAATAATTCGACTTGATTAGTTGATAGAATGGCTGAATTATCCGATATATTTTACTGTGTTTCAGTTCAAAGGGGGATTTTGTGACACCTTTCCGCATTGACCCTTCGCAGGAAGCCCAATAGTCATCTCCCTCGAGCCTGGAAACCAGTTATCTGCTCACCCGGTTCACACCTCCCTCACATTGTTCTCTTGGAATTTGGTGTCCTAGCAATCCCTGAGCTTGTCCTTCAAGTCACGCTGATTACCCGAATATACCCCTGTCCCTGCAGTTGAAGCCTTTTTTCTTCTCATTGAGAAGACCTTTGAGTTCACTGGTGACCGTTGGCTTGTTGTTGGTGAAGTAGTGTACAGTCCAGATTGGAACGGTGGCATTTTCACAGAATCAAATGTTATTCCGTAAGGCATTCCGGAATGCTGTGGATAACCTCCCAAGAGGTCCACACTGCGGATAGCAGTCCATCAATCCAAGAAGTCCTGCATGGCTTCGTTTGCCTTTGTCCAGCGCCTCACAGTCTGCCTCAGCACCAAAGGAACATACTCTGGTGGTAACAAAAGGAGAACCATCGGTGATAGTTGTTTTTTTGAAAGTCAAATTCCCTTTTCACCCTCAAGCAAACTAAGACTATACTTTCAGGGATCATTTCTATAGTTTCCGACTTGAGAAGTGTGTTTCAAAATGGTATGGCCTCGCTATCCACGATGATGAAATGTGATATTTCCCACTGGGCGTGAAGCGGGCACAGAGAAGTGAATCAGTTCACAAGCTTTCTGCCATTGATGACCGCTCTTTAATTCCTAGTGGAGTAAAGAGGTGGGAAATATGGACCGAGTGGTTATCAGACTATCTCAACAGACTTTTATATATAACCCCAATAATTCGACTTGATTAGTTGATAGAATGGCTGAATTATCTGATATATTTTACTGTGTTTCAGTTCAAAGGGGGATTTTGTGACACCTTTCCGCATTGGCCCTTGGCAGGAAGCCCAATAGTCATCTCCCTCGAGCCTGGAAACCAGTTATCTGCTCACCCGGTTCACACCTCCCTCACATTGTTCTCTTGGAATTTGGTGTCCTAGCAATCCCTGAGCTTGTCCTTCAAGTCACGCTGATTACCCGAATATACCCCTGTCCCTGCAGTTGAAGCCTTTTTTCTTCTCATTGAGAAGACCTTTGAGTTCACTGGTGACCGTTGGCTTGTTGTTGGTGAAGTAGTGTACAGTCCAGATTGGAACGGTGGCATTTTCACAGAATCAAATGTTATTCCGTAAGGCATTCCGGAATGCTGTGGATAACCTCCCAAGAGGTCCACACTGCGGATAGCAGTCCATCAATCCAAGAAGTCCTGCATGGCTTCGTTTGCCTCTGTCCAGCGCCTCACAGTCTGCCTCAGCACCAAAGGAACATACTCTGGTGGTAACAAAAGGAGAACCATCGGTGATAGTTGTTTTTTTGAAAGTCAAATTCCGTTTTCACCCTCAAGCAAACTAAGACTATACTTTCAGGGATCATTTCTATAGTTTCCGACTTGAGAAGTGTGTTTCAAAATGGTATGGCCTCGCTATCCACGATGATGAAATGTGATATTTCCCACTGGGCGTGAAGCGGGCACAGAGAAGTGAATTAGTTCACAAGCTTTCTGCCATTGATGACCGCTCTTTAATTCCTAGTGGAGTAAAGAGGTGGGAAATATGGACCGAGTGGTCATCAGACTATGTCAACAGACTTTTATATATAACCCCAAAAATTCGACTTGATTAGTTGATAGAATGGCTGAATTATCCGATATATTTTACTGTGTTTCAGTTCAAAGGGGGATTTTGTGACACCTTTCCGCATTGACCCTTCGCAGGAAGCCCAATAGTCATCTCCCTCGAGCCTGGAAACCAGTTATCTGCTCACCCGGTTCACACCTCCCTCACATTGTTCTCTTGGAATTTGGTGTCCTAGCAATCCCTGAGCTTGTCCTTCAAGTCACGCTGATTACCCGAATATACCCCTGTCCCTGCAGTTGAAGCCTTTTTTCTTCTCATTGAGAAGACCTTTGAGTTCACTGGTGACCGTTGGCTTGTTGTTGGTGAAGTAGTGTACAGTCCAGATTGGAACGGTGGCATTTTCACAGAATCAAATGTTATTCCGTAAGGCATTCCGGAATGCTGTGGATAACCTCCCAAGAGGTCCACACTGCGGATAGCAGTCCATCAATCCAAGAAGTCCTGCATGGCTTCGTTTGCCTCTGTCCAGCGCCTCACAGTCTGCCTCAGCACCAAAGGAACATACTCTGGTGGTAACAAAAGGAGAACCATCGGTGATAGTTGTTTTTTTGAAAGTCAAATTCCCTTTTCACCCTCAAGCAAACTAAGACTATACTTTCAGGGATCATTTCTATAGTTTCCGACTTGAGAAGTGTGTTTCAAAATGGTATGGCCTCGCTATCCACGATGATGAAATGTGATATTTCCCACTGGGCGTGAAGCGGGCACAGAGAAGTGAATCAGTTCACAAGCTTTCTGCCATTGATGACCGCTCTTTAATTCCTAGTGGAGTAAAGAGGTGGGAAATATGGACCGAGTGGTTATCAGACTATCTCAACAGACTTTTATATATAACCCCAATAATTCGACTTGATTAGTTGATAGAATGGCTGAATTATCTGATATATTTTACTGTGTTTCAGTTCAAAGGGGGATTTTGTGACACCTTTCCGCATTGGCCCTTGGCAGGAAGCCCAATAGTCATCTCCCTCGAGCCTGGAAACCAGTTATCTGCTCACCCGGTTCACACCTCCCTCACATTGTTCTCTTGGAATTTGGTGTCCTAGCAATCCCTGAGCTTGTCCTTCAAGTCACGCTGATTACCCGAATATACCCCTGTCCCTGCAGTTGAAGCCTTTTTTCTTCTCATTGAGAAGACCTTTGAGTTCACTGGTGACCGTTGGCTTGTTGTTGGTGAAGTAGTGTACAGTCCAGATTGGAACGGTGGCATTTTCACAGAATCAAATGTTATTCCGTAAGGCATTCCGGAATGCTGTGGATAACCTCCCAAGAGGTCCACACTGCGGATAGCAGTCCATCAATCCAAGAAGTCCTGCATGGCTTCGTTTGCCTCTGTCCAGCGCCTCACAGTCTGCCTCAGCACCAAAGGAACATACTCTGGTGGTAACAAAAGGAGAACCATCGGTGATAGTTGTTTTTTTTAAAGTCAAATTCCGTTTTCACCCTCAAGCAAACTAAGACTATACTTTCAGGGATCATTTCTATAGTTTCCGACTTGAGAAGTGTGTTTCAAAATGGTATGGCCTCGCTATCCACGATGATGTAATGTGATATTTCCCACTGGGCGTGAAGCGGGCACAGAGAAGTGAATTAGTTCACAAGCTTTCTGCCATTGATGACCGCTCTTTAATTCCTAGTGGAGTAAAGAGGTGGGAAATATGGACCGAGTGGTTATAAGACTATCTCAACAGACTTTTATATATAACCCCAATAATTCGACTTGATTAGTTGATAGAATGGCTGAATTATCCGATATATTTTACTGTGTTTCAGTTCAAAGGGGGATTTTGTGACACCTTTCCGCATTGACCCTTCGCAGGAAGCCCAATAGTCATCTCCCTCGAGCCTGGAAACCAGTTATCTGCTCACCCGGTTCACACCTCCCTCACATTGTTCTCTTGGAATTTGGTGTCCTAGCAATCCCTGAGCTTGTCCTTCAAGTCACGCTGATTACCCGAATATACCCCTGTCCCTGCAGTTGAAGCCTTTTTTCTTCTCATTGAGAAGACCTTTGAGTTCACTGGTGACCGTTGGCTTGTTGTTGGTGAAGTAGTGTACAGTCCAGATTGGAACGGTGGCATTTTCACAGAATCAAATGTTATTCCGTAAGGCATTCCGGAATGCTGTGGATAACCTCCCAAGAGGTCCACACTGCGGATAGCAGTCCATCAATCCAAGAAGTCCTGCATGGCTTCGTTTGCCTCTGTCCAGCGCCTCACAGTCTGCCTCAGCACCAAAGGAACATACTCTGGTGGTAACAAAAGGAGAACCATCGGTGATAGTTGTTTTTTTGAAAGTCAAATTCCCTTTTCACCCTCAAGCAAACTAAGACTATACTTTCAGGGATCATTTCTATAGTTTCCGACTTGAGAAGTGTGTTTCAAAATGGTATGGCCTCGCTATCCACGATGATGAAATGTGATATTTCCCACTGGGCGTGAAGCGGGCACAGAGAAGTGAATCAGTTCACAAGCTTTCTGCCATTGATGACCGCTCTTTAATTCCTAGTGGAGTAAAGAGGTGGGAAATATGGACCGAGTGGTTATCAGACTATCTCAACAGACTTTTATATATAACCCCAATAATTCGACTTGATTAGTTGATAGAATGGCTGAATTATCTGATATATTTTACTGTGTTTCAGTTCAAAGGGGGATTTTGTGACACCTTTCCGCATTGGCCCTTGGCAGGAAGCCCAATAGTCATCTCCCTCGAGCCTGGAAACCAGTTATCTGCTCACCCGGTTCACACCTCCCTCACATTGTTCTCTTGGAATTTGGTGTCCTAGCAATCCCTGAGCTTGTCCTTCAAGTCACGCTGATTACCCGAATATACCCCTGTCCCTGCAGTTGAAGCCTTTTTTCTTCTCATTGAGAAGACCTTTGAGTTCACTGGTGACCGTTGGCTTGTTGTTGGTGAAGTAGTGTACAGTCCAGATTGGAACGGTGGCATTTTCACAGAATCAAATGTTATTCCGTAAGGCATTCCGGAATGCTGTGGATAACCTCCCAAGAGGTCCACACTGCGGATAGCAGTCCATCAATCCAAGAAGTCCTGCATGGCTTCGTTTGCCTCTGTCCAGCGCCTCACAGTCTGCCTCAGCACCAAAGGAACATACTCTGGTGGTAACAAAAGGAGAACCATCGGTGATAGTTGTTTTTTTGAAAGTCAAATTCCGTTTTCACCCTCAAGCAAACTAAGACTATACTTTCAGGGATCATTTCTATAGTTTCCGACTTGAGAAGTGTGTTTCAAAATGGTATGGCCTCGCTATCCACGATGATGAAATGTGATATTTCCCACTGGGCGTGAAGCGGGCACAGAGAAGTGAATTAGTTCACAAGCTTTCTGCCATTGATAACCGCTCTTTAATTCCTAGTGGAGTAAAGAGGTGGGAAATATGGACCGAGTGGTCATCAGACTATGTCAACAGACTTTTATATATAACCCCAAAAATTCGACTTGATTAGTTGATAGAATGGCTGAATTATCCGATATATTTTACTGTGTTTCAGTTCAAAGGGGGATTTTGTGACACCTTTCCGCATTGACCCTTCGCAGGAAGCCCAATAGTCATCTCCCTCGAGCCTGGAAACCAGTTATCTGCTCACCCGGTTCACACCTCCCTCACATTGTTCTCTTGGAATTTGGTGTCCTAGCAATCCCTGAGCTTGTCCTTCAAGTCACGCTGATTACCCGAATATACCCCTGTCCCTGCAGTTGAAGCCTTTTTTCTTCTCATTGAGAAGACCTTTGAGTTCACTGGTGACCGTTGGCTTGTTGTTGGTGAAGTAGTGTACAGTCCAGATTGGAACGGTGGCATTTTCACAGAATCAAATGTTATTCCGTAAGGCATTCCGGAATGCTGTGGATAACCTCCCAAGAGGTCCACACTGCGGATAGCAGTCCATCAATCCAAGAAGTCCTGCATGGCTTCGTTTGCCTCTGTCCAGCGCCTCACAGTCTGCCTCAGCACCAAAGGAACATACTCTGGTGGTAACAAAAGGAGAACCATCGGTGATAGTTGTTTTTTTGAAAGTCAAATTCCCTTTTCACCCTCAAGCAAACTAAGACTATACTTTCAGGGATCATTTCTATAGTTTCCGACTTGAGAAGTGTGTTTCAAAATGGTATGGCCTCGCTATCCACGATGATGAAATGTGATATTTCCCACTGGGCGTGAAGCGGGCACAGAGAAGTGAATCAGTTCACAAGCTTTCTGCCATTGATGACCGCTCTTTAATTCCTAGTGGAGTAAAGAGGTGGGAAATATGGACCGAGTGGTTATCAGACTATCTCAACAGACTTTTATATATAACCCCAATAATTCGACTTGATTAGTTGATAGAATGGCTGAATTATCTGATATATTTTACTGTGTTTCAGTTCAAAGGGGGATTTTGTGACACCTTTCCGCATTGGCCCTTGGCAGGAAGCCCAATAGTCATCTCCCTCGAGCCTGGAAACCAGTTATCTGCTCACCCGGTTCACACCTCCCTCACATTGTTCTCTTGGAATTTGGTGTCCTAGCAATCCCTGAGCTTGTCCTTCAAGTCACGCTGATTACCCGAATATACCCCTGTCCCTGCAGTTGAAGCCTTTTTTCTTCTCATTGAGAAGACCTTTGAGTTCACTGGTGACCGTTGGCTTGTTGTTGGTGAAGTAGTGTACAGTCCAGATTGGAACGGTGGCATTTTCACAGAATCAAATGTTATTCCGTAAGGCATTCCGGAATGCTGTGGATAACCTCCCAAGAGGTCCACACTGCGGATAGCAGTCCATCAATCCAAGAAGTCCTGCATGGCTTCGTTTGCCTCTGTCCAGCGCCTCACAGTCTGCCTCAGCACCAAAGGAACATACTCTGGTGGTAACAAAAGGAGAACCATCGGTGATAGTTGTTTTTTTTAAAGTCAAATTCCGTTTTCACCCTCAAGCAAACTAAGACTATACTTTCAGGGATCATTTCTATAGTTTCCGACTTGAGAAGTGTGTTTCAAAATGGTATGGCCTCGCTATCCACGATGATGAAATGTGATATTTCCCACTGGGCGTGAAGCGGGCACAGAGAAGTGAATTAGTTCACAAGCTTTCTGCCATTGATGACCGCTCTTTAATTCCTAGTGGAGTAAAGAGGTGGGAAATATGGACCGAGTGGTTATAAGACTATCTCAACAGACTTTTATATATAACCCCAATAATTCGACTTGATTAGTTGATAGAATGGCTGAATTATCCGATATATTTTACTGTGTTTCAGTTCAAAGGGGGATTTTGTGACACCTTTCCGCATTGACCCTTCGCAGGAAGCCCAATAGTCATCTCCCTCGAGCCTGGAAACCAGTTATCTGCTCACCCGGTTCACACCTCCCTCACATTGTTCTCTTGGAATTTGGTGTCCTAGCAATCCCTGAGCTTGTCCTTCAAGTCACGCTGATTACCCGAATATACCCCTGTCCCTGCAGTTGAAGCCTTTTTTCTTCTCATTGAGAAGACCTTTGAGTTCACTGGTGACCGTTGGCTTGTTGTTGGTGAAGTAGTGTACAGTCCAGATTGGAACGGTGGCATTTTCACAGAATCAAATGTTATTCCGTAAGGCATTCCGGAATGCTGTGGATAACCTCCCAAGAGGTCCACACTGCGGATAGCAGTCCATCAATCCAAGAAGTCCTGCATGGCTTCGTTTGCCTCTGTCCAGCGCCTCACAGTCTGCCTCAGCACCAAAGGAACATACTCTGGTGGTAACAAAAGGAGAACCATCGGTGATAGTTGTTTTTTTGAAAGTCAAATTCCCTTTTCACCCTCAAGCAAACTAAGACTATACTTTCAGGGATCATTTCTATAGTTTCCGACTTGAGAAGTGTGTTTCAAAATGGTATGGCCTCGCTATCCACGATGATGAAATGTGATATTTCCCACTGGGCGTGAAGCGGGCACAGAGAAGTGAATCAGTTCACAAGCTTTCTGCCATTGATGACCGCTCTTTAATTCCTAGTGGAGTAAAGAGGTGGGAAATATGGACCGAGTGGTTATCAGACTATCTCAACAGACTTTTATATATAACCCCAATAATTCGACTTGATTAGTTGATAGAATGGCTGAATTATCTGATATATTTTACTGTGTTTCAGTTCAAAGGGGGATTTTGTGACACCTTTCCGCATTGGCCCTTGGCAGGAAGCCCAATAGTCATCTCCCTCGAGCCTGGAAACCAGTTATCTGCTCACCCGGTTCACACCTCCCTCACATTGTTCTCTTGGAATTTGGTGTCCTAGCAATCCCTGAGCTTGTCCTTCAAGTCACGCTGATTACCCGAATATACCCCTGTCCCTGCAGTTGAAGCCTTTTTTCTTCTCATTGAGAAGACCTTTGAGTTCACTGGTGACCGTTGGCTTGTTGTTGGTGAAGTAGTGTACAGTCCAGATTGGAACGGTGGCATTTTCACAGAATCAAATGTTATTCCGTAAGGCATTCCGGAATGCTGTGGATAACCTCCCAAGAGGTCCACACTGCGGATAGCAGTCCATCAATCCAAGAAGTCCTGCATGGCTTCGTTTGCCTCTGTCCAGCGCCTCACAGTCTGCCTCAGCACCAAAGGAACATACTCTGGTGGTAACAAAAGGAGAACCATCGGTGATAGTTGTTTTTTTGAAAGTCAAATTCCGTTTTCACCCTCAAGCAAACTAAGACTATACTTTCAGGGATCATTTCTATAGTTTCCGACTTGAGAAGTGTGTTTCAAAATGGTATGGCCTCGCTATCCACGATGATGAAATGTGATATTTCCCACTGGGCGTGAAGCGGGCACAGAGAAGTGAATTAGTTCACAAGCTTTCTGCCATTGATAACCGCTCTTTAATTCCTAGTGGAGTAAAGAGGTGGGAAATATGGACCGAGTGGTCATCAGACTATGTCAACAGACTTTTATATATAACCCCAAAAATTCGACTTGATTAGTTGATAGAATGGCTGAATTATCCGATATATTTTACTGTGTTTCAGTTCAAAGGGGGATTTTGTGACACCTTTCCGCATTGACCCTTCGCAGGAAGCCCAATAGTCATCTCCCTCGAGCCTGGAAACCAGTTATCTGCTCACCCGGTTCACACCTCCCTCACATTGTTCTCTTGGAATTTGGTGTCCTAGCAATCCCTGAGCTTGTCCTTCAAGTCACGCTGATTACCCGAATATACCCCTGTCCCTGCAGTTGAAGCCTTTTTTCTTCTCATTGAGAAGACCTTTGAGTTCACTGGTGACCGTTGGCTTGTTGTTGGTGAAGTAGTGTACAGTCCAGATTGGAACGGTGGCATTTTCACAGAATCAAATGTTATTCCGTAAGGCATTCCGGAATGCTGTGGATAACCTCCCAAGAGGTCCACACTGCGGATAGCAGTCCATCAATCCAAGAAGTCCTGCATGGCTTCGTTTGCCTCTGTCCAGCGCCTCACAGTCTGCCTCAGCACCAAAGGAACATACTCTGGTGGTAACAAAAGGAGAACCATCGGTGATAGTTGTTTTTTTGAAAGTCAAATTCCCTTTTCACCCTCAAGCAAACTAAGACTATACTTTCAGGGATCATTTCTATAGTTTCCGACTTGAGAAGTGTGTTTCAAAATGGTATGGCCTCGCTATCCACGATGATGAAATGTGATATTTCCCACTGGGCGTGAAGCGGGCACAGAGAAGTGAATCAGTTCACAAGCTTTCTGCCATTGATGACCGCTCTTTAATTCCTAGTGGAGTAAAGAGGTGGGAAATATGGACCGAGTGGTTATCAGACTATCTCAACAGACTTTTATATATAACCCCAATAATTCGACTTGATTAGTTGATAGAATGGCTGAATTATCTGATATATTTTACTGTGTTTCAGTTCAAAGGGGGATTTTGTGACACCTTTCCGCATTGGCCCTTGGCAGGAAGCCCAATAGTCATCTCCCTCGAGCCTGGAAACCAGTTATCTGCTCACCCGGTTCACACCTCCCTCACATTGTTCTCTTGGAATTTGGTGTCCTAGCAATCCCTGAGCTTGTCCTTCAAGTCACGCTGATTACCCGAATATACCCCTGTCCCTGCAGTTGAAGCCTTTTTTCTTCTCATTGAGAAGACCTTTGAGTTCACTGGTGACCGTTGGCTTGTTGTTGGTGAAGTAGTGTACAGTCCAGATTGGAACGGTGGCATTTTCACAGAATCAAATGTTATTCCGTAAGGCATTCCGGAATGCTGTGGATAACCTCCCAAGAGGTCCACACTGCGGATAGCAGTCCATCAATCCAAGAAGTCCTGCATGGCTTCGTTTGCCTCTGTCCAGCGCCTCACAGTCTGCCTCAGCACCAAAGGAACATACTCTGGTGGTAACAAAAGTAGAACCATCGGTGATAGTTGTTTTTTTTAAAGTCAAATTCCGTTTTCACCCTCAAGCAAACTAAGACTATACTTTCAGGGATCATTTCTATAGTTTCCGACTTGAGAAGTGTGTTTCAAAATGGTATGGCCTCGCTATCCACGATGATGAAATGTGATATTTCCCACTGGGCGTGAAGCGGGCACAGAGAAGTGAATTAGTTCACAAGCTTTCTGCCATTGATAACCGCTCTTTAATTCCTAGTGGAGTAAAGAGGTGGGAAATATGGACCGAGTGGTCATCAGACTATGTCAACAGACTTTTATATATAACCCCAAAAATTCGACTTGATTAGTTGATAGAATGGCTGAATTATCCGATATATTTTACTGTGTTTCAGTTCAAAGGGGGATTTTGTGACACCTTTCCGCATTGACCCTTCGCAGGAAGCCCAATAGTCATCTCCCTCGAGCCTGGAAACCAGTTATCTGCTCACCCGGTTCACACCTCCCTCACATTGTTCTCTTGGAATTTGGTGTCCTAGCAATCCCTGAGCTTGTCCTTCAAGTCACGCTGATTACCCGAATATACCCCTGTCCCTGCAGTTGAAGCCTTTTTTCTTCTCATTGAGAAGACCTTTGAGTTCACTGGTGACCGTTGGCTTGTTGTTGGTGAAGTAGTGTACAGTCCAGATTGGAACGGTGGCATTTTCACAGAATCAAATGTTATTCCGTAAGGCATTCCGGAATGCTGTGGATAACCTCCCAAGAGGTCCACACTGCGGATAGCAGTCCATCAATCCAAGAAGTCCTGCATGGCTTCGTTTGCCTCTGTCCAGCGCCTCACAGTCTGCCTCAGCACCAAAGGAACATACTCTGGTGGTAACAAAAGGAGAACCATCGGTGATAGTTGTTTTTTTGAAAGTCAAATTCCCTTTTCACCCTCAAGCAAACTAAGACTATACTTTCAGGGATCATTTCTATAGTTTCCGACTTGAGAAGTGTGTTTCAAAATGGTATGGCCTCGCTATCCACGATGATGAAATGTGATATTTCCCACTGGGCGTGAAGCGGGCACAGAGAAGTGAATCAGTTCACAAGCTTTCTGCCATTGATGACCGCTCTTTAATTCCTAGTGGAGTAAAGAGGTGGGAAATATGGACCGAGTGGTTATCAGACTATCTCAACAGACTTTTATATATAACCCCAATAATTCGACTTGATTAGTTGATAGAATGGCTGAATTATCTGATATATTTTACTGTGTTTCAGTTCAAAGGGGGATTTTGTGACACCTTTCCGCATTGGCCCTTGGCAGGAAGCCCAATAGTCATCTCCCTCGAGCCTGGAAACCAGTTATCTGCTCACCCGGTTCACACCTCCCTCACATTGTTCTCTTGGAATTTGGTGTCCTAGCAATCCCTGAGCTTGTCCTTCAAGTCACGCTGATTACCCGAATATACCCCTGTCCCTGCAGTTGAAGCCTTTTTTCTTCTCATTGAGAAGACCTTTGAGTTCACTGGTGACCGTTGGCTTGTTGTTGGTGAAGTAGTGTACAGTCCAGATTGGAACGGTGGCATTTTCACAGAATCAAATGTTATTCCGTAAGGCATTCCGGAATGCTGTGGATAACCTCCCAAGAGGTCCACACTGCGGATAGCAGTCCATCAATCCAAGAAGTCCTGCATGGCTTCGTTTGCCTCTGTCCAGCGCCTCACAGTCTGCCTCAGCACCAAAGGAACATACTCTGGTGGTAACAAAAGGAGAACCATCGGTGATAGTTGTTTTTTTTAAAGTCAAATTCCGTTTTCACCCTCAAGCAAACTAAGACTATACTTTCAGGGATCATTTCTATAGTTTCCGACTTGAGAAGTGTGTTTCAAAATGGTATGGCCTCGCTATCCACGATGATGAAATGTGATATTTCCCACTGGGCGTGAAGCGGGCACAGAGAAGTGAATTAGTTCACAAGCTTTCTGCCATTGATGACCGCTCTTTAATTCCTAGTGGAGTAAAGAGGTGGGAAATATGGACCGAGTGGTTATAAGACTATCTCAACAGACTTTTATATATAACCCCAATAATTCGACTTGATTAGTTGATAGAATGGCTGAATTATCCGATATATTTTACTGTGTTTCAGTTCAAAGGGGGATTTTGTGACACCTTTCCGCATTGACCCTTCGCAGGAAGCCCAATAGTCATCTCCCTCGAGCCTGGAAACCAGTTATCTGCTCACCCGGTTCACACCTCCCTCACATTGTTCTCTTGGAATTTGGTGTCCTAGCAATCCCTGAGCTTGTCCTTCAAGTCACGCTGATTACCCGAATATACCCCTGTCCCTGCAGTTGAAGCCTTTTTTCTTCTCATTGAGAAGACCTTTGAGTTCACTGGTGACCGTTGGCTTGTTGTTGGTGAAGTAGTGTACAGTCCAGATTGGAACGGTGGCATTTTCACAGAATCAAATGTTATTCCGTAAGGCATTCCGGAATGCTGTGGATAACCTCCCAAGAGGTCCACACTGCGGATAGCAGTCCATCAATCCAAGAAGTCCTGCATGGCTTCGTTTGCCTCTGTCCAGCGCCTCACAGTCTGCCTCAGCACCAAAGGAACATACTCTGGTGGTAACAAAAGGAGAACCATCGGTGATAGTTGTTTTTTTGAAAGTCAAATTCCCTTTTCACCCTCAAGCAAACTAAGACTATACTTTCAGGGATCATTTCTATAGTTTCCGACTTGAGAAGTGTGTTTCAAAATGGTATGGCCTCGCTATCCACGATGATGAAATGTGATATTTCCCACTGGGCGTGAAGCGGGCACAGAGAAGTGAATCAGTTCACAAGCTTTCTGCCATTGATGACCGCTCTTTAATTCCTAGTGGAGTAAAGAGGTGGGAAATATGGACCGAGTGGTTATCAGACTATCTCAACAGACTTTTATATATAACCCCAATAATTCGACTTGATTAGTTGATAGAATGGCTGAATTATCTGATATATTTTACTGTGTTTCAGTTCAAAGGGGGATTTTGTGACACCTTTCCGCATTGGCCCTTGGCAGGAAGCCCAATAGTCATCTCCCTCGAGCCTGGAAACCAGTTATCTGCTCACCCGGTTCACACCTCCCTCACATTGTTCTCTTGGAATTTGGTGTCCTAGCAATCCCTGAGCTTGTCCTTCAAGTCACGCTGATTACCCGAATATACCCCTGTCCCTGCAGTTGAAGCCTTTTTTCTTCTCATTGAGAAGACCTTTGAGTTCACTGGTGACCGTTGGCTTGTTGTTGGTGAAGTAGTGTACAGTCCAGATTGGAACGGTGGCATTTTCACAGAATCAAATGTTATTCCGTAAGGCATTCCGGAATGCTGTGGATAACCTCCCAAGAGGTCCACACTGCGGATAGCAGTCCATCAATCCAAGAAGTCCTGCATGGCTTCGTTTGCCTCTGTCCAGCGCCTCACAGTCTGCCTCAGCACCAAAGGAACATACTCTGGTGGTAACAAAAGGAGAACCATCGGTGATAGTTGTTTTTTTTAAAGTCAAATTCCGTTTTCACCCTCAAGCAAACTAAGACTATACTTTCAGGGATCATTTCTATAGTTTCCGACTTGAGAAGTGTGTTTCAAAATGGTATGGCCTCGCTATCCACGATGATGAAATGTGATATTTCCCACTGGGCGTGAAGCGGGCACAGAGAAGTGAATTAGTTCACAAGCTTTCTGCCATTGATGACCGCTCTTTAATTCCTAGTGGAGTAAAGAGGTGGGAAATATGGACCGAGTGGTTATAAGACTATCTCAACAGACTTTTATATATAACCCCAATAATTCGACTTGATTAGTTGATAGAATGGCTGAATTATCCGATATATTTTACTGTGTTTCAGTTCAAAGGGGGATTTTGTGACACCTTTCCGCATTGACCCTTCGCAGGAAGCCCAATAGTCATCTCCCTCGAGCCTGGAAACCAGTTATCTGCTCACCCGGTTCACACCTCCCTCACATTGTTCTCTTGGAATTTGGTGTCCTAGCAATCCCTGAGCTTGTCCTTCAAGTCACGCTGATTACCCGAATATACCCCTGTCCCTGCAGTTGAAGCCTTTTTTCTTCTCATTGAGAAGACCTTTGAGTTCACTGGTGACCGTTGGCTTGTTGTTGGTGAAGTAGTGTACAGTCCAGATTGGAACGGTGGCATTTTCACAGAATCAAATGTTATTCCGTAAGGCATTCCGGAATGCTGTGGATAACCTCCCAAGAGGTCCACACTGCGGATAGCAGTCCATCAATCCAAGAAGTCCTGCATGGCTTCGTTTGCCTCTGTCCAGCGCCTCACAGTCTGCCTCAGCACCAAAGGAACATACTCTGGTGGTAACAAAAGGAGAACCATCGGTGATAGTTGTTTTTTTGAAAGTCAAATTCCCTTTTCACCCTCAAGCAAACTAAGACTATACTTTCAGGGATCATTTCTATAGTTTCCGACTTGAGAAGTGTGTTTCAAAATGGTATGGCCTCGCTATCCACGATGATGAAATGTGATATTTCCCACTGGGCGTGAAGCGGGCACAGAGAAGTGAATCAGTTCACAAGCTTTCTGCCATTGATGACCGCTCTTTAATTCCTAGTGGAGTAAAGAGGTGGGAAATATGGACCGAGTGGTTATCAGACTATCTCAACAGACTTTTATATATAACCCCAATAATTCGACTTGATTAGTTGATAGAATGGCTGAATTATCTGATAT
This sequence comes from Pungitius pungitius, assembly GCF_949316345.1. Taxonomy (NCBI): domain Eukaryota; kingdom Metazoa; phylum Chordata; class Actinopteri; order Perciformes; family Gasterosteidae; genus Pungitius; species Pungitius pungitius. Next base: position 299,787 of record NW_026909886.1, on the reverse strand, counting down.
ATTTTACTGTGTTTCAGTTCAAAGGGGGATTTTGTGACACCTTTCCGCATTGGCCCTTGGCAGGAAGCCCAATAGTCATCTCCCTCGAGCCTGGAAACCAGTTATCTGCTCACCCGGTTCACACCTCCCTCACATTGTTCTCTTGGAATTTGGTGTCCTAGCAATCCCTGAGCTTGTCCTTCAAGTCACGCTGATTACCCGAATATACCCCTGTCCCTGCAGTTGAAGCCTTTTTTCTTCTCATTGAGAAGACCTTTGAGTTCACTGGTGACCGTTGGCTTGTTGTTGGTGAAGTAGTGTACAGTCCAGATTGGAACGGTGGCATTTTCACAGAATCAAATGTTATTCCGTAAGGCATTCCGGAATGCTGTGGATAACCTCCCAAGAGGTCCACACTGCGGATAGCAGTCCATCAATCCAAGAAGTCCTGCATGGCTTCGTTTGCCTCTGTCCAGCGCCTCACAGTCTGCCTCAGCACCAAAGGAACATACTCTGGTGGTAACAAAAGGAGAACCATCGGTGATAGTTGTTTTTTTGAAAGTCAAATTCCGTTTTCACCCTCAAGCAAACTAAGACTATACTTTCAGGGATCATTTCTATAGTTTCCGACTTGAGAAGTGTGTTTCAAAATGGTATGGCCTCGCTATCCACGATGATGAAATGTGATATTTCCCACTGGGCGTGAAGCGGGCACAGAGAAGTGAATTAGTTCACAAGCTTTCTGCCATTGATGACCGCTCTTTAATTCCTAGTGGAGTAAAGAGGTGGGAAATATGGACCGAGTGGTTATCAGACTACGTCAATAGACTTTTATATATAACCCCAAAAATTCGACTTGATTAGTTGATAGAATGGCTGAATTATCTGATATATTTTACTGTGTTTCAGTTCAAAGGGGGATTTTGTGACACCTTTCCGCATTGAACCTTCGCAGGAAGCCCAATAGTCATCTCCCTCGAGCCTGGAAACCAGTTATCTGCTCACCCGGTTCACACCTCCCTCACATTGTTCTCTTGGAATTTGGTGTCCTAGCAATCCCTGAGCTTGTCCTTCAAGTCACGCTGATTACCCGAATATACCCCTGTCCCTGTAATTGAAGCCTTTTTTCTTCTCATTGAGAAGACCTTTGAGTTCACTGGTGACCGTTGGCTTGTAGTTGGTAAAGTAGTGTACAGTCCAGATTGGAACGTTGGCATTTTTAGAGAATCAAATGTTATTCTGTAAGGCATTCCGGAATGCTGTGGATAACCTCCCAAGAGGTCCACACTGCAGATAGCAGTCCATCAATCCAAGAAGTCCTGCATGGCTTCGTTTGCCTCTGTCCAGCGCCTCACAGTCTGCCTCAGCACCAAAGGAACATACTCTGGTGGTAACAAAAGGAGAACCATCGGTGATAGTTGTTTTTTTGAAAGTCAAATTCCGTTTTCAACCTCAAGCAAACTAGGACTATACTTTCAGGGATCATTTCTATAGTTTCCGACTTGAGAAGTCGATCATGGTATCTCCCCTGCCAGGTAAGTATAAGTTGGTAGTGACAGAGACAGGAGTGGTATTCCCAAACAGAGCACTTGGGGTGACGGTTCCCAGATGGCACCGTCCTCACAGATCAGTGAATTTAAAATCAGTGATCAGTGTGAAATGCAAAATAAAGGCACAATTGATGAGTAAACATATCAGTTGCTTGCCAAAAGTCTCAGCCAGTTGAGACTTGTACACAGAGGCAAACCAACTACCTAGACTACACCAATGAATTGGGTCACCAGTTATTTTTTTCACAAGATAAAGGTTGCACCGTTCCCGGAAGTGCTGCAATACCGGGTCAATGCTTGGAGTGAGCAGAGCAAGCCCCTTTTTCATCTCCCAGAGCTAAAAATCGGCTTAATATGTAGTCCTCATATAGAGGACATATCAGATATTAAACTGATAAGAACAGATACTACACTTGATCTTAGCCAAAAGGCCGAGAAGCGATGACACATGAATGTTTGCCTCCAGACCCAACGGACTAGCGCATCTCTCAAATGTCGGGGTGCGGCTCATACAAATGGGCGTGGCAGTCGCCTGTTACTTAACATCCCACTCCCCACGCAGCCTGTATTCTTAAAAATCTTTGATTTCCTTCCAATCAAAAGTGTAAGCTCTTGATGAACTCTTGTTGATTCCTTCCAATCAAAAGTGTAAGCTCTTGATGAACTCTTGTTGATTCCTTCCAATCAAAAGTGTAAGCTCTTGATGAACTCTTGTTGAATTCACTTATAATTCAGAGAGTGATTTCACTTTTAGGCACCTCTGTCTAAAAATGGAACTAACCCCAAACAGCCCTCAAAAATCATTCGGTTTTTTTGCAATCAAAAGTGTAAGCTCCTGCCTAAATCTTGATTTCACTCTAAATTCAGACAGTAATTTGAGACTTGATCCAAAGAGACTCCAGGAATAAGTTTACTCGAATGACAGGCTCTTCCATCCCACTAATTTATTTTTCTTACAAGTACATGAGGCTTAGCCAAATAGCAGAGCCTGGCAAAAAATAAGGTCAACTCATTGTTGTTCCTCTCCACGGAAGTCTTTAGTAAAAGGCGAAAGACTTATGCGTATTGAAGAGAAACCAAAGTCAGTAGCACAATCAGGTGAAAGGCAGCCCTATATCCCTGTGGAACAAGTAATCCCTCTTGCGGTAGGGAGTGGTTGAGCTGCGGGTGTCCAAAGCCTAACACCCCTGTCTGACTCCTGCGTGCAAACTGAAAAACTCCCCCAAATGACCATTAACTGAAATTGTGCTCCCCACAGCTGTGTACAATACCCGTAACCATCCTACAAACCTATCACTGAAGCCTAATCTGCTTAAAACCCTAAACATAAAACCCCAGTGAACCCTGTCAAAGGCTTTTGCCTGGTCGAGACCCACAACCATAAGTGGTAAGTGCCTGTCTTCCACCCATGCGACAGTGTCCCGAATGAGCTGAAGATTCCATCTCACCGAACGCCCCGCCACTCCGCAGGTCTGATCCACATGGACAACATGAGGAAGTGCTTTGCCCAGCCGATCCGCTAAGACCTTTGCCAGGAGCTTGTAATCAACACAAAGCATGGTCAGTGGCCGCCAGTTCCCTAGGTCGGTGTGGTCCCCCTTCTTAAAAAGAAGGGAGATAACTCCGGTGGCCATAGACCCTCCCATCACACCGGTGCTGAGTATTGTGGAAAGGACCTCCAACACTACCGGCCCTAGTATGTCCCAAAACTTGAGATAAAACTCTGCCGGCAGTCCGTCAATACCAGGCACCTTCCGCCTGTTCATTCTTTGGAGGGCCTCCTCAAGTTCTTCAAGGGTCAGCGGGGTATCCAGAGTCTGTGCTATGTTTAAAGGCACCCGCTGGGTCAACAACTCCAAGAAATTCTCTCCACCATCTACATCTATCTCCTTCTCCAAAAACCTTGTGCGGTAGTAGTCAGTGGCGGCCTGCACCATCTCCCCCTTGTCCGACACAACCCTACCATGCTTGTCCCTAACCCCGGTTACTACCCGTTTTGCCCTGTCGGCCCGTATTGAGCTGAAAAAGGCAGCAGAACACGTTTCAAAACTCTCAATGAATTTTTCACGTGACTGCAACAGGAATGCTCGGGCCTTTTGCTCATAGATATCCCTGAGCTGTGCCTTGAGGGAGTCGCAAGCCTGCTGGTTTAAAGTGCCGCACGAGTTCCCCCTAGCGTATTCAAGTTCGAGAAGTTGCTGGAGCCGAAAACCCTCCCTCTTTGCCCACCTCGCCTTCTTTTTGCTATATTGCACACAAAACAACCTTATTCGCTCCTTGGCAACCTCCCACCACTCAATGGCTCCCGGACACATTGGCCGTAATCCCAACAGACCTCCGAAAAACAGACGAAAATCTTTAATGAATAAATCTTCCTCTAAGATGTTGATGTTAAGGCGCCAGTAACCGGTCCCAAACACTGGTGCACATGAAACCATGTCAAGCAGTACTCCATCATGGTCCGAGAAACACACCGGGAGCAATCTGCCTGCCAATAAGCTCAAAGACCTTGAGAGGAAAATGTAGTCCAAGCGTTTAGCTATGCCCCTTGAGTTCCGCCATGTAGGGCTTAGCACCTGTGGTTTAACCCACCGTAACCCGTCTACTAGGCCGTGCTTGGACATTAAATTGGTGATAAAAATGTCACTAGTATCTCCCCCTATACCTAGCTCAACATTTAAGTCACCCCCTATAATAACCTGCCTAGTAGTGGCAAGATGTGGTTCCATTTGGCCAATCATGTCCTTCCTCTCGGTTGCTGATTGTGGCCCATATACTACAATAACCCTGAATTTGGCTGTTCCCCATGTCACGTCTGTACCCATTATCCTCCCTTGGACAATAACAAAGGATGTCTCTACCAGAATTTCTTTAGTTCCAAATAAAATGCCCACCCCTGTGGAGTGGACCCCCCCTACACTCCAAACTGAGTCCCCTTTGGTCCACTCCTTTGAAAACATTTTGACGTCCCCCATATCCCGTAAATGAACCTCCTGCAAAAGACAGATATCAGCTTGGAGTGTGGCCACAAAATCGAAAACGACCCTCCTTTTCACTTTGTCCCTCATTCCCCTTGTATTTAATGACAGTACCTTAAGAGAACCCATTTCAGGCAAAGTTTGTTCCCCCTACTGGGTGTACGGGGTGTCTTTGTCCATCTGTTCAGCCCAGGAAAGAGGAACCGTGTTTGCCGAGTTTGCCGGGTTTGCCGGTCGACTAGGTCCATCATATACGTCCTCCCCATATGGGGATGACAACATGAGCAAGCCTTGGGGGAGTTCAAAATCCATCCCCAGCCCTTCGGCCATCAAGGCAGCTCCTTCCCCTGTGCACTGTCCCTCCAACTCTTCTGCAGCATTCCCATTTGGGTCCTGTTGTATGTCCTCTCTGGCTCCACTGTCGTCAGTGGCATTCCCCAGCTTCACGGCTTCCTTTCTCCTACTGCCGTCAATCCCCTCCTTTTCATCCACGACATCCGTCTTCTCCCTCTTGGTTTTTTTACTGCATGCCTCCTCTGCACACTCTTCATACTCACACGTCAGTGTTCCAAAAACCTGTGAGACCTTTCGTGCCCCTGGCTTCATCGTGGGGAAGGATGCACCAAGCGTAAGCTCCGGAAACTCCTCCATCTCGCTATGGTCTGCTGCTTGGGCTGCCTCGTCCACTAATGCTGCTCCTTCGTCCTGCAATGCGGCTCCCACTCCTCCCTCTAAGGTATCTGCTCCAGGCCCCATCGGTGCTGGCCCCTCCTTGGTAGGCCGCGATGTCTCGGATTCTGTTTCCTGCACTGTGGTTCTGTTAAGGACTCCCGTTTGTTTTGCAACCTCGGAAAAAGTCCTCCTGCGGCTAGGGCAGCTCCTATAGAGGTGGTCCGCCCCTCCGCATCCGTGGCAAGTTTTCGGTGCCACACATTCCTTGGCCACGTGTCCTGTTTGCCCACAAAACCGGCAGCTTTCCCCCGTGCAGCCTGCTTCTGAGTGGCCAGACCGTCTGCATTTACGACAGAAGGCTGGCTGGCGGTTATAGAACAAATACCCGCGGTCGCCCCCAAGACTAAAAAAGGCAGGGGGGTGTTGGAGGCCATCCGGCCCTGTCGGATCTGGATTCAGCAGAACCTGGAACAGCCGACGTCCGGTCCAAAAACCAAGTGGGTCTTTTATATGGCGGGCTGATGTTGCCACGTCCCCATACTGGCACAGAAAGGAAACTAAAGCTTCATCAGTGACAAAGGGGTTGTACATATGGACTGACACTGTTCTGAAGTTCGGTCTGTCAAGGTTCAGGACTTCGTAGTAGGCAAGAGGGCTCACCTTCGCCTCCTTTCTGCAGATTTCCGATACTCTTCTGTAGATGTCCTCGGTCCTGAAGGTAACGTCAAAAGCTTTTTCCTGCTGGTTCCACTGAATGCACAGAACATCCTGTATCACCAGATTGAGCTGGCCCATGATGACTTGTTTTCCAAAAAAAACTCTCGACAGGACCTGATCTTCTTCTTTGGTAGCTCGAAATCTCAGAGTATACCTCAGCCCGACCTTTGGGATCGGCTGCTCGTTGGGTGATGTGGCCATTCCTCCGTCGTCACGCGCTTCCCTTGCGTTGTCAAAAATGGATTACCATGGTGATCTTAGCCAAAAGGCCGAGAAGCGATGACACATGAATGTTTGCCTCCAGACCCAACGGACTAGCGCATCTCTCAAATGTCGGGGTGCGGCTCATACAAATGGGCGTGGCAGTCGCCTGTTACTTAACATCCCACTCCCCACGCAGCCTGTATTCTTAAAAATCTTTGATTTCCTTCCAATCAAAAGTGTAAGCTCTTGATGAACTCTTGTTGATTCCTTCCAATCAAAAGTGTAAGCTCTTGATGAACTCTTGTTGATTCCTTCCAATCAAAAGTGTAAGCTCTTGATGAACTCTTGTTGAATTCACTTATAATTCAGAGAGTGATTTCACTTTTAGGCACCTCTGTCTAAAAATGGAACTAACCCCAAACAGCCCTCAAAAATCATTCGTTTTTTTTGCAATCAAAAGTGTAAGCTCCTGCCTAAATCTTTATTTCACTCTAAATTCAGACAGTAATTTGAGACTTGATCCAAAGCTCAACCAGAGACTCCAGGAATAAGTTTACTCAAATGACAGGCTCTTCCATCCTACTAATTTATTTTTCTTACAAGTACATGAGGCTTAGCCAAATAGCAGAGCCTGGCAAAAAATAAGGTCAACTCATTGTTGTTCCTCTCCACGGAAGTCTTTAGTAAAAGGCGAAAGACTTATGCGTATTGAAGAGAAACCAAAGTCAGTAGCACAATCAGGTGAAAGGCAGCCCTATATCCCTGTGGAACAAGTAATCCCTCTTGGGGTAGGGAGTGGTTGAGCTGCAGGTGTCCAAAGCCTAACCCATTTCCCAGCCCCCTTTCCTCAAAAAATCTATGATTTCTTTTCAATCAAAAATTGTAAGGCCCTCCTGAAATGTTGTTGGTTTACTGTGAATTCAGACAATCATTCAGTGATTTAACACTCCAGTGGTGAGTAAACAGGTCCATTGTTGGCAAAGAAGCTCAATCTTGGGGACCAACAGTAGTTCAAAGAGATGTGTGCCAGTGAAAAGCACTGGTTTTTCTTTGACACTAATATCAGTGGAGAGTGCGGACGCAGTCCCCAACTACCACAAAAACACTGCCCTGCACTCTGAAAACTTCACACACAGGCTCAGGGCCACCACGGGAAGAGCATGCACGCAAGTACACACGTGCACGCACACACACACACACACTCGGACTGAATGGGAGTCAATGGGAGCTTCCCCAGGGGAACCTCCTATTGGGCCCAAAATCTACAGTGGCCCCCCTGAGGGCCCCGGGAGGAGCTGGTCCAAATTTCAGCAGCTCAGCACCAACCAAGACAGAGTTGCAGGCAAAATCCAAACTCATTTCCCGGTTTGTAGTGGTCGGTTTCACAAATTCTTGGAGACCTGTCTTGGACTGACAGCCGCACTCTGCAAACTTCACACACAAGCTCAGGGCCACCATGGGTAGAGCATGCACACGAGCACACACGTGCAAGCTCCTGATGAACTCTTGTTGAATTCACTTTGAATTCAGACAGTGATTTCACTTTCAGGCACCTCTTTCCGACAATGGAATCACCCAAAAACAAACCTCAGAAGTCATTGATTTTTTTTCAATCAAAAATTGTAAGGCCCTCCTGAAATGTTGTTGGTTTACTGTTAATTCAGACAATCACTCAGTGGTTTAACACTCCAGTGGTGAGTATACTGGTCCATTGTTGGCAAAGAGGCTCAATCTTGGGGACCAACAGTAGTTGAAAGAGATGTGTCCAAGTGGAAAGCACTGGTTTTTCTTTGACACTAATATCAGGGGAGAGCGCGGACGCAGTCCCCCACTACCACAAATTATGCAGTCGAGATTCCCACATTTGAGGAATTCGCAGTGGTCAACACAGCCGGAGTGCAATGGCTGAGCCTCGCCCTGGGTGAACCACCTTTGTGATCATGGTATCTCCCCTGCCAGGTAAGTATAAGTTGGTAGTGACAGAGACAGGAGTGGTATTCCCAAACAGAGCACTTGGGGTGACGGTTCCCAGATGGCACCGTCCTCACAGATCAGTGAATTTAAAATCAGTGATCAGTGTGAAATGCAAAATAAAGGCACAATTGATGAGTAAACATATCAGTTGCTTGCCAAAAGTCTCAGCCAGTTGAGACTTGTACACAGAGGCAAACCAACTACCTAGACTACACCAATGAATTGGGTCACCAGTTATTTTTTTCACAAGATAAAGGTTGCACCGTTCCCGGAAGTGCTGCAATACCGGGTCAATGCTTGGAGTGAGCAGAGCAAGCCCCTTTTTCATCTCCCAGAGCTAAAAATCGGCTTAATATGTAGTCCTCATATAGAGGACATATCAGATATTAAACTGATAAGAACAGATACTACACTTGATCTTAGCCAAAAGGCCGAGAAGCGATGACACATGAATGTTTGCCTCCAGACCCAACGGACTAGCGCATCTCTCAAATGTCGGGGTGCGGCTCATACAAATGGGCGTGGCAGTCGCCTGTTACTTAACATCCCACTCCCCACGCAGCCTGTATTCTTAAAAATCTTTGATTTCCTTCCAATCAAAAGTGTAAGCTCTTGATGAACTCTTGTTGATTCCTTCCAATCAAAAGTGTAAGCTCTTGATGAACTCTTGTTGATTCCTTCCAATCAAAAGTGTAAGCTCTTGATGAACTCTTGTTGAATTCACTTATAATTCAGAGAGTGATTTCACTTTTAGGCACCTCTGTCTAAAAATGGAACTAACCCCAAACAGCCCTCAAAAATCATTCGTTTTTTTTGCAATCAAAAGTGTAAGCTCCTGCCTAAATCTTGATTTCACTCTAAATTCAGACAGTAATTTGAGACTTGATCCAAAGCTCAACCAGAGACTCCAGGAATAAGTTTACTCAAATGACAGGCTCTTCCATCCTACTAATTTATTTTTCTTACAAGTACATGAGGCTTAGCCAAATAGCAGAGCCTGGCAAAAAATAAGGTCAACTCATTGTTGTTCCTCTCCACGGAAGTCTTTAGTAAAAGGCGAAAGACTTATGCGTATTGAAGAGAAACCAAAGTCAGTAGCACAATCAGGTGAAAGGCAGCCCTATATCCCTGTGGAACAAGTAATCCCTCTTGGGGTAGGGAGTGGTTGAGCTGCAGGTGTCCAAAGCCTAACCCATTTCCCAGCCCCCTTTCCTCAAAAAATCTATGATTTCTTTTCAATCAAAAATTGTAAGGCCCTCCTGAAATGTTGTTGGTTTACTGTGAATTCAGACAATCATTCAGTGATTTAACACTCCAGTGGTGAGTAAACAGGTCCATTGTTGGCAAAGAAGCTCAATCTTGGGGACCAACAGTAGTTCAAAGAGATGTGTGCCAGTGAAAAGCACTGGTTTTTCTTTGACACTAATATCAGTGGAGAGTGCGGACGCAGTCCCCAACTACCACAAAAACACTGCCCTGCACTCTGAAAACTTCACACACAGGCTCAGGGCCACCACGGGAAGAGCATGCACGCAAGTACACACGTGCACGCACACACACACACACACTCGGACTGAATGGGAGTCAATGGGAGCTTCCCCAGGGGAACCTCCTATTGGGCCCAAAATCTACAGTGGCCCCCCTGAGGGCCCCGGGAGGAGCTGGTCCAAATTTCAGCAGCTCAGCACCAACCAAGACAGAGTTGCAGGCAAAATCCAAACTCATTTCCCGGTTTGTAGTGGTCGGTTTCACAAATTCTTGGAGACCTGTCTTGGACTGACAGCCGCACTCTGCAAACTTCACACACAAGCTCAGGGCCACCATGGGTAGAGCATGCACACGAGCACACACGTGCAAGCTCCTGATGAACTCTTGTTGAATTCACTTTGAATTCAGACAGTGATTTCACTTTCAGGCACCTCTTTCCGACAATGGAATCACCCAAAAACAAACCTCAAAAGTCATTGATTTTTTTTCAATCAAAAATTGTAAGGCCCTCCTGAAATGTTGTTGGTTTACTGTTAATTCAGACAATCACTCAGTGGTTTAACACTCCAGTGGTGAGTATACTGGTCCATTGTTGGCAAAGAGGCTCAATCTTGGGGACCAACAGTAGTTGAAAGAGATGTGTCCAAGTGGAAAGCACTGGTTTTTCTTTGACACTAATATCAGGGGAGAGCGCGGACGCAGTCCCCCACTACCACAAATTATGCAGTCGAGATTCCCACATTTGAGGAATTCGCAGTGGTCAACACAGCCGGAGTGCAATGGCTGAGCCTCACCCTGGGTGAACCACCTTTGTGATCATGGTATCTCCCCTGCCAGGTAAGTATAAGTTGGTAGTGACAGAGACAGGAGTGGTATTCCCAAACAGAGCACTTGGGGTGACGGTTCCCAGATGGCACCGTCCTCACAGATCAGTGAATTTAAAATCAGTGATCAGTGTGAAATGCAAAATAAAGGCACAATTGATGAGTAAACATATCAGTTGCTTGCCAAAAGTCTCAGCCAGTTGAGACTTGTACACAGAGGCAAACCAACTACCTAGACTACACCAATGAATTGGGTCACCAGTTATTTTTTTCACAAGATAAAGGTTGCACCGTTCCCGGAAGTGCTGCAATACCGGGTCAATGCTTGGAGTGAGCAGAGCAAGCCCCTTTTTCATCTCCCAGAGCTAAAAATCGGCTTAATATGTAGTCCTCATATAGAGGACATATCAGATATTAAACTGATAAGAACAGATACTACACTTGATCTTAGCCAAAAGGCCGAGAAGCGATGACACATGAATGTTTGCCTCCAGACCCAACGGACTAGCGCATCTCTCAAATGTCGGGGTGCGGCTCATACAAATGGGCGTGGCAGTCGCCTGTTACTTAACATCCCACTCCCCACGCAGCCTGTATTCTTAAAAATCTTTGATTTCCTTCCAATCAAAAGTGTAAGCTCTTGATGAACTCTTGTTGATTCCTTCCAATCAAAAGTGTAAGCTCTTGATGAACTCTTGTTGATTCCTTCCAATCAAAAGTGTAAGCTCTTGATGAACTCTTGTTGAATTCACTTATAATTCAGAGAGTGATTTCACTTTTAGGCACCTCTGTCTAAAAATGGAACTAACCCCAAACAGCCCTCAAAAATCATTCGTTTTTTTTGCAATCAAAAGTGTAAGCTCCTGCCTAAATCTTGATTTCACTCTAAATTCAGACAGTAATTTGAGACTTGATCCAAAGCTCAACCAGAGACTCCAGGAATAAGTTTACTCAAATGACAGGCTCTTCCATCCTACTAATTTATTTTTCTTACAAGTACATGAGGCTTAGCCAAATAGCAGAGCCTGGCAAAAAATAAGGTCAACTCATTGTTGTTCCTCTCCACGGAAGTCTTTAGTAAAAGGCGAAAGACTTATGCGTATTGAAGAGAAACCAAAGTCAGTAGCACAATCAGGTGAAAGGCAGCCCTATATCCCTGTGGAACAAGTAATCCCTCTTGGGGTAGGGAGTGGTTGAGCTGCAGGTGTCCAAAGCCTAACCCATTTCCCAGCCCCCTTTCCTCAAAAAATCTATGATTTCTTTTCAATCAAAAATTGTAAGGCCCTCCTGAAATGTTGTTGGTTTACTGTGAATTCAGACAATCATTCAGTGATTTAACACTCCAGTGGTGAGTAAACAGGTCCATTGTTGGCAAAGAAGCTCAATCTTGGGGACCAACAGTAGTTCAAAGAGATGTGTGCCAGTGAAAAGCACTGGTTTTTCTTTGACACTAATATCAGTGGAGAGTGCGGACGCAGTCCCCAACTACCACAAAAACACTGCCCTGCACTCTGAAAACTTCACACACAGGCTCAGGGCCACCACGGGAAGAGCATGCACGCAAGTACACACGTGCACGCACACACACACACACACTCGGACTGAATGGGAGTCAATGGGAGCTTCCCCAGGGGAACCTCCTATTGGGCCCAAAATCTACAGTGGCCCCCCTGAGGGCCCCGGGAGGAGCTGGTCCAAATTTCAGCAGCTCAGCACCAACCAAGACAGAGTTGCAGGCAAAATCCAAACTCATTTCCCGGTTTGTAGTGGTCGGTTTCACAAATTCTTGGAGACCTGTCTTGGACTGACAGCCGCACTCTGCAAACTTCACACACAAGCTCAGGGCCACCATGGGTAGAGCATGCACACGAGCACACACGTGCAAGCTCCTGATGAACTCTTGTTGAATTCACTTTGAATTCAGACAGTGAATTCACTTTCAGGCACCTCTTTCCGACAATGGAATCACCCAAAAACAAACCTCAAAAGTCATTGATTTTTTTTCAATCAAAAATTGTAAGGCCCTCCTGAAATGTTGTTGGTTTACTGTTAATTCAGACAATCACTCAGTGGTTTAACACTCCAGTGGTGAGTATACTGGTCCATTGTTGGCAAAGAGGCTCAATCTTGGGGACCAACAGTAGTTGAAAGAGATGTGTCCAAGTGGAAAGCACTGGTTTTTCTTTGACACTAATATCAGGGGAGAGCGCGGACGCAGTCCCCCACTACCACAAATTATGCAGTCGAGATTCCCACATTTGAGGAATTCGCAGAGGTCGAGTCCACAGTAGTGCAAAGTCTACAGTGACTGTAGACAGTTACGGGTTATGATTGGTCGACATGACTGTGGACTTCCAATCACATCACAGGAGCCGACTGTGGACGACCAATGAGAGACCTCTAAGGAGCCGACTGTGGACGACCAATGAGAGACCTCTACCCAAACGGTATCGTACGAGTCCGCCGGAGCTGAAAATAATTTATTCTTGACAATTATTAAGGACAATTATCAAGTCTAGCGGAAACAGCGAAACAGGCTATCATTGATAATTATTTTTAGCAATAATTATTTATACTGCCCTATCGTCGTTTGGAGGAGAGTTAATGTTTGCTAGCGAGCGAGCGAGCTGGCCAAGACGTCGTGCGGCAGGTAAAGTAACTTGGCAGCTAGTTCATGTTCAACCTCTCAGTAAAAAGTTCTGGTTTTACTCGCGATACTCCATAATAAACATCATTGTACATTTTATTTGGTGTTATCCCACAAATAACGTTCAAGGCCAAGCTCTTGACGGTCATGTCAGGTAGCTACATTTCCAGCTAACTAAGTTACTTGACGGCTCATATCTCTCAGCGAAGCTGAAATCATAGTTCATAATGGTTCCATTACCCACCACTGAATATGATTTCTCAATATCCATGTCATCCTTTGGTAACAGATTAATCAAAGGGAATACAATCTTAAAGGTTGATTAATTATCAGAGGAATCAGCTAGTCTCATAGGCCCAAGATTTATAATGTTATGATATACCAGTTCCCTTTATAATAACTCAAGAGATCCTTAATCTAAGTTATAACAGGGTTACAGCAGTTGTCATCCTGACCTGACACTTTATTCTCTTCTCCCCTGGGTGTTAAAATAAAAATCAATAGCCTGTTGTTCTCTGACATTCATTCTTACATTGTTCATATATTATTACAATATTTTAAACAATAGTAATATTTTTGTCGTTGTTGTGGGATTGCTCATTAGGAGATGGCGACCCCAGTAATCCGCGTCGTGAACCCAGATGCCCCTTGGCATCGGCAACAGGCTGTAGTGGTACCTACCAAAGAGGCCCGTGACTACAGGGAGAAGAGGATGGTCTTCCCCAAACCTCCAAGCCAGCTGCTGGAGCAGGCCTCTTCCCTGGCCTACGCAGAGCGGCTGCTTCGAGCAGAAGGAATCTCTGCACCATCACGTCAGCTGTGTCTGGGAAAGCTCGTTATTCCATTTGGCCAGTATGAAAATGCACCATTTCACTGGCTTGTGGCAAACGACGTGGGCTACGTGAAATAGTAAGAATGTTATAATATCGTTATCATGTTATTACCATTGTAGGCTATGCATTTTGAATATAGTTGGTATGAGCCTGTCTGTTTGCATAGATGAATTATGAGTGTTTATTTTTTTTCTTCATTATCTCAAGTGCAGTTATATTACTGATAGAAGTACTAAGTTAAAGTGTATGATTCCAGCATGCTCGACAAGCACAGACTGGAGGTTAGAAACCCACAGAGAAAAGGAAAGGTGGGGAACCAGTGGGTGAAGGACTACCTCACAGAATATGCAGAGAGCTTCCCACAAGTCTCCAGTCTCCTTGAGGCCAACATCCACAGGTGTATCTACGGCCAGAAAGGATTTGAGCATTACACCTTTGAGGAGATGTGGGAGCTTTACAGTCAGTACCTCACCCAAAAGGACAGGCCAGAGCACTTCAGTGCTGAGCAGAGGGAGCTCACACACAAGGCCTACACTTCTGTGAGGAGGTGGCTGCACACACCAGTGACCCACATCACAAGCGTGCAGATGAAGAGGTTCAGGAAATACCTCAAAGAGAAGGAGCAGGTGAGGGTGGATTACATTATTCATTATGAAGTTATGAAGAGCAGAATATGCAGAAGGCAAAATTAGTTTGTTGGTTTTTGGTAATTAATAACTGATATGTCATAAAACTAAGACTTTACATTTGTTGTGCACCAACCGCAGGCTAGCACTAGGTGTGATCCCTCATCTTCGGCAGATGATGACGCTGAATTGGTTGCTGCAAGCCAGGAAGTTGAAGGTTAGTGAGATTCACAATTAACAGACATCATAACCTACATTGGAACATATAATACAATACAAAACTATTGTGTTTGGTGAATTCTTAGACTTGCTGAAGTTCCAAGAGCCTCCATGTCGCAAAACTGGCAGGCAGAGCCAGGATTTCCGACCCACAGACAGGACAAAGCCGAGGAGTCAGTCTGAGACGGCAAATCTGCCCACGACCCCCGTGAGGCCCAGGCAGCCGGAGACCCCTGTGAGGACCAAGCAGCCGGAGACCCCTGTGAGGACCAAGCAGCCGGAGACCCCTGTGAGGACCAAGCAGCCGGAGACCCCTGTGAGGACCAAGCAGCCGGAGACCCCTGTGAGGACGGACCAGCACGCGTCAACCAGCCAGCCCACAGAGACCCCGTCCACATCCAGGGGTCCTGATTCCGCCGTGGAATCAACTCTGAGTGACTCCTCTGTAAGTGATATTCACACTATATGCAAACAAAGTAAATTAGACATTTGTTTTAAATGTTGTAATTGGTTTCATGTTTTAGCAATCATTTTTAGACAAAAATAACCAAATGTTTTGTTTCTGCGTTCCAGGTGGAGCTGGAGGGCTGGGTGCGTTTGTGGGAAAACCCCAATGGTGTCCCATCAGCAGACATATCCTGGCTAAAAGAGGACGCAGAAAGAGGCCTGTTCACCCCTGTTCAGATATTTCAGCATAAATCTGGTCAGTTAAAGAGGCGCCGGGTGACGGAGGGACGGAACCACAGGACATACTCTGCACCGCTCATTGACCGCCTCAACACCCGCTGTCAGCAGCTGTTCGGCGAGACTGTGGAGGAGAATTTCCGGGCCCCCGCCAATGTTGCTTCCAACGAGTTGCTGGGGTTGGAATATTTATTCAGCCAAAGCACAGGTGAATCTGAACCATTTTCTCTCGTGGACATCATCAATGATGGACCTGGTCCAGAGGAGGAGGTGGTTCAGCATGGGCAGCCCAACCCAGATCCAGAAGCCGACGAAGCCTACCAGAGCGACGGGGAGGCTGGTGCCGACGTGTTGGATGCCATCCTGCCCCACATTAACCTCACCAGCAACGAAACCGCAACTGTGGACCCTCCAGCCTTTGTGAGTATATGTATATGTGGTCAAATGTAAATGCAATGCATTGATTGCTAACGTGATAACGTGCTCATTGGAACTTTTATATGGAAACTTGTCAACAGGTTGATGCCTGCAGTTCAAACCCGCTTCCTGGCTTTGAAAGGCTGGAAAAGTTCTGCTCTGCTCTGGTGGAAATCAGCCTTACAGAGGACAAGCTGACTCTTTCCACTGAGCAGAGGAACAAGGTCCTCGAAGCCTGGAACGCCGTGGAGGAGCACGACAAGCAGCCGCAGCAGTTCAACCAGCTCTACAGAACGCACTGGGGCAACACGCTCTACTGCCGCACTAAGAGAGACGATCTGGTTGATGCTGCTGTGATTCAGAAGCTTAAGATGGCTAAGCGCTACGCACCGGCTCAACAAGACGTCAGCGCTCAACACAACAGGCTGATGTACACACTGATTAAACTGCTGTGGCTGCGCTCCCCTCAAGGATCTCGCTGCAGTCCCGAGAAAAGCACAATTTGTAAGTCATATGAAAGAATCCAGCACCGGATTCTGGTGGAGGATCCGATCCTGTGCAAAGCTGGCATTCCCCTTCCAAAGATTAACATTAAAACCGTGCGGGACTTCATCCGACGTCAGGAGCGCCTCCTCAACATGAATGCCACAAAACAGTCCTCCACTGTAACGAAGATCACCTCAATTTCATCTGCTGACCTCTCTCCAGCACCCCACCAGCCGTCAGTCCTCCCTCCACCACTCTACCCTCTGATGGAGTACATGCCCACGCCCAGCACGGCAGGGACTAAGGTGTTGAAGGGAAGGACGGACATGATGATGCCTCTCTCCCGGCCTCAACCACCACTGCCACTCCTGAAACTGCCTGTTAAAACCACCCCTGCCACCTCCACCATCACCAGACCTCTGCCCTCCACATCTGTCTCCACAGCCAACATTGAGTGTGCTGGCCCCTCCACTCGGCATATATTGCCTGCGCATCCTCCACTGCCATCTCCGCCTACTGCTTGTGATTTAAGCTTACCATCCTGGGCAAGATCCACGCAGTACAAGCGAAAAAGTATGGATCAACCCTCTGCAGTTGGAGTCGAGGTGTCGCGGGTGCACAAACTCCCTCTATGTACATGCTGTGGCCGACCGACCCAGGGACATAAAAAATACAAAAGAAAGGTTTTCTGCCCTGTGACATTGATGTCAACTTCCAAGGGTCTGGACAAAACAGTGTACGACAGCTACGAACACTTCATTTCTGTTGTGGACAAACAGTGACAACCTGCATATTATGCAGTTGCATCACAGTGTTTTTTATATTGTATAGTTTAGATATTTGTGAAAATCCCGGTGCATATTGTTAATAGTTTAGATCGTAAAGATCCCTGTGCATGTTGTAAATAGTTTATATCTTAAAATACCTGTAAAATACCTGTGCATGTTGTAAATAGTGTAGATCTTAAAATACCTGTGCATGTTGTAAATAGTGTTGATCTTAAAATACCTGTGCATGTTGTAAATAGTGTAGATCTTAAAATACCTGTGCATGTTGTAAATAGTTTACATATTGTGTCTTTTATGACAGATGTACTGTTATATTTATGATTGTGCTCCCTTTTACTTGATAAAGCAGAATGTGTTACAGTGAAGCGTTGTGGAAAATTAATCATTATTTCCATTACAAATAAGAGACACAAATAAATATAGGGTGCCAGATTAAGTTCATAAGCCTTTATTAAAATATCTCATATGTTTTGAATAAAAACATTAGGCAGTTCTGAAATATCAAACCACTTCCAATTGTCATAAGGGAGTTTGAAAATAAAAAGGGTACACATTACATGTCAACACATATAAAACATTAACTCACAAGAATAGTTTTTATTTTAAATAAGTTCAGAAACAGTAAATAAACAGCTACAAATATACTTTCTAGATTTTCTATTTCTGCACAATTCAATAATAACTTCAGGTATCACAATCTGAATCAGAAACCATTTATTGCCACGCATGTTACACAGAGAAATTTGAGTTGGTGAATTGGAATAAGATACTGCAAAATAAGAAAAAAAAGCAAGAACAATATAAACAGATAAGTATGTTAAACAAAATCGATGTCTATATGTTTCCATGGTGAGAGAAACCACTGTAGAAAATGTTTCAATAATGATCAAAATACAAACAACAAAACATTTCCCAGTCATGCAATCAATACAGATGATCATCAGTCTAAATGACACTAAAAGCAGGTAAGACATTTTGGACGCCTTTTAATTGACTATTTGAAGTGATATTGTTTGCATGTATTCCAGTGGTGGGAAGTCCATGTAGCAGTCCTGTAAAAAAGCAATAGAGTAAATAAAAACAATGTTGCATAATTGGATTAATCTATCAGCTCGGGCCAATAGAGAACTACCAGGAAGTAAACATACATTAATCACACATTCCATGAATAGTCAGCTCAGGAGCCAATAGAGATCTACCAGGAAGTAAACAAACATTAATCAAACATTCCATGTGTAGTCCACCAGGAGGCGCTATTTTTGCAAGTTTTACTGTGGATTGTAAGCCAATGGTCTTCGATTGAATTGCACTACTGTACGGCTCACCCCCATTCGCAGTGGTCAACACAGCCGGAGTGCAATGGCTGAGCCTCGCCCTGGGTGAACCACCTTTGTGATCATGGTATCTCCCCTGCCAGGTAAGTATAAGTTGGTAGTGACAGAGACAGGAGTGGTATTCCCAAACAGAGCACTTGGGGTGACGGTTCCCAGATGGCACCGTCCTCACAGATCAGTGAATTTAAAATCAGTGATCAGTGTGAAATGCAAAATAAAGGCACAATTGATGAGTAAACATATCAGTTGCTTGCCAAAAGTCTCAGCCAGTTGAGACTTGTACACAGAGGCAAACCAACTACCTAGACTACACCAATGAATTGGGTCACCAGTTATTTTTTTCACAAGATAAAGGTTGCACCGTTCCCGGAAGTGCTGCAATACCGGGTCAATGCTTGGAGTGAGCAGAGCAAGCCCCTTTTTCATCTCCCAGAGCTAAAAATCGGCTTAATATGTAGTCCTCATATAGAGGACATATCAGATATTAAACTGATAAGAACAGATTTTTTTTTTTTTTTTTTTTTTTTTTTTATTATCTTACACATCTTTACCTTACATCATCCATTACACCAGCAAAAATACAATATACGGATAATACAATGCAGAACTCATACATAATACAGTTTGTAGAACTTAAACCCTACCCCCTAGGGCCACACTCTCTTCCATCGTTCCTTAGCTGCATGGAAGCCATACTTTTCCTCCTCCCCCCTTTTCATCTGGCGCAGCTTCTCCCTCACCCTCGCGACAATACTTTCTATCTCGTTTCCCTCATTACTTTTAATAAGGGCCATTCTGTCATCCCAAAGTGCTGCCTTCCCCATTGACAGAATTAACCACAACAAAAATCCCTCCCTCCCTCGTCCTCTTAATCCCACACCCAACATCAAAACCTCATAAGACAGTCTCCCCAATCTCGGAAAAAAAACCCCCAGCTCTCCCCACATTGCTCTTGCAAACCCACATCCCCAAAAAACATGGCACAAATCCTCGTCTCTGCCGCAACCTAACCGTGGACAGGAGCGTAGCCTTGACAGGCCATGCCTGTACAAAGTATCCCTCACAGGCATCCTCTTATGTAGGCATAGCCAGTTGATGTCTTTCAGTCGGTTTGGCAGCTCCTTGTGCTGCGTAAAAGTCCACTTGTCTCTGCCGACTCCGAGAACCCTCACAGGTCCCTGTTTTGCCACTAAGGCCTTGTATAGCCTCCTATGATCCAGGCATAGGTCCCCTTCCCCACACTCCTTGTGCCTCTTAGCCCAGCCTATCATCTGCTTGTAATGTGGTGGAATAATTTCCCCTTTCGGCCGCCCATTCTCCCATTTCACCAAATTCCTCAGGGGAAAGGACAGCCAAAACCTGAGCAGCACGTGGTACCAGTGCCCACTGGGGGATCTTACCCCATTGCAGCAAAAAGAAAAGAAAAGAACATCTAATTTAAGCGGAACATCAGGCACTCCCCTCCCCCCCTCTGTTACGCCTTGCTTCATCCAGTCCCTCCTCACATACTCATATCCCCCCCACACAAAGGAGAAGACATCCCCCACTAATCTTCTCCTATACTCCGGAGGCAGCGGGAAAACATACGCCAGGTAAATTATTGATGGCAGGATGTCCGCCTTGACTGCCAAAACCCTCCCAGTTAAGGATAAACGTCGGGTCTTCCACAGCCCTATTCTTGACCTCACACCAGCCAGTCGCCTTCTCCAATTCACCCGCCCACTCT
Organism: Pungitius pungitius; assembly: GCF_949316345.1. Taxonomy (NCBI): domain Eukaryota; kingdom Metazoa; phylum Chordata; class Actinopteri; order Perciformes; family Gasterosteidae; genus Pungitius; species Pungitius pungitius. Next base: position 279,641 of record NW_026909886.1, on the reverse strand, counting down.
CGCTTTTATCAAAATCCACCCCCAGTATTCTCATTGGACCCTGGCACTCTGACAATCCAAACTGCACCCCCCCTCTCCCCTTCCATGGTCCAAAATACTTGACTTTGGATTTTCCCACATTGACCTTTGCCCCGGATACTTTGGAAAAGGACTCCAAGATGTCCAAAACACGAAGCAAGGAGCTCTCCGTTGTTAAAAAGAGAGTCATGTCATCTGCATACTGAGACATCCTCAAATCTCTTTCTCCCCCTCCTGGAAGGCGCAATCCTTTAACCTCAGCATCCGCCCTAATAGCTAAAGCTAGAGGTTCGACATATAAAACAAAAAGCAGTGGTGAGAGTGGACACCCTTGCCTCACCCCTGTTTGCTGTGGCACCAGATCCCCCATATGCCCATTCACTCCCACCCTACTTCCAACCCCTGTATACATAATCCCTAACCACCTCCGAAAAATGGGTCCGAAACCCATCCTCTCTAAGACAGCTGCCAAAAAACCTTGGTTGACCCTATCAAACGCCTTTTCCATGTCCAACCCCACCAGCATGAGAGGCACCCCACGTTCCTCCGCCCAGTGGATACAATCCCTCACCAGCCCTAAATTCCATTGGATGTGTCTCCCCTCCACCCCGCATGTCTGATCCACATTTACCACATGAGGTAGAGCCGATCGGAGTCGTCTAGCCAACACTCTGGCGATGATCTTGTAATCAACGCAGAGGAGAGTTATTGGCCTGAAATTTCCCAGGTCCTCTTTTTCCCCTTTTTTGTGTAACAGTGTCAACACCCCCTCCCTCATTGTCTTCCCCAACAGCCCCCCTTCTATCACTGACCCCACAACTTTTAAAAAATCCTCCCGCAGGATTCCCCAAAAAGTTGCATAAAATTCCTTCGGTAACCCATCAATCCCTGGCACCTTTCCCGCTCCCAACCCTCTCATAGCTTCCTCCAATTCCGCAAGACCCACCGGACGTTCTAAGGCCTCCACCACTTCCCCTGGCACCTTAACCTCAAGGCCCTTTAAAAAACCTCCTTGTTCTGGTCCGTCCACCTCTTGTGGCCCCATGGTGTCCCCAAAAAATTTGGAGGCAATCCCAACCATGCCTCTTGGATCCGAGACAAGGTTACCATCTTTCTCCCGTAGCCCGGAAATACACACCCTTGACCGGGCATCCCTCACCTGTTTAAAAAACATGGGCGTACAGGTCTCTGCCACATTTAATGATTCCATCCTACATCTTTTCAGGAAGTCATCAGCTTTCCCTTTAAAATACAGGCCCAATTGTTCCCTCACTTCCCTGTCCCTCTGCTTATCCCTTATTCCCCCCTTGTTCTCTGCCTCCATTAAAGAATGCAACTCCTTTTGAAGCCTCCTAAAACCCCCCCTCTTTTCCCTTGCTCTTTCTGAACAATATTCAACCGTCACCCTCCTGATGTTTACCTTTATGTATTCCCACCAGTCCACAATATTGCCAAAGAAGGGCTTCAGTAAGACCCACCCCTCATAGTGTGAAATGACGGCTCTACGGAAAGCCTCCTCCCCCAACACCCTGCAATTTAACTTCCAGTACCCCTTTCCAAAACTTGGGGCCACCACTAAAAAGGCCACCTCCAGTTGGTTGTGGTCAGAGAACCACACTGGTCTCACAACTGCCTTACGTACAGCAACAGCACCTGGCACAAAAACAAAATCAATCCTACTATGTGCACCCCGTGAATTTGACCATGTTGTACCCTCGCCTGTTGGCTCCACAGCCCTGTACCCGTCTTTCAGCATGAACCCCTTCACCAAATCTGTCAAATACGGCAAACTAAAATCCCCCGACCCCTCAAAAGAGACATTGAAATCCCCCCCTAGAACCACCACCTTGTTTGTGACACACACCTCTGTTAGTGCAATAAATAGGGCCTTACGTCCCTTCGGCTCCGCTGGTGCATACACATTAATAAATCTAAATGAAACCCCCCTCCAAAATGCATCCACCACCAGGACCCTCCCCTGGACCACTGAAAAACTGTCCCGAACTTGAAACTCTTTATTCCCAAAGAGGATTCCGACCCCTGAGGAGTGTACCCCCCCGACTCCCCATCTGGACTCACCCTTGAGCCAGGCCTCCGAAAAGGCCCTGACATCCCCACCATCCCTCAGATGCACTTCCTGCAGAAAGCAAACATGTAAGGGCGTCTGAAACAGGTATTGGTAAATACTTGCCCTCTTCACCACATTCCTCATACCCCTGACATTTATGGTCATTACTGAAAATAAGGCCATTCAGTAATCAGCTTGGAGTGTGGCCACAAATTCGAAAACGACCCTCCTTTTCACTTTGTCCCTCATTCCCCTTGTACTTAATGACAGTACCTTAAGAGAACCCATTTCAGGCAAAGTTTGTTCCCCCTACTGGGTGTACGGGGTGTCTTTGTCCATCTGTTCAGCCCAGGAAAGAGGAACCGTGTTTGCCGAGTTTGCCGGTCGACTAGGTCCATCATATACGTCCTCCCCATATGGGGATGACAACATGAGCAAGCCTTGGGGGAGTTCAAAATCCATCCCCAGCCCTTCGGCCATCAAGGCAGCTCCTTCCCCTGTGCACTGTCCCTCCAACTCTTCTGCAGCATTCCCATTTGGGTCCTGTTGTATGTCCTCTCTGGCTCCACTGTCGTCAGTGGCATTCCCCAGCTTCACGGCTTCCTCTCTCCTACTGCCGTCAATCCCCTCCTTTTCATCCACGACATCCGTCTTCTCCCTCTTGGTTTTTTTACTGCATGCCTCCTCTGCACACTCTTCATACTCACACGTCAGTGTTCCAAAAACCTGTGAGACCTTTCGTGCCCCTGGCTTCATCGTGGGGAAGGATGCACCAAGCGTAAGCTCCGGAAACTCCTCCATCTCGCTATGGTCTGCTGCTTGGGCTGCCTCGTCCACTAGTGCTGCTCCTTCGTCCTGCAATGCGGCTCCCACTCCTCCCTCTAAGGTATCTGCTCCAGGCCCCATCGGTGCTGGCCCCTCCTTGGTAGGCCGCGATGTCTCGGATTCTGTTTCCTGCACTGTGGTTCTGTTAAGGACTCCCGTTTGTTTTGCAACCTCGGAAAAAGTCCTCCTGCGGCTAGGGCAGCTCCTATAGAGGTGGTCCGCCCCTCCGCATCCGTGGCAAGTTTTCGGTGCCACACATTCCTTGGCCACGTGTCCTGTTTGCCCACAAAACCGGCAGCTTTCCCCCGTGCAGCCTGCTTCTGAGTGGCCAGACCGTCTGCATTTACGACAGAAGGCTGGCTGGCGGTTATAGAACAAATACCCGCGGTCGCCCCCAAGACTAAAAAAGGCAGGGGGGTGTTGGAGGCCATCCGGCCCTGTCGGATCTGGATTCAGCAGAACCTGGAACAGCCGACGTCCGGTCCAAAAACCAAGTGGGTCTTTTATATGGCGGGCTGATGTTGCCACGTCCCCATACTGGCACAGAAAGGAAACTAAAGCTTCATCAGTGACAAAGGGGTTGTACATATGGACTGACACTGTTCTGAAGTTCGGTCTGTCAAGGTTCAGGACTTCGTAGTAGGCAAGAGGGCTCACCTTCGCCTCCTTTCTGCAGATTTCCGATACTCTTCTGTAGATGTCCTCGGTCCTGAAGGTAACGTCAAAAGCTTTTTCCTGCTGGTTCCACTGAATGCACAGAACATCCTGTATCACCAGATTGAGCTGGCCCATGATGACTTGTTTTCCAAAAAAAACTCTCGACAGGACCTGATCTTCTTCTTTGGTAGCTCGAAATCTCAGAGTATACCTCAGCCCGACCTTTGGGATCGGCTGCTCGTTGGGTGATGTGGCCATTCCTCCGTCGTCACGCGCTTCCCTTGCGTTGTCAAAAATGGATTACCATGGTGATCTTAGCCAAAAGGCCGAGAAGCGATGACACATGAATGTTTGCCTCCAGACCCAACGGACTAGCGCATCTCTCAAATGTCGGGGTGCGGCTCATACAAATGGGCGTGGCAGTCGCCTGTTACTTAACATCCCACTCCCCACGCAGCCTGTATTCTTAAAAATCTTTGATTTCCTTCCAATCAAAAGTGTAAGCTCTTGATGAACTCTTGTTGATTCCTTCCAATCAAAAGTGTAAGCTCTTGATGAACTCTTGTTGATTCCTTCCAATCAAAAGTGTAAGCTCTTGATGAACTCTTGTTGATTCCTTCCAATCAAAAGTGTAAGCTCTTGATGAACTCTTGTTGAATTCACTTATAATTCAGAGAGTGATTTCACTTTTAGGCACCTCTGTCTAAAAATGGAACTAACCCCAAACAGCCCTCAAAAATCATTCGTTTTTTTTGCAATCAAAAGTGTAAGCTCCTGCCTAAATCTTGATTTCACTCTAAATTCAGACAGTAATTTGAGACTTGATCCAAAGCTCAACCAGAGACTCCAGGAATAAGTTTACTCAAATGACAGGCTCTTCCATCCTACTAATTTATTTTTCTTACAAGTACATGAGGCTTAGCCAAATAGCAGAGCCTGGCAAAAAATAAGGTCAACTCATTGTTGTTCCTCTCCACGGAAGTCTTTAGTAAAAGGCGAAAGACTTATGCGTATTGAAGAGAAACCAAAGTCAGTAGCACAATCAGGTGAAAGGCAGCCCTATATCCCTGTGGAACAAGTAATCCCTCTTGGGGTAGGGAGTGGTTGAGCTGCAGGTGTCCAAAGCCTAACCCATTTCCCAGCCCCCTTTCCTCAAAAAATCTATGATTTCTTTTCAATCAAAAATTGTAAGGCCCTCCTGAAATGTTGTTGGTTTACTGTGAATTCAGACAATCATTCAGTGATTTAACACTCCAGTGGTGAGTAAACAGGTCCATTGTTGGCAAAGAAGCTCAATCTTGGGGACCAACAGTAGTTCAAAGAGATGTGTGCCAGTGAAAAGCACTGGTTTTTCTTTGACACTAATATCAGTGGAGAGTGCGGACGCAGTCCCCAACTACCACAAAAACACTGCCCTGCACTCTGAAAACTTCACACACAGGCTCAGGGCCACCACGGGAAGAGCATGCACGCAAGTACACACGTGCACGCACACACACACACACACTCGGACTGAATGGGATTCAATGGGAGCTTCCCCAGGGGAACCTCCTATTGGGCCCAAAATCTACAGTGGCCCCCCTGAGGGCCCCGGGAGGAGCTGGTCCAAATTTCAGCAGCTCAGCACCAACCAAGACAGAGTTGCAGGCAAAATCCAAACTCATTTCCCGGTTTGTAGTGGTCGGTTTCACAAATTCTTGGAGACCTGTCTTGGACTGACAGCCGCACTCTGCAAACTTCACACACAAGCTCAGGGCCACCATGGGTAGAGCATGCACACGAGCACACACGTGCAAGCTCCTGATGAACTCTTGTTGAATTCACTTTGAATTCAGACAGTGATTTCACTTTCAGGCACCTCTTTCCGACAATGGAATCACCCAAAAACAAACCTCAAAAGTCATTGATTTTTTTTCAATCAAAAATTGTAAGGCCCTCCTGAAATGTTGTTGGTTTACTGTTAATTCAGACAATCACTCAGTGGTTTAACACTCCAGTGGTGAGTATACTGGTCCATTGTTGGCAAAGAGGCTCAATCTTGGGGACCAACAGTAGTTGAAAGAGATGTGTCCAAGTGGAAAGCACTGGTTTTTCTTTGACACTAATATCAGGGGAGAGCGCGGACGCAGTCCCCCACTACCACAAATTATGCAGTCGAGATTCCCACATTTGAGGAATTCGCAGTGGTCAACACAGCCGGAGTGCAATGGCTGAGCCTCGCCCTGGGTGAACCACCTTTGTGATCATGGTATCTCCCCTGCCAGGTAAGTATAAGTTGGTAGTGACAGAGACAGGAGTGGTATTCCCAAACAGAGCACTTGGGGTGACGGTTCCCAGATGGCACCGTCCTCACAGATCAGTGAATTTAAAATCAGTGATCAGTGTGAAATGCAAAATAAAGGCACAATTGATGAGTAAACATATCAGTTGCTTGCCAAAAGTCTCAGCCAGTTGAGACTTGTACACAGAGGCAAACCAACTACCTAGACTACACCAATGAATTGGGTCACCAGTTATTTTTTTCACAAGATAAAGGTTGCACCGTTCCCGGAAGTGCTGCAATACCGGGTCAATGCTTGGAGTGAGCAGAGCAAGCCCCTTTTTCATCTCCCAGAGCTAAAAATCGGCTTAATATGTAGTCCTCATATAGAGGACATATCAGATATTAAACTGATAAGAACAGATACTACACTTGATCTTAGCCAAAAGGCCGAGAAGCGATGACACATGAATGTTTGCCTCCAGACCCAACGGACAAGCGCATCTCTCAAATGTCGGGGTGCGGCTCATACAAATGGGCGTGGCAGTCGCCTGTTACTTAACATCCCACTCCCCACACAGCCTGTATTCTTAAAAATCTTTGATTTCCTTCCAATCAAAAGTGTAAGCTCTTGATGAACTCTTGTTGATTCCTTCCAATCAAAAGTGTAAGCTCTTGATGAACTCTTGTTGATTCCTTCCAATCAAAAGTGTAAGCTCTTGATGAACTCTTGTTGATTCCTTCCAATCAAAAGTGTAAGCTCTTGATGAACTCTTGTTGAATTCACTTATAATTCAGAGAGTGATTTCACTTTTAGGCACCTCTGTCTAAAAATGGAACTAACCCCAAACAGCCCTCAAAAATCATTCGTTTTTTTTGCAATCAAAAGTGTAAGCTCCTGCCTAAATCTTGATTTCACTCTAAATTCAGACAGTAATTTGAGACTTGATCCAAAGCTCAACCAGAGACTCCAGGAATAAGTTTACTCGAATGACAGGCTCTTCCATCCTACTAATTTATTTTTCTTACAAGTACATGAGGCTTAGCCAAATAGCAGAGCCTGGCAAAAAATAAGGTCAACTCATTGTTGTTCCTCTCCACGGAAGTCTTTAGTAAAAGGCGAAAGACTTATGCGTATTGAAGAGAAACCAAAGTCAGTAGCACAATCAGGTGAAAGGCAGCCCTATATCCCTGTGGAACAAGTAATCCCTCTTGGGGTAGGGAGTGGTTGAGCTGCAGGTGTCCAAAGCCTAACCCATTTCCCAGCCCCCTTTCCTCAAAAAATCTATTTCTTTTCAATCAAAAATTGTAAGGCCCTCCTGAAATGTTGTTGGTTTACTGTGAATTCAGACAATCATTCAGTGATTTAACACTCCAGTGGTGAGTAAACAGGTCCATTGTTGGCAAAGAAGCTCAATCTTGGGGACCAACAGTAGTTCAAAGAGATGTGTGCCAGTGAAAAGCACTGGTTTTTCTTTGACACTAATATCAGTGGAGAGTGCGGACGCAGTCCCCAACTACCACAAAAACACTGCCCTGCACTCTGAAAACTTCACACACAGGCTCAGGGCCACCACGGGAAGAGCATGCACGCAAGTACACACGTGCACGCACACACACACACTCGGACTGAATGGGAGTCAATGGGAGCTTCCCCAGGGGAACCTCCTATTGGGCCCAAAATCTACAGTGGCCCCCCTGAGGGCCCCGGGAGGAGCTGGTCCAAATTTCAGCAGCTCAGCACCAACCAAGACAGAGTTGCAGGCAAAATCCAAACTCATTTCCCGGTTTGTAGTGGTCGGTTTCACAAATTCTTGGAGACCTGTCTTGGACTGACAGCCGCACTCTGCAAACTTCACACACAAGCTCAGGGCCACCATGGGTAGAGCATGCACACGAGCACACACGTGCAAGCTCCTGATGAACTCTTGTTGAATTCACTTTGAATTCAGACAGTGATTTCACTTTCAGGCACCTCTTTCCGACAATGGAATCACCCAAAAACAAACCTCAAAAGTCATTGATTTTTTTTCAATCAAAAATTGTAAGGCCCTCCTGAAATGTTGTTGGTTTACTGTTAATTCAGACAATCACTCAGTGGTTTAACACTCCAGTGGTGAGTATACTGGTCCATTGTTGGCAAAGAGGCTCAATCTTGGGGACCAACAGTAGTTGAAAGAGATGTGTCCAAGTGGAAAGCACTGGTTTTTCTTTGACACTAATATCAGGGGAGAGCGCGGACGCAGTCCCCCACTACCACAAATTATGCAGTCGAGATTCCCACATTTGAGGAATTCGCAGTGGTCAACACAGCCGGAGTGCAATGGCTGAGCCTCGCCCTGGGTGAACCACCTTTGTGATCATGGTATCTCCCCTGCCAGGTAAGTATAAGTTGGTAGTGACAGAGACAGGAGTGGTATTCCCAAACAGAGCACTTGGGGTGACGGTTCCCAGATGGCACCGTCCTCACAGATCAGTGAATTTAAAATCAGTGATCAGTGTGAAATGCAAAATAAAGGCACAATTGATGAGTAAACATATCAGTTGCTTGCCAAAAGTCTCAGCCAGTTGAGACTTGTACACAGAGGCAAACCAACTACCTAGACTACACCAATGAATTGGGTCACCAGTTATTTTTTTCACAAGATAAAGGTTGCACCGTTCCCGGAAGTGCTGCAATACCGGGTCAATGCTTGGAGTGAGCAGAGCAAGCCCCTTTTTCATCTCCCAGAGCTAAAAATCGGCTTAATATGTAGTCCTCATATAGAGGACATATCAGATATTAAACTGATAAGAACAGATACTACACTTGATCTTAGCCAAAAGGCCGAGAAGCGATGACACATGAATGTTTGCCTCCAGACCCAACGGACTAGCGCATCTCTCAAATGTCGGGGTGCGGCTCATACAAATGGGCGTGGCAGTCGCCTGTTACTTAACATCCCACTCCCCACGCAGCCTGTATTCTTAAAAATCTTTGATTTCCTTCCAATCAAAAGTGTAAGCTCTTGATGAACTCTTGTTGATTCCTTCCAATCAAAAGTGTAAGCTCTTGATGAACTCTTGTTGATTCCTTCCAATCAAAAGTGTAAGCTCTTGATGAACTCTTGTTGATTCCTTCCAATCAAAAGTGTAAGCTCTTGATGAACTCTTGTTGAATTCACTTATAATTCAGAGAGTGATTTCACTTTTAGGCACCTCTGTCTAAAAATGGAACTAACCCCAAACAGCCCTCAAAAATCATTCGTTTTTTTTGCAATCAAAAGTGTAAGCTCCTGCCTAAATCTTGATTTCACTCTAAATTCAGACAGTAATTTGAGACTTGATCCAAAGCTCAACCAGAGACTCCAGGAATAAGTTTACTCGAATGACAGGCTCTTCCATCCTACTAATTTATTTTTCTTACAAGTACATGAGGCTTAGCCAAATAGCAGAGCCTGGCAAAAAATAAGGTCAACTCATTGTTGTTCCTCTCCACGGAAGTCTTTAGTAAAAGGCGAAAGACTTATGCGTATTGAAGAGAAACCAAAGTCAGTAGCACAATCAGGTGAAAGGCAGCCCTATATCCCTGTGGAACAAGTAATCCCTCTTGGGGTAGGGAGTGGTTGAGCTGCAGGTGTCCAAAGCCTAACCCATTTCCCAGCCCCCTTTCCTCAAAAAATCTATTTCTTTTCAATCAAAAATTGTAAGGCCCTCCTGAAATGTTGTTGGTTTACTGTGAATTCAGACAATCATTCAGTGATTTAACACTCCAGTGGTGAGTAAACAGGTCCATTGTTGGCAAAGAAGCTCAATCTTGGGGACCAACAGTAGTTCAAAGAGATGTGTGCCAGTGAAAAGCACTGGTTTTTCTTTGACACTAATATCAGTGGAGAGTGCGGACGCAGTCCCCAACTACCACAAAAACACTGCCCTGCACTCTGAAAACTTCACACACAGGCTCAGGGCCACCACGGGAAGAGCATGCACGCAAGTACACACGTGCACGCACACACACACACTCGGACTGAATGGGAGTCAATGGGAGCTTCCCCAGGGGAACCTCCTATTGGGCCCAAAATCTACAGTGGCCCCCCTGAGGGCCCCGGGAGGAGCTGGTCCAAATTTCAGCAGCTCAGCACCAACCAAGACAGAGTTGCAGGCAAAATCCAAACTCATTTCCCGGTTTGTAGTGGTCGGTTTCACAAATTCTTGGAGACCTGTCTTGGACTGACAGCCGCACTCTGCAAACTTCACACACAAGCTCAGGGCCACCATGGGTAGAGCATGCACACGAGCACACACGTGCAAGCTCCTGATGAACTCTTGTTGAATTCACTTTGAATTCAGACAGTGATTTCACTTTCAGGCACCTCTTTCCGACAATGGAATCACCCAAAAACAAACCTCAAAAGTCATTGATTTTTTTTCAATCAAAAATTGTAAGGCCCTCCTGAAATGTTGTTGGTTTACTGTTAATTCAGACAATCACTCAGTGGTTTAACACTCCAGTGGTGAGTATACTGGTCCATTGTTGGCAAAGAGGCTCAATCTTGGGGACCAACAGTAGTTGAAAGAGATGTGTCCAAGTGGAAAGCACTGGTTTTTCTTTGACACTAATATCAGGGGAGAGCGCGGACGCAGTCCCCCACTACCACAAATTATGCAGTCGAGATTCCCACATTTGAGGAATTCGCAGTGGTCAACACAGCCGGAGTGCAATGGCTGAGCCTCGCCCTGGGTGAACCACCTTTGTGATCATGGTATCTCCCCTGCCAGGTAAGTATAAGTTGGTAGTGACAGAGACAGGAGTGGTATTCCCAAACAGAGCACTTGGGGTGACGGTTCCCAGATGGCACCGTCCTCACAGATCAGTGAATTTAAAATCAGTGATCAGTGTGAAATGCAAAATAAAGGCACAATTGATGAGTAAACATATCAGTTGCTTGCCAAAAGTCTCAGCCAGTTGAGACTTGTACACAGAGGCAAACCAACTACCTAGACTACACCAATGAATTGGGTCACCAGTTATTTTTTTCACAAGATAAAGGTTGCACCGTTCCCGGAAGTGCTGCAATACCGGGTCAATGCTTGGAGTGAGCAGAGCAAGCCCCTTTTTCATCTCCCAGAGCTAAAAATCGGCTTAATATGTAGTCCTCATATAGAGGACATATCAGATATTAAACTGATAAGAACAGATACTACACTTGATCTTAGCCAAAAGGCCGAGAAGCGATGACACATGAATGTTTGCCTCCAGACCCAACGGACTAGCGCATCTCTCAAATGTCGGGGTGCGGCTCATACAAATGGGCGTGGCAGTCGCCTGTTACTTAACATCCCACTCCCCACGCAGCCTGTATTCTTAAAAATCTTTGATTTCCTTCCAATCAAAAGTGTAAGCTCTTGATGAACTCTTGTTGATTCCTTCCAATCAAAAGTGTAAGCTCTTGATGAACTCTTGTTGATTCCTTCCAATCAAAAGTGTAAGCTCTTGATGAACTCTTGTTGATTCCTTCCAATCAAAAGTGTAAGCTCTTGATGAACTCTTGTTGAATTCACTTATAATTCAGAGAGTGATTTCACTTTTAGGCACCTCTGTCTAAAAATGGAACTAACCCCAAACAGCCCTCAAAAATCATTCGTTTTTTTTGCAATCAAAAGTGTAAGCTCCTGCCTAAATCTTGATTTCACTCTAAATTCAGACAGTAATTTGAGACTTGATCCAAAGCTCAACCAGAGACTCCAGGAATAAGTTTACTCGAATGACAGGCTCTTCCATCCTACTAATTTATTTTTCTTACAAGTACATGAGGCTTAGCCAAATAGCAGAGCCTGGCAAAAAATAAGGTCAACTCATTGTTGTTCCTCTCCACGGAAGTCTTTAGTAAAAGGCGAAAGACTTATGCGTATTGAAGAGAAACCAAAGTCAGTAGCACAATCAGGTGAAAGGCAGCCCTATATCCCTGTGGAACAAGTAATCCCTCTTGGGGTAGGGAGTGGTTGAGCTGCAGGTGTCCAAAGCCTAACCCATTTCCCAGCCCCCTTTCCTCAAAAAATCTATTTCTTTTCAATCAAAAATTGTAAGGCCCTCCTGAAATGTTGTTGGTTTACTGTGAATTCAGACAATCATTCAGTGATTTAACACTCCAGTGGTGAGTAAACAGGTCCATTGTTGGCAAAGAAGCTCAATCTTGGGGACCAACAGTAGTTCAAAGAGATGTGTGCCAGTGAAAAGCACTGGTTTTTCTTTGACACTAATATCAGTGGAGAGTGCGGACGCAGTCCCCAACTACCACAAAAACACTGCCCTGCACTCTGAAAACTTCACACACAGGCTCAGGGCCACCACGGGAAGAGCATGCACGCAAGTACACACGTGCACGCACACACACACACTCGGACTGAATGGGAGTCAATGGGAGCTTCCCCAGGGGAACCTCCTATTGGGCCCAAAATCTACAGTGGCCCCCCTGAGGGCCCCGGGAGGAGCTGGTCCAAATTTCAGCAGCTCAGCACCAACCAAGACAGAGTTGCAGGCAAAATCCAAACTCATTTCCCGGTTTGTAGTGGTCGGTTTCACAAATTCTTGGAGACCTGTCTTGGACTGACAGCCGCACTCTGCAAACTTCACACACAAGCTCAGGGCCACCATGGGTAGAGCATGCACACGAGCACACACGTGCAAGCTCCTGATGAACTCTTGTTGAATTCACTTTGAATTCAGACAGTGATTTCACTTTCAGGCACCTCTTTCCGACAATGGAATCACCCAAAAACAAACCTCAAAAGTCATTGATTTTTTTTCAATCAAAAATTGTAAGGCCCTCCTGAAATGTTGTTGGTTTACTGTTAATTCAGACAATCACTCAGTGATTTAACACTCCAGTGGTGAGTAAACAGGTCCATTGTTGGCAAAGAAGCTCAATCTTGGGGACCAACAGTAGTTCAAAGAGATGTGTGCAAGTTAAAAGCACTGGTTTTTCTTTGACACTAATATCAGTGGAGAGTGCGGACGCAGTCCCCAACTACCACAAAAACACTCTGAAAACTTCACACACAGGCTCAGGGCCACCACGGGAAGAGCATGCACGCAAGTACACACGTGCACGCACACACACACACACTCGGACTGAATGGGAGTCAATGGGAGCTTCCCCAGGGGAACCTCCTATTGGGCCCAAAATCTACAGTGGCCCCCCTGAGGGCCCCGGGAGGAGCTGGTCCAAATTTCAGCAGCCCAGCACCAACCAAGACAGAGTTGCAGGCAAAATCCAAACTCATTTCCCGGTTTGTAGTGGTCGGTTTCACAAATTCTTGGACTGACAGCCGCACTCTGCAAACTTCACACACAAGCTCAGGGCCACCATGGGTAGAGCATGCACACGAGCACACACGTGCAAGCTCCTGATGAACTCTTGTTGAATTCACTTTGAATTTAGACAGTGACTTCACTTTCAGGCACCTCTGTCCGAAAATGGAATCACCCAAAAACAAACCTCAAAAGTCATTGATTTTTTTTCAATCAAAAATTGTAAGGCCCTCCTGAAATGTTGTTGGTTTACTGTTAATTCAGACAATCACTCAGTGGTTTAACACTCCAGTGGTGAGTATACTGGTCCATTGTTGGCAAAGAGGCTCAATCTTGGGGACCAACAGTAGTTGAAAGAGATGTGTCCAAGTGGAAAGCACTGGTTTTTCTTTGACACTAATATCAGGGGAGAGCGCGGACGCAGTCCCCCACTACCACAAATTATGCAGTCGAGATTCCCACATTTGAGGAATTCGCAGTGGTCAACACAGCCGGAGTGCAATGGCTGAGCCTCGCCCTGGGTGAACCACCTTTGTGATCATGGTATCTCCCCTGCCAGGTAAGTATAAGTTGGTAGTGACAGAGACAGGAGTGGTATTCCCAAACAGAGCACTTGGGGTGACGGTTCCCAGATGGCACCGTCCTCACAGATCAGTGAATTTAAAATCAGTGATCAGTGTGAAATGCAAAATAAAGGCACAATTGATGAGTAAACATATCAGTTGCTTGCCAAAAGTCTCAGCCAGTTGAGACTTGTACACAGAGGCAAACCAACTACCTAGACTACACCAATGAATTGGGTCACCAGTTATTTTTTTCACAAGATAAAGGTTGCACCGTTCCCGGAAGTGCTGCAATACCGGGTCAATGCTTGGAGTGAGCAGAGCAAGCCCCTTTTTCATCTCCCAGAGCTAAAAATCGGCTTAATATGTAGTCCTCATATAGAGGACATATCAGATATTAAACTGATAAGAACAGATACTACACTTGATCTTAGCCAAAAGGCCGAGAAGCGATGACACATGAATGTTTGCCTCCAGACCCAACGGACTAGCGCATCTCTCAAATGTCGGGGTGCGGCTCATACAAATGGGCGTGGCAGTCGCCTGTTACTTAACATCCCACTCCCCACGCAGCCTGTATTCTTAAAAATCTTTGATTTCCTTCCAATCAAAAGTGTAAGCTCTTGATGAACTCTTGTTGATTCCTTCCAATCAAAAGTGTAAGCTCTTGATGAACTCTTGTTGATTCCTTCCAATCAAAAGTGTAAGCTCTTGATGAACTCTTGTTGAATTCACTTATAATTCAGAGAGTGATTTCACTTTTAGGCACCTCTGTCTAAAAATGGAACTAACCCCAAACAGCCCTCAAAAATCATTTGTTTTTTTTGCAATCAAAAGTGTAAGCTCCTGCCTAAATCTTGATTTCACTCTAAATTCAGACAGTAATTTGAGACTTGATCCAAAGCTCAACCAGAGACTCCAGGAATAAGTTTACTCAAATGACAGGCTCTTCCATCCTACTAATTTATTTTTCTTACAAGTACATGAGGCTTAGCCAAATAGCAGAGCCTGGCAAAAAATAAGGTCAACTCATTGTTGTTCCTCTCCACGGAAGTCTTTAGTAAAAGGCGAAAGACTTATGCGTATTGAAGAGAAACCAAAGTCAGTAGCACAATCAGGTGAAAGGCAGCCCTATATCCCTGTGGAACAAGTAATCCCTCTTGGGGTAGGGAGTGGTTGAGCTGCAGGTGTCCAAAGCCTAACCCATTTCCCAGCCCCCTTTCCTCAAAAAATCTATTTCTTTTCAATCAAAAATTGTAAGGCCCTCCTGAAATGTTGTTGGTTTACTGTGAATTCAGACAATCATTCAGTGATTTAACACTCCAGTGGTGAGTAAACAGGTCCATTGTTGGCAAAGAAGCTCAATCTTGGGGACCAACAGTAGTTCAAAGAGATGTGTGCCAGTGAAAAGCACTGGTTTTTCTTTGACACTAATATCAGTGGAGAGTGCGGACGCAGTCCCCAACTACCACAAAAACACTGCCCTGCACTCTGAAAACTTCACACACAGGCTCAGGGCCACCACGGGAAGAGCATGCACGCAAGTACACTTGTGCACGCACACACACACACACACTCGGACTGAATGGGAGTCAATGGGAGCTTCCCCAGGGGAACCTCCTATTGGGCCCAAAATCTACAGTGGCCCCCCTGAGGGCCCCGGGGGGAGCTGGTCCAAATTTCAGCAGCTCAGCACCAACCAAGACAGAGTTGCAGGCAAAATCCAAACTCATTTCCCGGTTTGTAGTGGTCGGTTTAACAAATTCTTGGAGACCTGTCTTGGACTGACAGCCGCACTCTGCAAACTTCACACACAAGCTCAGGGCCACCATGGGTAGAGCATGCACACGAGCACACACGTGCAAGCTCCTGATGAACTCTTGTTGAATTCACTTTGAATTCAGACAGTGATTTCACTTTCAGGCACCTCTTTCCGACAATGGAATCACCCAAAAACAAACCTCAAAAGTCATTGATTTTTTTTCAATCAAAAATTGTAAGGCCCTCCTGAAATGTTGTTGGTTTACTGTTAATTCAGACAATCACTCAGTGGTTTAACACTCCAGTGGTGAGTATACTGGTCCATTGTTGGCAAAGAGGCTCAATCTTGGGGACCAACAGTAGTTGAAAGAGATGTGTCCAAGTGGAAAGCACTGGTTTTTCTTTGACACTAATATCAGGGGAGAGCGCGGACGCAGTCCCCCACTACCACAAATTATGCAGTCGAGATTCCCACATTTGAGGAATTCGCAGTGGTCAACACAGCCGGAGTGCAATGGCTGAGCCTCGCCCTGGGTGAACCACCTTTGTGATCATGGTATCTCCCCTGCCAGGTAAGTATAAGTTGGTAGTGACAGAGACAGGAGTGGTATTCCCAAACAGAGCACTTGGGGTGACGGTTCCCAGATGGCACCGTCCTCACAGATCAGTGAATTTAAAATCAGTGATCAGTGTGAAATGCAAAATAAAGGCACAATTGATGAGTAAACATATCAGTTGCTTGCCAAAAGTCTCAGCCAGTTGAGACTTGTACACAGAGGCAAACCAACTACCTAGACTACACCAATGAATTGGGTCACCAGTTATTTTTTTCACAAGATAAAGGTTGCACCGTTCCCGGAAGTGCTGCAATACCGGGTCAATGCTTGGAGTGAGCAGAGCAAGCCCCTTTTTCATCTCCCAGAGCTAAAAATCGGCTTAATATGTAGTCCTCATATAGAGGACATATCAGATATTAAACTGATAAGAACAGATACTACACTTGATCTTAGCCAAAAGGCCGAGAAGCGATGACACATGAATGTTTGCCTCCAGACCCAACGGACTAGCGCATCTCTCAAATGTCGGGGTGCGGCTCATACAAATGGGCGTGGCAGTCGCCTGTTACTTAACATCCCACTCCCCACGCAGCCTGTATTCTTAAAAATCTTTGATTTCCTTCCAATCAAAAGTGTAAGCTCTTGATGAACTCTTGTTGATTCCTTCCAATCAAAAGTGTAAGCTCTTGATGAACTCTTGTTGATTCCTTCCAATCAAAAGTGTAAGCTCTTGATGAACTCTTGTTGATTCCTTCCAATCAAAAGTGTAAGCTCTTGATGAACTCTTGTTGAATTCACTTATAATTCAGAGAGTGATTTCACTTTTAGGCACCTCTGTCTAAAAATGGAACTAACCCCAAACAGCCCTCAAAAATCATTCGTTTTTTTTGCAATCAAAAGTGTAAGCTCCTGCCTAAATCTTGATTTCACTCTAAATTCAGACAGTAATTTGAGACTTGATCCAAAGCTCAACCAGAGACTCCAGGAATAAGTTTACTCGAATGACAGGCTCTTCCATCCTACTAATTTATTTTTCTTACAAGTACATGAGGCTTAGCCAAATAGCAGAGCCTGGCAAAAAATAAGGTCAACTCATTGTTGTTCCTCTCCACGGAAGTCTTTAGTAAAAGGCGAAAGACTTATGCGTATTGAAGAGAAACCAAAGTCAGTAGCACAATCAGGTGAAAGGCAGCCCTATATCCCTGTGGAACAAGTAATCCCTCTTGGGGTAGGGAGTGGTTGAGCTGCAGGTGTCCAAAGCCTAACCCATTTCCCAGCCCCCTTTCCTCAAAAAATCTATTTCTTTTCAATCAAAAATTGTAAGGCCCTCCTGAAATGTTGTTGGTTTACTGTGAATTCAGACAATCATTCAGTGATTTAACACTCCAGTGGTGAGTAAACAGGTCCATTGTTGGCAAAGAAGCTCAATCTTGGGGACCAACAGTAGTTCAAAGAGATGTGTGCCAGTGAAAAGCACTGGTTTTTCTTTGACACTAATATCAGTGGAGAGTGCGGACGCAGTCCCCAACTACCACAAAAACACTGCCCTGCACTCTGAAAACTTCACACACAGGCTCAGGGCCACCACGGGAAGAGCATGCACGCAAGTACACACGTGCACGCACACACACACACTCGGACTGAATGGGAGTCAATGGGAGCTTCCCCAGGGGAACCTCCTATTGGGCCCAAAATCTACAGTGGCCCCCCTGAGGGCCCCGGGAGGAGCTGGTCCAAATTTCAGCAGCTCAGCACCAACCAAGACAGAGTTGCAGGCAAAATCCAAACTCATTTCCCGGTTTGTAGTGGTCGGTTTCACAAATTCTTGGAGACCTGTCTTGGACTGACAGCCGCACTCTGCAAACTTCACACACAAGCTCAGGGCCACCATGGGTAGAGCATGCACACGAGCACACACGTGCAAGCTCCTGATGAACTCTTGTTGAATTCACTTTGAATTCAGACAGTGATTTCACTTTCAGGCACCTCTTTCCGACAATGGAATCACCCAAAAACAAACCTCAAAAGTCATTGATTTTTTTTCAATCAAAAATTGTAAGGCCCTCCTGAAATGTTGTTGGTTTACTGTTAATTCAGACAATCACTCAGTGATTTAACACTCCAGTGGTGAGTAAACAGGTCCATTGTTGGCAAAGAAGCTCAATCTTGGGGACCAACAGTAGTTCAAAGAGATGTGTGCAAGTTAAAAGCACTGGTTTTTCTTTGACACTAATATCAGTGGAGAGTGCGGACGCAGTCCCCAACTACCACAAAAACACTCTGAAAACTTCACACACAGGCTCAGGGCCACCACGGGAAGAGCATGCACGCAAGTACACACGTGCACGCACACACACACACACTCGGACTGAATGGGAGTCAATGGGAGCTTCCCCAGGGGAACCTCCTATTGGGCCCAAAATCTACAGTGGCCCCCCTGAGGGCCCCGGGAGGAGCTGGTCCAAATTTCAGCAGCCCAGCACCAACCAAGACAGAGTTGCAGGCAAAATCCAAACTCATTTCCCGGTTTGTAGTGGTCGGTTTCACAAATTCTTGGACTGACAGCCGCACTCTGCAAACTTCACACACAAGCTCAGGGCCACCATGGGTAGAGCATGCACACGAGCACACACGTGCAAGCTCCTGATGAACTCTTGTTGAATTCACTTTGAATTTAGACAGTGACTTCACTTTCAGGCACCTCTGTCCGAAAATGGAATCACCCAAAAACAAACCTCAAAAGTCATTGATTTTTTTTCAATCAAAAATTGTAAGGCCCTCCTGAAATGTTGTTGGTTTACTGTTAATTCAGACAATCACTCAGTGGTTTAACACTCCAGTGGTGAGTATACTGGTCCATTGTTGGCAAAGAGGCTCAATCTTGGGGACCAACAGTAGTTGAAAGAGATGTGTCCAAGTGGAAAGCACTGGTTTTTCTTTGACACTAATATCAGGGGAGAGCGCGGACGCAGTCCCCCACTACCACAAATTATGCAGTCGAGATTCCCACATTTGAGGAATTCGCAGTGGTCAACACAGCCGGAGTGCAATGGCTGAGCCTCGCCCTGGGTGAACCACCTTTGTGATCATGGTATCTCCCCTGCCAGGTAAGTATAAGTTGGTAGTGACAGAGACAGGAGTGGTATTCCCAAACAGAGCACTTGGGGTGACGGTTCCCAGATGGCACCGTCCTCACAGATCAGTGAATTTAAAATCAGTGATCAGTGTGAAATGCAAAATAAAGGCACAATTGATGAGTAAACATATCAGTTGCTTGCCAAAAGTCTCAGCCAGTTGAGACTTGTACACAGAGGCAAACCAACTACCTAGACTACACCAATGAATTGGGTCACCAGTTATTTTTTTCACAAGATAAAGGTTGCACCGTTCCCGGAAGTGCTGCAATACCGGGTCAATGCTTGGAGTGAGCAGAGCAAGCCCCTTTTTCATCTCCCAGAGCTAAAAATCGGCTTAATATGTAGTCCTCATATAGAGGACATATCAGATATTAAACTGATAAGAACAGATACTACACTTGATCTTAGCCAAAAGGCCGAGAAGCGATGACACATGAATGTTTGCCTCCAGACCCAACGGACTAGCGCATCTCTCAAATGTCGGGGTGCGGCTCATACAAATGGGCGTGGCAGTCGCCTGTTACTTAACATCCCACTCCCCACGCAGCCTGTATTCTTAAAAATCTTTGATTTCCTTCCAATCAAAAGTGTAAGCTCTTGATGAACTCTTGTTGATTCCTTCCAATCAAAAGTGTAAGCTCTTGATGAACTCTTGTTGATTCCTTCCAATCAAAAGTGTAAGCTCTTGATGAACTCTTGTTGAATTCACTTATAATTCAGAGAGTGATTTCACTTTTAGGCACCTCTGTCTAAAAATGGAACTAACCCCAAACAGCCCTCAAAAATCATTTGTTTTTTTTGCAATCAAAAGTGTAAGCTCCTGCCTAAATCTTGATTTCACTCTAAATTCAGACAGTAATTTGAGACTTGATCCAAAGCTCAACCAGAGACTCCAGGAATAAGTTTACTCAAATGACAGGCTCTTCCATCCTACTAATTTATTTTTCTTACAAGTACATGAGGCTTAGCCAAATAGCAGAGCCTGGCAAAAAATAAGGTCAACTCATTGTTGTTCCTCTCCACGGAAGTCTTTAGTAAAAGGCGAAAGACTTATGCGTATTGAAGAGAAACCAAAGTCAGTAGCACAATCAGGTGAAAGGCAGCCCTATATCCCTGTGGAACAAGTAATCCCTCTTGGGGTAGGGAGTGGTTGAGCTGCAGGTGTCCAAAGCCTAACCCATTTCCCAGCCCCCTTTCCTCAAAAAATCTATTTCTTTTCAATCAAAAATTGTAAGGCCCTCCTGAAATGTTGTTGGTTTACTGTGAATTCAGACAATCATTCAGTGATTTAACACTCCAGTGGTGAGTAAACAGGTCCATTGTTGGCAAAGAAGCTCAATCTTGGGGACCAACAGTAGTTCAAAGAGATGTGTGCCAGTGAAAAGCACTGGTTTTTCTTTGACACTAATATCAGTGGAGAGTGCGGACGCAGTCCCCAACTACCACAAAAACACTGCCCTGCACTCTGAAAACTTCACACACAGGCTCAGGGCCACCACGGGAAGAGCATGCACGCAAGTACACTTGTGCACGCACACACACACACACACTCGGACTGAATGGGAGTCAATGGGAGCTTCCCCAGGGGAACCTCCTATTGGGCCCAAAATCTACAGTGGCCCCCCTGAGGGCCCCGGGGGGAGCTGGTCCAAATTTCAGCAGCTCAGCACCAACCAAGACAGAGTTGCAGGCAAAATCCAAACTCATTTCCCGGTTTGTAGTGGTCGGTTTAACAAATTCTTGGAGACCTGTCTTGGACTGACAGCCGCACTCTGCAAACTTCACACACAAGCTCAGGGCCACCATGGGTAGAGCATGCACACTAGCACACACGTGCAAGTTCCTGATGAACTCTTGTTGAATTCACTTTGAATTCAGACAGTGATTTCACTTTCAGGCACCTCTGTCCGAAAATGGAATCACCCAAAAACAAACCTCAAAAGTCATTGATTTTTTTTCAATCAAAAATTGTAAGGCCCTCCTGAAATGTTGTTGGTTTACTGTTAATTCAGACAATCACTCAGTGGTTTAACACTCCAGTGGTGAGTATACTGGTCCATTGTTGGCAAAGAGGCTCAATCTTGGGGACCAACAGTAGTTGAAAGAGATGTGTCCAAGTGGAAAGCACTGGTTTTTCTTTGACACTAATATTAGGGGAGAGCGCGGACGCAGTCCCCCACTACCACAAATTATGCAGTCGAGATTCCCACATTTGAGGAATTCGCAGTGGTCAACACAGCCGGAGTGCAATGGCTGAGCCTCGCCCTGGGTGAACCACCTTTGTGATCATGGTATCTCCCCTGCCAGGTAAGTATAAGGTGGTAGTGACAGAGACAGGAGTGGTATTCCCAAACAGAGCACTTGGGGTGACGGTTCCCAGATGGCACCGTCCTCACAGATCAGTGAATTTAAAATCAGTGATCAGTGTGAAATGCAAAATAAAGGCACAATTGATGAGTAAACATATCAGTTGCTTGCCAAAAGTCTCAGCCAGTTGAGACTTGTACACAGAGGCAAACCAACTACCTAGACTACACCAATGAATTGGGTCACCAGTTATTTTTTTCACAAGATAAAGGTTGCACCGTTCCCGGAAGTGCTGCAATACCGGGTCAATGCTTGGAGTGAGCAGAGCAAGCCCCTTTTTCATCTCCCAGAGCTAAAAATCGGCTTAATATGTAGTCCTCATATAGAGGACATATCAGATATTAAACTGATAAGAACAGATACTACACTTGATCTTAGCCAAAAGGCCGAGAAGCGATGACACATGAATGTTTGCCTCCAGACCCAACGGACTAGCGCATCTCTCAAATGTCGGGGTGCGGCTCATACAAATGGGCGTGGCAGTCGCCTGTTACTTAACATCCCACTCCCCACGCAGCCTGTATTCTTAAAAATCTTTGATTTCCTTCCAATCAAAAGTGTAAGCTCTTGATGAACTCTTGTT
This sequence comes from Pungitius pungitius, assembly GCF_949316345.1. Taxonomy (NCBI): domain Eukaryota; kingdom Metazoa; phylum Chordata; class Actinopteri; order Perciformes; family Gasterosteidae; genus Pungitius; species Pungitius pungitius. The sequence goes on along the minus strand of NW_026909886.1, from coordinate 257,554 downwards.
GATTCCTTCCAATCAAAAGTGTAAGCTCTTGATGAACTCTTGTTGATTCCTTCCAATCAAAAGTGTAAGCTCTTGATGAACTCTTGTTGAATTCACTTATAATTCAGAGAGTGATTTCACTTTTAGGCACCTCTGTCTAAAAATGGAACTAACCCCAAACAGCCCTCAAAAATCATTCGTTTTTTTTGCAATCAAAAGTGTAAGCTCCTGCCTAAATCTTGATTTCACTCTAAATTCAGACAGTAATTTGAGACTTGATCCAAAGCTCAACCAGAGACTCCAGGAATAAGTTTACTCGAATGACAGGCTCTTCCATCCTACTAATTTATTTTTCTTACAAGTACATGAGGCTTAGCCAAATAGCAGAGCCTGGCAAAAAATAAGGTCAACTCATTGTTGTTCCTCTCCACGGAAGTCTTTAGTAAAAGGCGAAAGACTTATGCGTATTGAAGAGAAACCAAAGTCAGTAGCACAATCAGGTGAAAGGCAGCCCTATATCCCTGTGGAACAAGTAATCCCTCTTGGGGTAGGGAGTGGTTGAGCTGCAGGTGTCCAAAGCCTAACCCATTTCCCAGCCCCCTTTCCTCAAAAAATCTATTTCTTTTCAATCAAAAATTGTAAGGCCCTCCTGAAATGTTGTTGGTTTACTGTGAATTCAGACAATCATTCAGTGATTTAACACTCCAGTGGTGAGTAAACAGGTCCATTGTTGGCAAAGAAGCTCAATCTTGGGGACCAACAGTAGTTCAAAGAGATGTGTGCCAGTGAAAAGCACTGGTTTTTCTTTGACACTAATATCAGTGGAGAGTGCGGACGCAGTCCCCAACTACCACAAAAACACTGCCCTGCACTCTGAAAACTTCACACACAGGCTCAGGGCCACCACGGGAAGAGCATGCACGCAAGTACACACGTGCACGCACACACACACACTCGGACTGAATGGGAGTCAATGGGAGCTTCCCCAGGGGAACCTCCTATTGGGCCCAAAATCTACAGTGGCCCCCCTGAGGGCCCCGGGAGGAGCTGGTCCAAATTTCAGCAGCTCAGCACCAACCAAGACAGAGTTGCAGGCAAAATCCAAACTCATTTCCCGGTTTGTAGTGGTCGGTTTCACAAATTCTTGGAGACCTGTCTTGGACTGACAGCCGCACTCTGCAAACTTCACACACAAGCTCAGGGCCACCATGGGTAGAGCATGCACACGAGCACACACGTGCAAGCTCCTGATGAACTCTTGTTGAATTCACTTTGAATTCAGACAGTGATTTCACTTTCAGGCACCTCTTTCCGACAATGGAATCACCCAAAAACAAACCTCAAAAGTCATTGATTTTTTTTCAATCAAAAATTGTAAGGCCCTCCTGAAATGTTGTTGGTTTACTGTTAATTCAGACAATCACTCAGTGGTTTAACACTCCAGTGGTGAGTATACTGGTCCATTGTTGGCAAAGAGGCTCAATCTTGGGGACCAACAGTAGTTGAAAGAGATGTGTCCAAGTGGAAAGCACTGGTTTTTCTTTGACACTAATATCAGGGGAGAGCGCGGACGCAGTCCCCCACTACCACAAATTATGCAGTCGAGATTCCCACATTTGAGGAATTCGCAGTGGTCAACACAGCCGGAGTGCAATGGCTGAGCCTCGCCCTGGGTGAACCACCTTTGTGATCATGGTATCTCCCCTGCCAGGTAAGTATAAGTTGGTAGTGACAGAGACAGGAGTGGTATTCCCAAACAGAGCACTTGGGGTGACGGTTCCCAGATGGCACCGTCCTCACAGATCAGTGAATTTAAAATCAGTGATCAGTGTGAAATGCAAAATAAAGGCACAATTGATGAGTAAACATATCAGTTGCTTGCCAAAAGTCTCAGCCAGTTGAGACTTGTACACAGAGGCAAACCAACTACCTAGACTACACCAATGAATTGGGTCACCAGTTATTTTTTTCACAAGATAAAGGTTGCACCGTTCCCGGAAGTGCTGCAATACCGGGTCAATGCTTGGAGTGAGCAGAGCAAGCCCCTTTTTCATCTCCCAGAGCTAAAAATCGGCTTAATATGTAGTCCTCATATAGAGGACATATCAGATATTAAACTGATAAGAACAGATACTACACTTGATCTTAGCCAAAAGGCCGAGAAGCGATGACACATGAATGTTTGCCTCCAGACCCAACGGACTAGCGCATCTCTCAAATGTCGGGGTGCGGCTCATACAAATGGGCGTGGCAGTCGCCTGTTACTTAACATCCCACTCCCCACGCAGCCTGTATTCTTAAAAATCTTTGATTTCCTTCCAATCAAAAGTGTAAGCTCTTGATGAACTCTTGTTGATTCCTTCCAATCAAAAGTGTAAGCTCTTGATGAACTCTTGTTGATTCCTTCCAATCAAAAGTGTAAGCTCTTGATGAACTCTTGTTGATTCCTTCCAATCAAAAGTGTAAGCTCTTGATGAACTCTTGTTGAATTCACTTATAATTCAGAGAGTGATTTCACTTTTAGGCACCTCTGTCTAAAAATGGAACTAACCCCAAACAGCCCTCAAAAATCATTCGTTTTTTTTGCAATCAAAAGTGTAAGCTCCTGCCTAAATCTTGATTTCACTCTAAATTCAGACAGTAATTTGAGACTTGATCCAAAGCTCAACCAGAGACTCCAGGAATAAGTTTACTCGAATGACAGGCTCTTCCATCCTACTAATTTATTTTTCTTACAAGTACATGAGGCTTAGCCAAATAGCAGAGCCTGGCAAAAAATAAGGTCAACTCATTGTTGTTCCTCTCCACGGAAGTCTTTAGTAAAAGGCGAAAGACTTATGCGTATTGAAGAGAAACCAAAGTCAGTAGCACAATCAGGTGAAAGGCAGCCCTATATCCCTGTGGAACAAGTAATCCCTCTTGGGGTAGGGAGTGGTTGAGCTGCAGGTGTCCAAAGCCTAACCCATTTCCCAGCCCCCTTTCCTCAAAAAATCTATTTCTTTTCAATCAAAAATTGTAAGGCCCTCCTGAAATGTTGTTGGTTTACTGTGAATTCAGACAATCATTCAGTGATTTAACACTCCAGTGGTGAGTAAACAGGTCCATTGTTGGCAAAGAAGCTCAATCTTGGGGACCAACAGTAGTTCAAAGAGATGTGTGCCAGTGAAAAGCACTGGTTTTTCTTTGACACTAATATCAGTGGAGAGTGCGGACGCAGTCCCCAACTACCACAAAAACACTGCCCTGCACTCTGAAAACTTCACACACAGGCTCAGGGCCACCACGGGAAGAGCATGCACGCAAGTACACACGTGCACGCACACACACACACTCGGACTGAATGGGAGTCAATGGGAGCTTCCCCAGGGGAACCTCCTATTGGGCCCAAAATCTACAGTGGCCCCCCTGAGGGCCCCGGGAGGAGCTGGTCCAAATTTCAGCAGCTCAGCACCAACCAAGACAGAGTTGCAGGCAAAATCCAAACTCATTTCCCGGTTTGTAGTGGTCGGTTTCACAAATTCTTGGAGACCTGTCTTGGACTGACAGCCGCACTCTGCAAACTTCACACACAAGCTCAGGGCCACCATGGGTAGAGCATGCACACGAGCACACACGTGCAAGCTCCTGATGAACTCTTGTTGAATTCACTTTGAATTCAGACAGTGATTTCACTTTCAGGCACCTCTTTCCGACAATGGAATCACCCAAAAACAAACCTCAAAAGTCATTGATTTTTTTTCAATCAAAAATTGTAAGGCCCTCCTGAAATGTTGTTGGTTTACTGTTAATTCAGACAATCACTCAGTGATTTAACACTCCAGTGGTGAGTAAACAGGTCCATTGTTGGCAAAGAAGCTCAATCTTGGGGACCAACAGTAGTTCAAAGAGATGTGTGCAAGTTAAAAGCACTGGTTTTTCTTTGACACTAATATCAGTGGAGAGTGCGGACGCAGTCCCCAACTACCACAAAAACACTCTGAAAACTTCACACACAGGCTCAGGGCCACCACGGGAAGAGCATGCACGCAAGTACACACGTGCACGCACACACACACACACTCGGACTGAATGGGAGTCAATGGGAGCTTCCCCAGGGGAACCTCCTATTGGGCCCAAAATCTACAGTGGCCCCCCTGAGGGCCCCGGGAGGAGCTGGTCCAAATTTCAGCAGCCCAGCACCAACCAAGACAGAGTTGCAGGCAAAATCCAAACTCATTTCCCGGTTTGTAGTGGTCGGTTTCACAAATTCTTGGACTGACAGCCGCACTCTGCAAACTTCACACACAAGCTCAGGGCCACCATGGGTAGAGCATGCACACGAGCACACACGTGCAAGCTCCTGATGAACTCTTGTTGAATTCACTTTGAATTTAGACAGTGACTTCACTTTCAGGCACCTCTGTCCGAAAATGGAATCACCCAAAAACAAACCTCAAAAGTCATTGATTTTTTTTCAATCAAAAATTGTAAGGCCCTCCTGAAATGTTGTTGGTTTACTGTTAATTCAGACAATCACTCAGTGGTTTAACACTCCAGTGGTGAGTATACTGGTCCATTGTTGGCAAAGAGGCTCAATCTTGGGGACCAACAGTAGTTGAAAGAGATGTGTCCAAGTGGAAAGCACTGGTTTTTCTTTGACACTAATATCAGGGGAGAGCGCGGACGCAGTCCCCCACTACCACAAATTATGCAGTCGAGATTCCCACATTTGAGGAATTCGCAGTGGTCAACACAGCCGGAGTGCAATGGCTGAGCCTCGCCCTGGGTGAACCACCTTTGTGATCATGGTATCTCCCCTGCCAGGTAAGTATAAGTTGGTAGTGACAGAGACAGGAGTGGTATTCCCAAACAGAGCACTTGGGGTGACGGTTCCCAGATGGCACCGTCCTCACAGATCAGTGAATTTAAAATCAGTGATCAGTGTGAAATGCAAAATAAAGGCACAATTGATGAGTAAACATATCAGTTGCTTGCCAAAAGTCTCAGCCAGTTGAGACTTGTACACAGAGGCAAACCAACTACCTAGATTACACCAATGAATTGGGTCACCAGTTATTTTTTTCACAAGATAAAGGTTGCACCGTTCCCGGAAGTGCTGCAATACCGGGTCAATGCTTGGAGTGAGCAGAGCAAGCCCCTTTTTCATCTCCCAGAGCTAAAAATCGGCTTAATATGTAGTCCTCATATAGAGGACATATCAGATATTAAACTGATAAGAACAGATACTACACTTGATCTTAGCCAAAAGGCCGAGAAGCGATGACACATGAATGTTTGCCTCCAGACCCAACGGACTAGCGCATCTCTCAAATGTCGGGGTGCGGCTCATACAAATGGGCGTGGCAGTCGCCTGTTACTTAACATCCCACTCCCCACGCAGCCTGTATTCTTAAAAATCTTTGATTTCCTTCCAATCAAAAGTGTAAGCTCTTGATGAACTCTTGTTGATTCCTTCCAATCAAAAGTGTAAGCTCTTGATGAACTCTTGTTGATTCCTTCCAATCAAAAGTGTAAGCTCTTGATGAACTCTTGTTGAATTCACTTATAATTCAGAGAGTGATTTCACTTTTAGGCACCTCTGTCTAAAAATGGAACTAACCCCAAACAGCCCTCAAAAATCATTCGTTTTTTTTGCAATCAAAAGTGTAAGCTCCTGCCTAAATCTTGATTTCACTCTAAATTCAGACAGTAATTTGAGACTTGATCCAAAGCTCAACCAGAGACTCCAGGAATAAGTTTACTCAAATGACAGGCTCTTCCATCCTACTAATTTATTTTTCTTACAAGTACATGAGGCTTAGCCAAATAGCAGAGCCTGGCAAAAAATAAGGTCAACTCATTGTTGTTCCTCTCCACGGAAGTCTTTAGTAAAAGGCGAAAGACTTATGCGTATTGAAGAGAAACCAAAGTCAGTAGCACAATCAGGTGAAAGGCAGCCCTATATCCCTGTGGAACAAGTAATCCCTCTTGGGGTAGGGAGTGGTTGAGCTGCAGGTGTCCAAAGCCTAACCCATTTCCCAGCCCCCTTTCCTCAAAAAATCTATTTCTTTTCAATCAAAAATTGTAAGGCCCTCCTGAAATGTTGTTGGTTTACTGTGAATTCAGACAATCATTCAGTGATTTAACACTCCAGTGGTGAGTAAACAGGTCCATTGTTGGCAAAGAAGCTCAATCTTGGGGACCAACAGTAGTTCAAAGAGATGTGTGCAAGTTAAAAGCACTGGTTTTTCTTTGACACTAATATCAGTGGAGAGTGCGGACGCAGTCCCCAACTACCACAAAAACACTCTGAAAACTTCACACACAGGCTCAGGGCCACCACGGGAAGAGCATGCACGCAAGTACACACGTGCACGCACACACACACACACTCGGACTGAATGGGAGTCAATGGGAGCTTCCCCAGGGGAACCTCCTATTGGGCCCAAAATCTACAGTGGCCCCCCTGAGGGCCCCGGGAGGAGCTGGTCCAAATTTCAGCAGCCCAGCACCAACCAAGACAGAGTTGCAGGCAAAATCCAAACTCATTTCCCGGTTTGTAGTGGTCGGTTTCACAAATTCTTGGACTGACAGCCGCACTCTGCAAACTTCACACACAAGCTCAGGGCCACCATGGGTAGAGCATGCACACGAGCACACACGTGCAAGCTCCTGATGAACTCTTGTTGAATTCACTTTGAATTTAGACAGTGACTTCACTTTCAGGCACCTCTGTCCGAAAATGGAATCACCCAAAAACAAACCTCAAAAGTCATTGATTTTTTTTCAATCAAAAATTGTAAGGCCCTCCTGAAATGTTGTTGGTTTACTGTTAATTCAGACAATCACTCAGTGGTTTAACACTCCAGTGGTGAGTATACTGGTCCATTGTTGGCAAAGAGGCTCAATCTTGGGGACCAACAGTAGTTGAAAGAGATGTGTCCAAGTGGAAAGCACTGGTTTTTCTTTGACACTAATATCAGGGGAGAGCGCGGACGCAGTCCCCCACTACCACAAATTATGCAGTCGAGATTCCCACATTTGAGGAATTCGCAGTGGTCAACACAGCCAGAGTGCAATGGCTGAGCCTCGCCCTGGGTGAACCACCTTTGTGATCATGGTATCTCCCCTGCCAGGTAAGTATAAGTTGGTAGTGACAGAGACAGGAGTGGTATTCCCAAACAGAGCACTTGGGGTGACGGTTCCCAGATGGCACCGTCCTCACAGATCAGTGAATTTAAAATCAGTGATCAGTGTGAAATGCAAAATAAAGGCACAATTGATGAGTAAACATATCAGTTGCTTGCCAAAAGTCTCAGCCAGTTGAGACTTGTACACAGAGGCAAACCAACTACCTAGACTACACCAATGAATTGGGTCACCAGTTATTTTTTTCACAAGATAAAGGTTGCACCGTTCCCGGAAGTGCTGCAATACCGGGTCAATGCTTGGAGTGAGCAGAGCAAGCCCCTTTTTCATCTCCCAGAGCTAAAAATCGGCTATATATGTAGTCCTCATATAGAGGACATATCAGATATTAAACTGATAAGAACAGATACTACACTTGATCTTAGCCAAAAGGCCGAGAAGCGATGACACATGAATGTTTGCCTCCAGACCCAACGGACTAGCGCATCTCTCAAATGTCGGGGTGCGGCTCATACAAATGGGCGTGGCAGTCGCCTGTTACTTAACATCCCACTCCCCACGCAGCCTGTATTCTTAAAAATCTTTGATTTCCTTCCAATCAAAAGTGTAAGCTCTTGATGAACTCTTGTTGATTCCTTCCAATCAAAAGTGTAAGCTCTTGATGAACTCTTGTTGATTCCTTCCAATCAAAAGTGTAAGCTCTTGATGAACTCTTGTTGATTCCTTCCAATCAAAAGTGTAAGCTCTTGATGAACTCTTGTTGAATTCACTTATAATTCAGAGAGTGATTTCACTTTTAGGCACCTCTGTCTAAAAATGGAACTAACCCCAAACAGCCCTCAAAAATCATTCGTTTTTTTTGCAATCAAAAGTGTAAGCTCCTGCCTAAATCTTGATTTCACTCTAAATTCAGACAGTAATTTGAGACTTGATCCAAAGCTCAACCAGAGACTCCAGGAATAAGTTTACTCAAATGACAGGCTCTTCCATCCTACTAATTTATTTTTCTTACAAGTACATGAGGCTTAGCCAAATAGCAGAGCCTGGCAAAAAATAAGGTCAACTCATTGTTGTTCCTCTCCACGGAAGTCTTTAGTAAAAGGCGAAAGACTTATGCGTATTGAAGAGAAAGCAAAGTCAGTAGCACAATCAGGTGAAAGGCAGCCCTATATCCCTGTGGAACAAGTAATCCCTCTTGGGGTAGGGAGTGGTTGAGCTGCAGGTGTCCAAAGCCTAACCCATTTCCCAGCCCCCTTTCCTCAAAAAATCTATGATTTCTTTTCAATCAAAAATTGTAAGGCCCTCCTGAAATGTTGTTGGTTTACTGTGAATTCAGACAATCATTCAGTGATTTAACACTCCAGTGGTGAGTAAACAGGTCCATTGTTGGCAAAGAAGCTCAATCTTGGGGACCAACAGTAGTTCAAAGAGATGTGTGCAAGTTAAAAGCACTGGTTTTTCTTTGACACTAATATCAGTGGAGAGTGCGGACGCAGTCCCCAACTACCACAAAAACACTGCCCTGCACTCTGAAAACTTCACACACAGGCTCAGGGCCACCACGGGAAGAGCATGCACGCAAGTACACACGTGCACGCACACACACACACACTCTCGGACTGAATGGGAGTCAATGGGAGCTTCCCCAGGGGAACCTCCTATTGGGCCCAAAATCTACAGTGGCCCCCCTGAGGGCCCCGGGAGGAGCTGGTCCAAATTTCAGCAGCTCAGCACCAACCAAGACAGAGTTGCAGGCAAAATCCAAACTCATTTCCCGGTTTGTAGTGGTCGGTTTCACAAATTCTTGGAGACCTGTCTTGGACTGACAGCCGCACTCTGCAAACTTCACACACAAGCTCAGGGCCACCATGGGTAGAGCATGCACACGAGCACACACGTGCAAGCTCCTGATGAACTCTTGTTGAATTCACTTTGAATTCAGACAGTGATTTCACTTTCAGGCACCTCTTTCCGACAATGGAATCACCCAAAAACAAACCTCAAAAGTCATTGATTTTTTTTCAATCAAAAATTGTAAGGCCCTCCTGAAATGTTGTTGGTTTACTGTTAATTCAGACAATCACTCAGTGGTTTAACACTCCAGTGGTGAGTATACTGGTCCATTGTTGGCAAAGAGGCTCAATCTTGGGGACCAACAGTAGTTGAAAGAGATGTGTCCAAGTGGAAAGCACTGGTTTTTCTTTGACACTAATATCAGGGGAGAGCGCGGACGCAGTCCCCCACTACCACAAATTATGCAGTCGAGATTCCCACATTTGAGGAATTCGCAGTGGTCAACACAGCCGGAGTGCAATGGCTGAGCCTCGCCCTGGGTGAACCACCTTTGTGATCATGGTATCTCCCCTGCCAGGTAAGTATAAGTTGGTAGTGACAGAGACAGGAGTGGTATTCCCAAACAGAGCACTTGGGGTGACGGTTCCCAGATGGCACCGTCCTCACAGATCAGTGAATTTAAAATCAGTGATCAGTGTGAAATGCAAAATAAAGGCACAATTGATGAGTAAACATATCAGTTGCTTGCCAAAAGTCTCAGCCAGTTGAGACTTGTACACAGAGGCAAACCAACTACCTAGACTACACCAATGAATTGGGTCACCAGTTATTTTTTTCACAAGATAAAGGTTGCACCGTTCCCGGAAGTGCTGCAATACCGGGTCAATGCTTGGAGTGAGCAGAGCAAGCCCCTTTTTCATCTCCCAGAGCTAAAAATCGGCTTAATATGTAGTCCTCATATAGAGGACATATCAGATATTAAACTGATAAGAACAGATACTACACTTGATCTTAGCCAAAAGGCCGAGAAGCGATGACACATGAATGTTTGCCTCCAGACCCAACGGACTAGCGCATCTCTCAAATGTCGGGGTGCGGCTCATACAAATGGGCGTGGCAGTCGCCTGTTACTTAACATCCCACTCCCCACGCAGCCTGTATTCTTAAAAATCTTTGATTTCCTTCCAATCAAAAGTGTAAGCTCTTGATGAACTCTTGTTGATTCCTTCCAATCAAAAGTGTAAGCTCTTGATGAACTCTTGTTGATTCCTTCCAATCAAAAGTGTAAGCTCTTGATGAACTCTTGTTGATTCCTTCCAATCAAAAGTGTAAGCTCTTGATGAACTCTTGTTGAATTCACTTATAATTCAGAGAGTGATTTCACTTTTAGGCACCTCTGTCTAAAAATGGAACTAACCCCAAACAGCCCTCAAAAATCATTCGTTTTTTTTGCAATCAAAAGTGTAAGCTCCTGCCTAAATCTTGATTTCACTCTAAATTCAGACAGTAATTTGAGACTTGATCCAAAGCTCAACCAGAGACTCCAGGAATAAGTTTACTCAAATGACAGGCTCTTCCATCCTACTAATTTATTTTTCTTACAAGTACATGAGGCTTAGCCAAATAGCAGAGCCTGGCAAAAAATAAGGTCAACTCATTGTTGTTCCTCTCCACGGAAGTCTTTATTAAAAGGCGAAAGACTTATGCGTATTGAAGAGAAACCAAAGTCAGTAGCACAATCAGGTGAAAGGCAGCCCTATATCCCTGTGGAACAAGTAATCCCTCTTGGGGTAGGGAGTGGTTGAGCTGCAGGTGTCCAAAGCCTAACCCATTTCCCAGCCCCCTTTCCTCAAAAAATCTATGATTTCTTTTCAATCAAAAATTGTAAGGCCCTCCTGAAATGTTGTTGGTTTACTGTGAATTCAGACAATCATTCAGTGATTTAACACTCCAGTGGTGAGTAAACAGGTCCATTGTTGGCAAAGAAGCTCAATCTTGGGGACCAACAGTAGTTCAAAGAGATGTGTGCAAGTTAAAAGCACTGGTTTTTCTTTGACACTAATATCAGTGGAGAGTGCGGACGCAGTCCCCAACTACCACAAAAACACTGCCCTGCACTCTGAAAACTTCACACACAGGCTCAGGGCCACCACGGGAAGAGCATGCACGCAAGTACACACGTGCACGCACACACACACACACTCTCGGACTGAATGGGAGTCAATGGGAGCTTCCCCAGGGGAACCTCCTATTGGGCCCAAAATCTACAGTGGCCCCCCTGAGGGCCCCGGGAGGAGCTGGTCCAAATTTCAGCAGCTCAGCACCAACCAAGACAGAGTTGCAGGCAAAATCCAAACTCATTTCCCGGTTTGTAGTGGTCGGTTTCACAAATTCTTGGAGACCTGTCTTGGACTGACAGCCGCACTCTGCAAACTTCACACACAAGCTCAGGGCCACCATGGGTAGAGCATGCACACGAGCACACACGTGCAAGCTCCTGATGAACTCTTGTTGAATTCACTTTGAATTCAGACAGTGATTTCACTTTCAGGCACCTCTTTCCGACAATGGAATCACCCAAAAACAAACCTCAAAAGTCATTGATTTTTTTTCAATCAAAAATTGTAAGGCCCTCCTGAAATGTTGTTGGTTTACTGTTAATTCAGACAATCACTCAGTGGTTTAACACTCCAGTGGTGAGTATACTGGTCCATTGTTGGCAAAGAGGCTCAATCTTGGGGACCAACAGTAGTTGAAAGAGATGTGTCCAAGTGGAAAGCACTGGTTTTTCTTTGACACTAATATCAGGGGAGAGCGCGGACGCAGTCCCCCACTACCACAAATTATGCAGTCGAGATTCCCACATTTGAGGAATTCGCAGTGGTCAACACAGCCGGAGTGCAATGGCTGAGCCTCGCCCTGGGTGAACCACCTTTGTGATCATGGTATCTCCCCTGCCAGGTAAGTATAAGTTGGTAGTGACAGAGACAGGAGTGGTATTCCCAAACAGAGCACTTGGGGTGACGGTTCCCAGATGGCACCGTCCTCACAGATCAGTGAATTTAAAATCAGTGATCAGTGTGAAATGCAAAATAAAGGCACAATTGATGAGTAAACATATCAGTTGCTTGCCAAAAGTCTCAGCCAGTTGAGACTTGTACACAGAGGCAAACCAACTACCTAGACTACACCAATGAATTGGGTCACCAGTTATTTTTTTCACAAGATAAAGGTAGCACCGTTCCCGGAAGTGCTGCAATACCGGGTCAATGCTTGGAGTGAGCAGAGCAAGCCCCTTTTTCATCTCCCAGAGCTAAAAATCGGCTTAATATGTAGTCCTCATATAGAGGACATATCAGATATTAAACTGATAAGAACAGATACTACACTTGATCTTAGCCAAAAGGCCGAGAAGCGATGACACATGAATGTTTGCCTCCAGACCCAACGGACTAGCGCATCTCTCAAATGTCGGGGTGCGGCTCATACAAATGGGCGTGGCAGTCGCCTGTTACTTAACATCCCACTCCCCACGCAGCCTGTATTCTTAAAAATCTTTGATTTCCTTCCAATCAAAAGTGTAAGCTCTTGATGAACTCTTGTTGATTCCTTCCAATCAAAAGTGTAAGCTCTTGATGAACTCTTGTTGATTCCTTCCAATCAAAAGTGTAAGCTCTTGATGAACTCTTGTTGAATTCACTTATAATTCAGAGAGTGATTTCACTTTTAGGCACCTCTGTCTAAAAATGGAACTAACCCCAAACAGCCCTCAAAAATCATTCGGTTTTTTTGCAATCAAAAGTGTAAGCTCCTGCCTAAATCTTGATTTCACTCTAAATTCAGACAGTAATTTGAGACTTGATCCAAAGCTCAACCAGAGACTCCAGGAATAAGTTTACTCAAATGACAGGCTCTTCCATCCTACTAATTTATTTTTCTTACAAGTACATGAGGCTTAGCCAAATAGCAGAGCCTGGCAAAAAATAAGGTCAACTCATTGTTGTTCCTCTCCACGGAAGTCTTTAGTAAAAGGCGAAAGACTTATGCGTATTGAAGAGAAACCAAAGTCAGTAGCACAATCAGGTGAAAGGCAGCCCTATATCCCTGTGGAACAAGTAATCCCTCTTGGGGTAGGGAGTGGTTGAGCTGCAGGTGTCCAAAGCCTAACCCATTTCCCAGCCCCCTTTCCTCAAAAAATCTATTTCTTTTCAATCAAAAATTGTAAGGCCCTCCTGAAATGTTGTTGGTTTACTGTGAATTCAGACAATCATTCAGTGATTTAACACTCCAGTGGTGAGTAAACAGGTCCATTGTTGGCAAAGAAGCTCAATCTTGGGGACCAACAGTAGTTCAAAGAGATGTGTGCAAGTTAAAAGCACTGGTTTTTCTTTGACACTAATATCAGTGGAGAGTGCGGACGCAGTCCCCAACTACCACAAAAACACTCTGAAAACTTCACACACAGGCTCAGGGCCACCACGGGAAGAGCATGCACGCAAGTACACACGTGCACGCACACACACACACACTCGGACTGAATGGGAGTCAATGGGAGCTTCCCCAGGGGAACCTCCTATTGGGCCCAAAATCTACAGTGGCCCCCCTGAGGGCCCCGGGAGGAGCTGGTCCAAATTTCAGCAGCCCAGCACCAACCAAGACAGAGTTGCAGGCAAAATCCAAACTCATTTCCCGGTTTGTAGTGGTCGGTTTCACAAATTCTTGGACTGACAGCCGCACTCTGCAAACTTCACACACAAGCTCAGGGCCACCATGGGTAGAGCATGCACACGAGCACACACGTGCAAGCTCCTGATGAACTCTTGTTGAATTCACTTTGAATTTAGACAGTGACTTCACTTTCAGGCACCTCTGTCCGAAAATGGAATCACCCAAAAACAAACCTCAAAAGTCATTGATTTTTTTTCAATCAAAAATTGTAAGGCCCTCCTGAAATGTTGTTGGTTTACTGTTAATTCAGACAATCACTCAGTGGTTTAACACTCCAGTGGTGAGTATACTGGTCCATTGTTGGCAAAGAGGCTCAATCTTGGGGACCAACAGTAGTTGAAAGAGATGTGTCCAAGTGGAAAGCACTGGTTTTTCTTTGACACTAATATCAGGGGAGAGCGCGGACGCAGTCCCCCACTACCACAAATTATGCAGTCGAGATTCCCACATTTGAGGAATTCGCAGTGGTCAACACAGCCGGAGTGCAATGGCTGAGCCTCGCCCTGGGTGAACCACCTTTGTGATCATGGTATCTCCCCTGCCAGGTAAGTATAAGTTGGTAGTGACAGAGACAGGAGTGGTATTCCCAAACAGAGCACTTGGGGTGACGGTTCCCAGATGGCACCGTCCTCACAGATCAGTGAATTTAAAATCAGTGATCAGTGTGAAATGCAAAATAAAGGCACAATTGATGAGTAAACATATCAGTTGCTTGCCAAAAGTCTCAGCCAGTTGAGACTTGTACACAGAGGCAAACCAACTACCTAGATTACACCAATGAATTGGGTCACCAGTTATTTTTTTCACAAGATAAAGGTTGCACCGTTCCCGGAAGTGCTGCAATACCGGGTCAATGCTTGGAGTGAGCAGAGCAAGCCCCTTTTTCATCTCCCAGAGCTAAAAATCGGCTTAATATGTAGTCCTCATATAGAGGACATATCAGATATTAAACTGATAAGAACAGATACTACACTTGATCTTAGCCAAAAGGCCGAGAAGCGATGACACATGAATGTTTGCCTCCAGACCCAACGGACTAGCGCATCTCTCAAATGTCGGGGTGCGGCTCATACAAATGGGCGTGGCAGTCGCCTGTTACTTAACATCCCACTCCCCACGCAGCCTGTATTCTTAAAAATCTTTGATTTCCTTCCAATCAAAAGTGTAAGCTCTTGATGAACTCTTGTTGATTCCTTCCAATCAAAAGTGTAAGCTCTTGATGAACTCTTGTTGATTCCTTCCAATCAAAAGTGTAAGCTCTTGATGAACTCTTGTTGAATTCACTTATAATTCAGAGAGTGATTTCACTTTTAGGCACCTCTGTCTAAAAATGGAACTAACCCCAAACAGCCCTCAAAAATCATTCGTTTTTTTTGCAATCAAAAGTGTAAGCTCCTGCCTAAATCTTGATTTCACTCTAAATTCAGACAGTAATTTGAGACTTGATCCAAAGCTCAACCAGAGACTCCAGGAATAAGTTTACTCAAATGACAGGCTCTTCCATCCTACTAATTTATTTTTCTTACAAGTACATGAGGCTTAGCCAAATAGCAGAGCCTGGCAAAAAATAAGGTCAACTCATTGTTGTTCCTCTCCACGGAAGTCTTTAGTAAAAGGCGAAAGACTTATGCGTATTGAAGAGAAACCAAAGTCAGTAGCACAATCAGGTGAAAGGCAGCCCTATATCCCTGTGGAACAAGTAATCCCTCTTGGGGTAGGGAGTGGTTGAGCTGCAGGTGTCCAAAGCCTAACCCATTTCCCAGCCCCCTTTCCTCAAAAAATCTATTTCTTTTCAATCAAAAATTGTAAGGCCCTCCTGAAATGTTGTTGGTTTACTGTGAATTCAGACAATCATTCAGTGATTTAACACTCCAGTGGTGAGTAAACAGGTCCATTGTTGGCAAAGAAGCTCAATCTTGGGGACCAACAGTAGTTCAAAGAGATGTGTGCAAGTTAAAAGCACTGGTTTTTCTTTGACACTAATATCAGTGGAGAGTGCGGACGCAGTCCCCAACTACCACAAAAACACTCTGAAAACTTCACACACAGGCTCAGGGCCACCACGGGAAGAGCATGCACGCAAGTACACACGTGCACGCACACACACACACACTCGGACTGAATGGGAGTCAATGGGAGCTTCCCCAGGGGAACCTCCTATTGGGCCCAAAATCTACAGTGGCCCCCCTGAGGGCCCCGGGAGGAGCTGGTCCAAATTTCAGCAGCCCAGCACCAACCAAGACAGAGTTGCAGGCAAAATCCAAACTCATTTCCCGGTTTGTAGTGGTCGGTTTCACAAATTCTTGGACTGACAGCCGCACTCTGCAAACTTCACACACAAGCTCAGGGCCACCATGGGTAGAGCATGCACACGAGCACACACGTGCAAGCTCCTGATGAACTCTTGTTGAATTCACTTTGAATTTAGACAGTGACTTCACTTTCAGGCACCTCTGTCCGAAAATGGAATCACCCAAAAACAAACCTCAAAAGTCATTGATTTTTTTTCAATCAAAAATTGTAAGGCCCTCCTGAAATGTTGTTGGTTTACTGTTAATTCAGACAATCACTCAGTGGTTTAACACTCCAGTGGTGAGTATACTGGTCCATTGTTGGCAAAGAGGCTCAATCTTGGGGACCAACAGTAGTTGAAAGAGATGTGTCCAAGTGGAAAGCACTGGTTTTTCTTTGACACTAATATCAGGGGAGAGCGCGGACGCAGTCCCCCACTACCACAAATTATGCAGTCGAGATTCCCACATTTGAGGAATTCGCAGTGGTCAACACAGCCAGAGTGCAATGGCTGAGCCTCGCCCTGGGTGAACCACCTTTGTGATCATGGTATCTCCCCTGCCAGGTAAGTATAAGTTGGTAGTGACAGAGACAGGAGTGGTATTCCCAAACAGAGCACTTGGGGTGACGGTTCCCAGATGGCACCGTCCTCACAGATCAGTGAATTTAAAATCAGTGATCAGTGTGAAATGCAAAATAAAGGCACAATTGATGAGTAAACATATCAGTTGCTTGCCAAAAGTCTCAGCCAGTTGAGACTTGTACACAGAGGCAAACCAACTACCTAGACTACACCAATGAATTGGGTCACCAGTTATTTTTTTCACAAGATAAAGGTTGCACCGTTCCCGGAAGTGCTGCAATACCGGGTCAATGCTTGGAGTGAGCAGAGCAAGCCCCTTTTTCATCTCCCAGAGCTAAAAATCGGCTATATATGTAGTCCTCATATAGAGGACATATCAGATATTAAACTGATAAGAACAGATACTACACTTGATCTTAGCCAAAAGGCCGAGAAGCGATGACACATGAATGTTTGCCTCCAGACCCAACGGACTAGCGCATCTCTCAAATGTCGGGGTGCGGCTCATACAAATGGGCGTGGCAGTCGCCTGTTACTTAACATCCCACTCCCCACGCAGCCTGTATTCTTAAAAATCTTTGATTTCCTTCCAATCAAAAGTGTAAGCTCTTGATGAACTCTTGTTGATTCCTTCCAATCAAAAGTGTAAGCTCTTGATGAACTCTTGTTGATTCCTTCCAATCAAAAGTGTAAGCTCTTGATGAACTCTTGTTGATTCCTTCCAATCAAAAGTGTAAGCTCTTGATGAACTCTTGTTGAATTCACTTATAATTCAGAGAGTGATTTCACTTTTAGGCACCTCTGTCTAAAAATGGAACTAACCCCAAACAGCCCTCAAAAATCATTCGTTTTTTTTGCAATCAAAAGTGTAAGCTCCTGCCTAAATCTTGATTTCACTCTAAATTCAGACAGTAATTTGAGACTTGATCCAAAGCTCAACCAGAGACTCCAGGAATAAGTTTACTCAAATGACAGGCTCTTCCATCCTACTAATTTATTTTTCTTACAAGTACATGAGGCTTAGCCAAATAGCAGAGCCTGGCAAAAAATAAGGTCAACTCATTGTTGTTCCTCTCCACGGAAGTCTTTAGTAAAAGGCGAAAGACTTATGCGTATTGAAGAGAAAGCAAAGTCAGTAGCACAATCAGGTGAAAGGCAGCCCTATATCCCTGTGGAACAAGTAATCCCTCTTGGGGTAGGGAGTGGTTGAGCTGCAGGTGTCCAAAGCCTAACCCATTTCCCAGCCCCCTTTCCTCAAAAAATCTATGATTTCTTTTCAATCAAAAATTGTAAGGCCCTCCTGAAATGTTGTTGGTTTACTGTGAATTCAGACAATCATTCAGTGATTTAACACTCCAGTGGTGAGTAAACAGGTCCATTGTTGGCAAAGAAGCTCAATCTTGGGGACCAACAGTAGTTCAAAGAGATGTGTGCAAGTTAAAAGCACTGGTTTTTCTTTGACACTAATATCAGTGGAGAGTGCGGACGCAGTCCCCAACTACCACAAAAACACTGCCCTGCACTCTGAAAACTTCACACACAGGCTCAGGGCCACCACGGGAAGAGCATGCACGCAAGTACACACGTGCACGCACACACACACACACTCTCGGACTGAATGGGAGTCAATGGGAGCTTCCCCAGGGGAACCTCCTATTGGGCCCAAAATCTACAGTGGCCCCCCTGAGGGCCCCGGGAGGAGCTGGTCCAAATTTCAGCAGCTCAGCACCAACCAAGACAGAGTTGCAGGCAAAATCCAAACTCATTTCCCGGTTTGTAGTGGTCGGTTTCACAAATTCTTGGAGACCTGTCTTGGACTGACAGCCGCACTCTGCAAACTTCACACACAAGCTCAGGGCCACCATGGGTAGAGCATGCACACGAGCACACACGTGCAAGCTCCTGATGAACTCTTGTTGAATTCACTTTGAATTCAGACAGTGATTTCACTTTCAGGCACCTCTTTCCGACAATGGAATCACCCAAAAACAAACCTCAAAAGTCATTGATTTTTTTTCAATCAAAAATTGTAAGGCCCTCCTGAAATGTTGTTGGTTTACTGTTAATTCAGACAATCACTCAGTGGTTTAACACTCCAGTGGTGAGTATACTGGTCCATTGTTGGCAAAGAGGCTCAATCTTGGGGACCAACAGTAGTTGAAAGAGATGTGTCCAAGTGGAAAGCACTGGTTTTTCTTTGACACTAATATCAGGGGAGAGCGCGGACGCAGTCCCCCACTACCACAAATTATGCAGTCGAGATTCCCACATTTGAGGAATTCGCAGTGGTCAACACAGCCGGAGTGCAATGGCTGAGCCTCGCCCTGGGTGAACCACCTTTGTGATCATGGTATCTCCCCTGCCAGGTAAGTATAAGTTGGTAGTGACAGAGACAGGAGTGGTATTCCCAAACAGAGCACTTGGGGTGACGGTTCCCAGATGGCACCGTCCTCACAGATCAGTGAATTTAAAATCAGTGATCAGTGTGAAATGCAAAATAAAGGCACAATTGATGAGTAAACATATCAGTTGCTTGCCAAAAGTCTCAGCCAGTTGAGACTTGTACACAGAGGCAAACCAACTACCTAGACTACACCAATGAATTGGGTCACCAGTTATTTTTTTCACAAGATAAAGGTTGCACCGTTCCCGGAAGTGCTGCAATACCGGGTCAATGCTTGGAGTGAGCAGAGCAAGCCCCTTTTTCATCTCCCAGAGCTAAAAATCGGCTTAATATGTAGTCCTCATATAGAGGACATATCAGATATTAAACTGATAAGAACAGATACTACACTTGATCTTAGCCAAAAGGCCGAGAAGCGATGACACATGAATGTTTGCCTCCAGACCCAACGGACTAGCGCATCTCTCAAATGTCGGGGTGCGGCTCATACAAATGGGCGTGGCAGTCGCCTGTTACTTAACATCCCACTCCCCACGCAGCCTGTATTCTTAAAAATCTTTGATTTCCTTCCAATCAAAAGTGTAAGCTCTTGATGAACTCTTGTTGATTCCTTCCAATCAAAAGTGTAAGCTCTTGATGAACTCTTGTTGATTCCTTCCAATCAAAAGTGTAAGCTCTTGATGAACTCTTGTTGATTCCTTCCAATCAAAAGTGTAAGCTCTTGATGAACTCTTGTTGAATTCACTTATAATTCAGAGAGTGATTTCACTTTTAGGCACCTCTGTCTAAAAATGGAACTAACCCCAAACAGCCCTCAAAAATCATTCGTTTTTTTTGCAATCAAAAGTGTAAGCTCCTGCCTAAATCTTGATTTCACTCTAAATTCAGACAGTAATTTGAGACTTGATCCAAAGCTCAACCAGAGACTCCAGGAATAAGTTTACTCAAATGACAGGCTCTTCCATCCTACTAATTTATTTTTCTTACAAGTACATGAGGCTTAGCCAAATAGCAGAGCCTGGCAAAAAATAAGGTCAACTCATTGTTGTTCCTCTCCACGGAAGTCTTTATTAAAAGGCGAAAGACTTATGCGTATTGAAGAGAAACCAAAGTCAGTAGCACAATCAGGTGAAAGGCAGCCCTATATCCCTGTGGAACAAGTAATCCCTCTTGGGGTAGGGAGTGGTTGAGCTGCAGGTGTCCAAAGCCTAACCCATTTCCCAGCCCCCTTTCCTCAAAAAATCTATGATTTCTTTTCAATCAAAAATTGTAAGGCCCTCCTGAAATGTTGTTGGTTTACTGTGAATTCAGACAATCATTCAGTGATTTAACACTCCAGTGGTGAGTAAACAGGTCCATTGTTGGCAAAGAAGCTCAATCTTGGGGACCAACAGTAGTTCAAAGAGATGTGTGCAAGTTAAAAGCACTGGTTTTTCTTTGACACTAATATCAGTGGAGAGTGCGGACGCAGTCCCCAACTACCACAAAAACACTGCCCTGCACTCTGAAAACTTCACACACAGGCTCAGGGCCACCACGGGAAGAGCATGCACGCAAGTACACACGTGCACGCACACACACACACACTCTCGGACTGAATGGGAGTCAATGGGAGCTTCCCCAGGGGAACCTCCTATTGGGCCCAAAATCTACAGTGGCCCCCCTGAGGGCCCCGGGAGGAGCTGGTCCAAATTTCAGCAGCTCAGCACCAACCAAGACAGAGTTGCAGGCAAAATCCAAACTCATTTCCCGGTTTGTAGTGGTCGGTTTCACAAATTCTTGGAGACCTGTCTTGGACTGACAGCCGCACTCTGCAAACTTCACACACAAGCTCAGGGCCACCATGGGTAGAGCATGCACACGAGCACACACGTGCAAGCTCCTGATGAACTCTTGTTGAATTCACTTTGAATTCAGACAGTGATTTCACTTTCAGGCACCTCTTTCCGACAATGGAATCACCCAAAAACAAACCTCAAAAGTCATTGATTTTTTTTCAATCAAAAATTGTAAGGCCCTCCTGAAATGTTGTTGGTTTACTGTTAATTCAGACAATCACTCAGTGGTTTAACACTCCAGTGGTGAGTATACTGGTCCATTGTTGGCAAAGAGGCTCAATCTTGGGGACCAACAGTAGTTGAAAGAGATGTGTCCAAGTGGAAAGCACTGGTTTTTCTTTGACACTAATATCAGGGGAGAGCGCGGACGCAGTCCCCCACTACCACAAATTATGCAGTCGAGATTCCCACATTTGAGGAATTCGCAGTGGTCAACACAGCCGGAGTGCAATGGCTGAGCCTCGCCCTGGGTGAACCACCTTTGTGATCATGGTATCTCCCCTGCCAGGTAAGTATAAGTTGGTAGTGACAGAGACAGGAGTGGTATTCCCAAACAGAGCACTTGGGGTGACGGTTCCCAGATGGCACCGTCCTCACAGATCAGTGAATTTAAAATCAGTGATCAGTGTGAAATGCAAAATAAAGGCACAATTGATGAGTAAACATATCAGTTGCTTGCCAAAAGTCTCAGCCAGTTGAGACTTGTACACAGAGGCAAACCAACTACCTAGACTACACCAATGAATTGGGTCACCAGTTATTTTTTTCACAAGATAAAGGTTGCACCGTTCCCGGAAGTGCTGCAATACCGGGTCAATGCTTGGAGTGAGCAGAGCAAGCCCCTTTTTCATCTCCCAGAGCTAAAAATCGGCTTAATATGTAGTCCTCATATAGAGGACATATCAGATATTAAACTGATAAGAACAGATACTACACTTGATCTTAGCCAAAAGGCCGAGAAGCGATGACACATGAATGTTTGCCTCCAGACCCAACGGACTAGCGCATCTCTCAAATGTCGGGGTGCGGCTCATACAAATGGGCGTGGCAGTCGCCTGTTACTTAACATCCCACTCCCCACGCAGCCTGTATTCTTAAAAATCTTTGATTTCCTTCCAATCAAAAGTGTAAGCTCTTGATGAACTCTTGTTGATTCCTTCCAATCAAAAGTGTAAGCTCTTGATGAACTCTTGTTGATTCCTTCCAATCAAAAGTGTAAGCTCTTGATGAACTCTTGTTGAATTCACTTATAATTCAGAGAGTGATTTCACTTTTAGGCACCTCTGTCTAAAAATGGAACTAACCCCAAACAGCCCTCAAAAATCATTCGGTTTTTTTGCAATCAAAAGTGTAAGCTCCTGCCTAAATCTTGATTTCACTCTAAATTCAGACAGTAATTTGAGACTTGATCCAAAGCTCAACCAGAGACTCCAGGAATAAGTTTACTCAAATGACAGGCTCTTCCATCCTACTAATTTATTTTTCTTACAAGTACATGAGGCTTAGCCAAATAGCAGAGCCTGGCAAAAAATAAGGTCAACTCATTGTTGTTCCTCTCCACGGAAGTCTTTAGTAAAAGGCGAAAGACTTATGCGTATTGAAGAGAAACCAAAGTCAGTAGCACAATCAGGTGAAAGGCAGCCCTATATCCCTGTGGAACAAGTAATCCCTCTTGGGGTAGGGAGTGGTTGAGCTGCAGGTGTCCAAAGCCTAACCCATTTCCCAGCCCCCTTTCCTCAAAAAATCTATTTCTTTTCAATCAAAAATTGTAAGGCCCTCCTGAAATGTTGTTGGTTTACTGTGAATTCAGACAATCATTCAGTGATTTAACACTCCAGTGGTGAGTAAACAGGTCCATTGTTGGCAAAGAAGCTCAATCTTGGGGACCAACAGTAGTTCAAAGAGATGTGTGCAAGTTAAAAGCACTGGTTTTTCTTTGACACTAATATCAGTGGAGAGTGCGGACGCAGTCCCCAACTACCACAAAAACACTCTGAAAACTTCACACACAGGCTCAGGGCCACCACGGGAAGAGCATGCACGCAAGTACACACGTGCACGCACACACACACACACTCGGACTGAATGGGAGTCAATGGGAGCTTCCCCAGGGGAACCTCCTATTGGGCCCAAAATCTACAGTGGCCCCCCTGAGGGCCCCGGGAGGAGCTGGTCCAAATTTCAGCAGCCCAGCACCAACCAAGACAGAGTTGCAGGCAAAATCCAAACTCATTTCCCGGTTTGTAGTGGTCGGTTTCACAAATTCTTGGACTGACAGCCGCACTCTGCAAACTTCACACACAAGCTCAGGGCCACCATGGGTAGAGCATGCACACGAGCACACACGTGCAAGCTCCTGATGAACTCTTGTTGAATTCACTTTGAATTTAGACAGTGACTTCACTTTCAGGCACCTCTGTCCGAAAATGGAATCACCCAAAAACAAACCTCAAAAGTCATTGATTTTTTTTCAATCAAAAATTGTAAGGCCCTCCTGAAATGTTGTTGGTTTACTGTTAATTCAGACAATCACTCAGTGGTTTAACACTCCAGTGGTGAGTATACTGGTCCATTGTTGGCAAAGAGGCTCAATCTTGGGGACCAACAGTAGTTGAAAGAGATGTGTCCAAGTGGAAAGCACTGGTTTTTCTTTGACACTAATATCAGGGGAGAGCGCGGACGCAGTCCCCCACTACCACAAATTATGCAGTCGAGATTCCCACATTTGAGGAATTCGCAGTGGTCAACACAGCCGGAGTGCAATGGCTGAGCCTCGCCCTGGGTGAACCACCTTTGTGATCATGGTATCTCCCCTGCCAGGTAAGTATAAGTTGGTAGTGACAGAGACAGGAGTGGTATTCCCAAACAGAGCACTTGGGGTGACGGTTCCCAGATGGCACCGTCCTCACAGATCAGTGAATTTAAAATCAGTGATCAGTGTGAAATGCAAAATAAAGGCACAATTGATGAGTAAACATATCAGTTGCTTGCCAAAAGTCTCAGCCAGTTGAGACTTGTACACAGAGGCAAACCAACTACCTAGACTACACCAATGAATTGGGTCACCAGTTATTTTTTTCACAAGATAAAGGTTGCACCGTTCCCGGAAGTGCTGCAATACCGGGTCAATGCTTGGAGTGAGCAGAGCAAGCCCCTTTTTCATCTCCCAGAGCTAAAAATCGGCTTAATATGTAGTCCTCATATAGAGGACATATCAGATATTAAACTGATAAGAACAGATACTACACTTGATCTTAGCCAAAAGGCCGAGAAGCGATGACACATGAATGTTTGCCTCCAGACCCAACGGACTAGCGCATCTCTCAAATGTCGGGGTGCGGCTCATACAAATGGGCGTGGCAGTCGCCTGTTACTTAACATCCCACTCCCCACGCAGCCTGTATTCTTAAAAATCTTTGATTTCCTTCCAATCAAAAGTGTAAGCTCTTGATGAACTCTTGTTGATTCCTTCCAATCAAAAGTGTAAGCTCTTGATGAACTCTTGTTGAATTCACTTATAATTCAGAGAGTGATTTCACTTTTAGGCACCTCTGTCTAAAAATGGAACTAACCCCAAACAGCCCTCAAAAATCATTCGTTTTTTTTGCAATCAAAAGTGTAAGCTCCTGCCTAAATCTTGATTTCACTCTAAATTCAGACAGTAATTTGAGACTTGATCCAAAGCTCAACCAGAGACTCCAGGAATAAGTTTACTCAAATGACAGGCTCTTCCATCCTACTAATTTATTTTTCTTACAAGTACATGAGGCTTAGCCAAATAGCAGAGCCTGGCAAAAAATAAGGTCAACTCATTGTTGTTCCTCTCCACGGAAGTCTTTAGTAAAAGGCGAAAGACTTATGCGTATTGAAGAGAAACCAAAGTCAGTAGCACAATCAGGTGAAAGGCAGCCCTATATCCCTGTGGAACAAGTAATCCCTCTTGGGGTAGGGAGTGGTTGAGCTGCAGGTGTCCAAAGCCTAACCCATTTCCCAGCCCCCTTTCCTCAAAAAATCTATGATTTCTTTTCAATCAAAAATTGTAAGGCCCTCCTGAAATGTTGTTGGTTTACTGTGAATTCAGACAATCATTCAGTGATTTAACACTCCAGTGGTGAGTAAACAGGTCCATTGTTGGCAAAGAAGCTCAATCTTGGGGACCAACAGTAGTTCAAAGAGATGTGTGCAAGTTAAAAGCACTGGTTTTTCTTTGACACTAATATCAGTGGAGAGTGCGGACGCAGTCCCCAACTACCACAAAAACACTCTGAAAACTTCACACACAGGCTCAGGGCCACCACGGGAAGAGCATGCACGCAAGTACACACGTGCACGCACACACACACACACTCGGACTGAATGGGAGTCAATGGGAGCTTCCCCAGGGGAACCTCCTATTGGGCCCAAAATCTACAGTGGCCCCCCTGAGGGCCCCGGGAGGAGCTGGTCCAAATTTCAGCAGCCCAGCACCAACCAAGACAGAGTTGCAGGCAAAATCCAAACTCATTTCCCGGTTTGTAGTGGTCGGTTTCACAAATTCTTGGACTGACAGCCGCACTCTGCAAACTTCACACACAAGCTCAGGGCCACCATGGGTAGAGCATGCACACGAGCACACACGTGCAAGCTCCTGATGAACTCTTGTTGAATTCACTTTGAATTTAGACAGTGACTTCACTTTCAGGCACCTCTGTCCGAAAATGGAATCACCCAAAAACAAACCTCAAAAGTCATTGATTTTTTTTCAATCAAAAATTGTAAGGCCCTCCTGAAATGTTGTTGGTTTACTGTTAATTCAGACAATCACTCAGTGGTTTAACACTCCAGTGGTGAGTATACTGGTCCATTGTTGGCAAAGAGGCTCAATCTTGGGGACCAACAGTAGTTGAAAGAGATGTGTCCAAGTGGAAAGCACTGGTTTTTCTTTGACACTAATATCAGGGGAGAGCGCGGACGCAGTCCCCCACTACCACAAATTATGCAGTCGAGATTCCCACATTTGAGGAATTCGCAGTGGTCAACACAGCCGGAGTGCAATGGCTGAGCCTCGCCCTGGGTGAACCACCTTTGTGATCATGGTATCTCCCCTGCCAGGTAAGTATAAGTTGGTAGTGACAGAGACAGGAGTGGTATTCCCAAACAGAGCACTTGGGGTGACGGTTCCCAGATGGCACCGTCCTCACAGATCAGTGAATTTAAAATCAGTGATCAGTGTGAAATGCAAAATAAAGGCACAATTGATGAGTAAACATATCAGTTGCTTGCCAAAAGTCTCAGCCAGTTGAGACTTGTACACAGAGGCAAACCAACTACCTAGACTACACCAATGAATTGGGTCACCAGTTATTTTTTTCACAAGATAAAGGTTGCACCGTTCCCGGAAGTGCTGCAATACCGGGTCAATGCTTGGAGTGAGCAGAGCAAGCCCCTTTTTCATCTCCCAGAGCTAAAAATCGGCTTAATATGTAGTCCTCATATAGAGGACATATCAGATATTAAACTGATAAGAACAGATACTACACTTGATCTTAGCCAAAAGGCCGAGAAGCGATGACACATGAATGTTTGCCTCCAGACCCAACGGACTAGCGCATCTCTCAAATGTCGGGGTGCGGCTCATACAAATGGGCGTGGCAGTCGCCTGTTACTTAACATCCCACTCCCCACGCAGCCTGTATTCTTAAAAATCTTTGATTTCCTTCCAATCAAAAGTGTAAGCTCTTGATGAACTCTTGTTGATTCCTTCCAATCAAAAGTGTAAGCTCTTGATGAACTCTTGTTGATTCCTTCCAATCAAAAGTGTAAGCTCTTGATGAACTCTTGTTGAATTCACTTATAATTCAGAGAGTGATTTCACTTTTAGGCACCTCTGTCTAAAAATGGAACTAACCCCAAACAGCCCTCAAAAATCATTCGGTTTTTTTGCAATCAAAAGTGTAAGCTCCTGCCTAAATCTTGATTTCACTCTAAATTCAGACAGTAATTTGAGACTTGATCCAAAGCTCAACCAGAGACTCCAGGAATAAGTTTACTCAAATGACAGGCTCTTCCATCCTACTAATTTATTTTTCTTACAAGTACATGAGGCTTAGCCAAATAGCAGAGCCTGGCAAAAAATAAGGTCAACTCATTGTTGTTCCTCTCCACGGAAGTCTTTAGTAAAAGGCGAAAGACTTATGCGTATTGAAGAGAAACCAAAGTCAGTAGCACAATCAGGTGAAAGGCAGCCCTATATCCCTGTGGAACAAGTAATCCCTCTTGGGGTAGGGAGTGGTTGAGCTGCAGGTGTCCAAAGCCTAACCCATTTCCCAGCCCCCTTTCCTCAAAAAATCTATTTCTTTTCAATCAAAAATTGTAAGGCCCTCCTGAAATGTTGTTGGTTTACTGTGAATTCAGACAATCATTCAGTGATTTAACACTCCAGTGGTGAGTAAACAGGTCCATTGTTGGCAAAGAAGCTCAATCTTGGGGACCAACAGTAGTTCAAAGAGATGTGTGCAAGTTAAAAGCACTGGTTTTTCTTTGACACTAATATCAGTGGAGAGTGCGGACGCAGTCCCCAACTACCACAAAAACACTCTGAAAACTTCACACACAGGCTCAGGGCCACCACGGGAAGAGCATGCACGCAAGTACACACGTGCACGCACACACACACACACTCGGACTGAATGGGAGTCAATGGGAGCTTCCCCAGGGGAACCTCCTATTGGGCCCAAAATCTACAGTGGCCCCCCTGAGGGCCCCGGGAGGAGCTGGTCCAAATTTCAGCAGCCCAGCACCAACCAAGACAGAGTTGCAGGCAAAATCCAAACTCATTTCCCGGTTTGTAGTGGTCGGTTTCACAAATTCTTGGACTGACAGCCGCACTCTGCAAACTTCACACACAAGCTCAGGGCCACCATGGGTAGAGCATGCACACGAGCACACACGTGCAAGCTCCTGATGAACTCTTGTTGAATTCACTTTGAATTTAGACAGTGACTTCACTTTCAGGCACCTCTGTCCGAAAATGGAATCACCCAAAAACAAACCTCAAAAGTCATTGATTTTTTTTCAATCAAAAATTGTAAGGCCCTCCTGAAATGTTGTTGGTTTACTGTTAATTCAGACAATCACTCAGTGGTTTAACACTCCAGTGGTGAGTATACTGGTCCATTGTTGGCAAAGAGGCTCAATCTTGGGGACCAACAGTAGTTGAAAGAGATGTGTCCAAGTGGAAAGCACTGGTTTTTCTTTGACACTAATATCAGGGGAGAGCGCGGACGCAGTCCCCCACTACCACAAATTATGCAGTCGAGATTCCCACATTTGAGGAATTCGCAGTGGTCAACACAGCCGGAGTGCAATGGCTGAGCCTCGCCCTGGGTGAACCACCTTTGTGATCATGGTATCTCCCCTGCCAGGTAAGTATAAGTTGGTAGTGACAGAGACAGGAGTGGTATTCCCAAACAGAGCACTTGGGGTGACGGTTCCCAGATGGCACCGTCCTCACAGATCAGTGAATTTAAAATCAGTGATCAGTGTGAAATGCAAAATAAAGGCACAATTGATGAGTAAACATATCAGTTGCTTGCCAAAAGTCTCAGCCAGTTGAGACTTGTACACAGAGGCAAACCAACTACCTAGACTACACCAATGAATTGGGTCACCAGTTATTTTTTTCACAAGATAAAGGTTGCACCGTTCCCGGAAGTGCTGCAATACCGGGTCAATGCTTGGAGTGAGCAGAGCAAGCCCCTTTTTCATCTCCCAGAGCTAAAAATCGGCTTAATATGTAGTCCTCATATAGAGGACATATCAGATATTAAACTGATAAGAACAGATACTACACTTGATCTTAGCCAAAAGGCCGAGAAGCGATGACACATGAATGTTTGCCTCCAGACCCAACGGACTAGCGCATCTCTCAAATGTCGGGGTGCGGCTCATACAAATGGGCGTGGCAGTCGCCTGTTACTTAACATCCCACTCCCCACGCAGCCTGTATTCTTAAAAATCTTTGATTTCCTTCCAATCAAAAGTGTAAGCTCTTGATGAACTCTTGTTGATTCCTTCCAATCAAAAGTGTAAGCTCTTGATGAACTCTTGTTGATTCCTTCCAATCAAAAGTGTAAGCTCTTGATGAACTCTTGTTGAATTCACTTATAATTCAGAGAGTGATTTCACTTTTAGGCACCTCTGTCTAAAAATGGAACTAACCCCAAACAGCCCTCAAAAATCATTCGGTTTTTTTGCAATCAAAAGTGTAAGCTCCTGCCTAAATCTTGATTTCACTCTAAATTCAGACAGTAATTTGAGACTTGATCCAAAGCTCAACCAGAGACTCCAGGAATAAGTTTACTCAAATGACAGGCTCTTCCATCCTACTAATTTATTTTTCTTACAAGTACATGAGGCTTAGCCAAATAGCAGAGCCTGGCAAAAAATAAGGTCAACTCATTGTTGTTCCTCTCCACGGAAGTCTTTAGTAAAAGGCGAAAGACTTATGCGTATTGAAGAGAAACCAAAGTCAGTAGCACAATCAGGTGAAAGGCAGCCCTATATCCCTGTGGAACAAGTAATCCCTCTTGGGGTAGGGAGTGGTTGAGCTGCAGGTGTCCAAAGCCTAACCCATTTCCCAGCCCCCTTTCCTCAAAAAATCTATGATTTCTTTTCAATCAAAAATTGTAAGGCCCTCCTGAAATGTTGTTGGTTTACTGTGAATTCAGACAATCATTCAGTGATTTAACACTCCAGTGGTGAGTAAACAGGTCCATTGTTGGCAAAGAAGCTCAATCTTGGGGACCAACAGTAGTTCAAAGAGATGTGTGCAAGTTAAAAGCACTGGTTTTTCTTTGACACTAATATCAGTGGAGAGTGCGGACGCAGTCCCCAACTACCACAAAAACACTGCCCTGCACTCTGAAAACTTCACACACAGGCTCAGGGCCACCACGGGAAGAGCATGCACGCAAGTACACACGTGCACGCACACACACACACACTCTCGGACTGAATGGGAGTCAATGGGAGCTTCCCCAGGGGAACCTCCTATTGGGCCCAAAATCTACAGTGGCCCCCCTGAGGGCCCCGGGAGGAGCTGGTCCAAATTTCAGCAGCTCAGCACCAACCAAGACAGAGTTGCAGGCAAAATCCAAACTCATTTCCCGGTTTGTAGTGGTCGGTTTCACAAATTCTTGGAGACCTGTCTTGGACTGACAGCCGCACTCTGCAAACTTCACACACAAGCTCAGGGCCACCATGGGTAGAGCATGCACACGAGCACACACGTGCAAGCTCCTGATGAACTCTTGTTGAATTCACTTTGAATTCAGACAGTGATTTCACTTTCAGGCACCTCTTTCCGACAATGGAATCACCCAAAAACAAACCTCAAAAGTCATTGATTTTTTTTCAATCAAAAATTGTAAGGCCCTCCTGAAATGTTGTTGGTTTACTGTTAATTCAGACAATCACTCAGTGGTTTAACACTCCAGTGGTGAGTATACTGGTCCATTGTTGGCAAAGAGGCTCAATCTTGGGGACCAACAGTAGTTGAAAGAGATGTGTCCAAGTGGAAAGCACTGGTTTTTCTTTGACACTAATATCAGGGGAGAGCGCGGACGCAGTCCCCCACTACCACAAATTATGCAGTCGAGATTCCCACATTTGAGGAATTCGCAGTGGTCAACACAGCCGGAGTGCAATGGCTGAGCCTCGCCCTGGGTGAACCACCTTTGTGATCATGGTATCTCCCCTGCCAGGTAAGTATAAGTTGGTAGTGACAGAGACAGGAGTGGTATTCCCAAACAGAGCACTTGGGGTGACGGTTCCCAGATGGCACCGTCCTCACAGATCAGTGAATTTAAAATCAGTGATCAGTGTGAAATGCAAAATAAAGGCACAATTGATGAGTAAACATATCAGTTGCTTGCCAAAAGTCTCAGCCAGTTGAGACTTGTACACAGAGGCAAACCAACTACCTAGACTACACCAATGAATTGGGTCACCAGTTATTTTTTTCACAAGATAAAGGTTGCACCGTTCCCGGAAGTGCTGCAATACCGGGTCAATGCTTGGAGTGAGCAGAGCAAGCCCCTTTTTCATCTCCCAGAGCTAAAAATCGGCTTAATATGTAGTCCTCATATAGAGGACATATCAGATATTAAACTGATAAGAACAGATACTACACTTGATCTTAGCCAAAAGGCCGAGAAGCGATGACACATGAATGTTTGCCTCCAGACCCAACGGACTAGCGCATCTCTCAAATGTCGGGGTGCGGCTCATACAAATGGGCGTGGCAGTCGCCTGTTACTTAACATCCCACTCCCCACGCAGCCTGTATTCTTAAAAATCTTTGATTTCCTTCCAATCAAAAGTGTAAGCTCTTGATGAACTCTTGTTGATTCCTTCCAATCAAAAGTGTAAGCTCTTGATGAACTCTTGTTGATTCCTTCCAATCAAAAGTGTAAGCTCTTGATGAACTCTTGTTGATTCCTTCCAATCAAAAGTGTAAGCTCTTGATGAACTCTTGTTGAATTCACTTATAATTCAGAGAGTGATTTCACTTTTAGGCACCTCTGTCTAAAAATGGAACTAACCCCAAACAGCCCTCAAAAATCATTCGTTTTTTTTGCAATCAAAAGTGTAAGCTCCTGCCTAAATCTTGATTTCACTCTAAATTCAGACAGTAATTTGAGACTTGATCCAAAGCTCAACCAGAGACTCCAGGAATAAGTTTACTCAAATGACAGGCTCTTCCATCCTACTAATTTAATTTTCTTACAAGTACATGAGGCTTAGCCAAATAGCAGAGCCTGGCAAAAAATAAGGTCAACTCATTGTTGTTCCTCTCCACGGAAGTCTTTAGTAAAAGGCGAAAGACTTATGCGTATTGAAGAGAAACCAAAGTCAGTAGCACAATCAGGTGAAAGGCAGCCCTATATCCCTGTGGAACAAGTAATCCCTCTTGGGGTAGGGAGTGGTTGAGCTGCAGGTGTCCAAAGCCTAACCCATTTCCCAGCCCCCTTTCCTCAAAAAATCTATGATTTCTTTTCAATCAAAAATTGTAAGGCCCTCCTGAAATGTTGTTGGTTTACTGTGAATTCAGACAATCATTCAGTGATTTAACACTCCAGTGGTGAGTAAACAGGTCCATTGTTGGCAAAGAAGCTCAATCTTGGGGACCAACAGTAGTTCAAAGAGATGTGTGCAAGTTAAAAGCACTGGTTTTTCTTTGACACTAATATCAGTGGAGAGTGCGGACGCAGTCCCCAACTACCACAAAAACACTGCCCTGCACTCTGAAAACTTCACACACAGGCTCAGGGCCACCACGGGAAGAGCATGCACGCAAGTACACACGTGCACGCACACACACACACACTCTCGGACTGAATGGGAGTCAATGGGAGCTTCCCCAGGGGAACCTCCTATTGGGCCCAAAATCTACAGTGGCCCCCCTGAGGGCCCCGGGAGGAGCTGGTCCAAATTTCAGCAGCTCAGCACCAACCAAGACAGAGTTGCAGGCAAAATCCAAACTCATTTCCCGGTTTGTAGTGGTCGGTTTCACAAATTCTTGGAGACCTGTCTTGGACTGACAGCCGCACTCTGCAAACTTCACACACAAGCTCAGGGCCACCATGGGTAGAGCATGCACACGAGCACACACGTGCAAGCTCCTGATGAACTCTTGTTGAATTCACTTTGAATTCAGACAGTGATTTCACTTTCAGGCACCTCTTTCCGACAATGGAATCACCCAAAAACAAACCTCAAAAGTCATTGATTTTTTTTCAATCAAAAATTGTAAGGCCCTCCTGAAATGTTGTTGGTTTACTGTTAATTCAGACAATCACTCAGTGGTTTAACACTCCAGTGGTGAGTATACTGGTCCATTGTTGGCAAAGAGGCTCAATCTTGGGGACCAACAGTAGTTGAAAGAGATGTGTCCAAGTGGAAAGCACTGGTTTTTCTTTGACACTAATATCAGGGGAGAGCGCGGACGCAGTCCCCCACTACCACAAATTATGCAGTCGAGATTCCCACATTTGAGGAATTCGCAGAGGTCGAGTCCACAGTAGTGCAAAGTCTACAGTGACTGTAGACAGTTACGGGTTATGATTGGTCGACATGACTGTGGACTTCCAATCACATCACAGGAGCCGACTGTGGACGACCAATGAGAGACCTCTAAGGAGCCGACTGTGGACGACCAATGAGAGACCTCTACCCAAACGGTATCGTACGAGTCCGCCGGAGCTGAAAATAATTTATTCTTGACAATTATCAAGGATAATTATCAAGTCTAGCGGAAACAGCGAAACAGGCTATCATTGATAATTATTCTTAGCAATAATTATTTATACTGCCCTATCGTCGTTTGGAGGAGAGTTAATGTTTGCTAGCGAGCGAGCGAGCTGGCCAAGACGTCGTGCGGCAGGTAAAGTAACTTGGCAGCTAGTTCATGTTCAACCTCTCAGTAAAA
Source organism: Pungitius pungitius (assembly GCF_949316345.1). Taxonomy (NCBI): domain Eukaryota; kingdom Metazoa; phylum Chordata; class Actinopteri; order Perciformes; family Gasterosteidae; genus Pungitius; species Pungitius pungitius. Next base: position 224,339 of record NW_026909886.1, on the reverse strand, counting down.
AGTTCTGGTTTTACTTGCGATACTCCATAATAAACATCATTGGACATTTTATTTGGTGTTATCCCACAAATAACGTTCAAGGCCAAGCTCTTGACGGTCATGTCAGGTAGCTACATTTCCAGCTAACTAAGTTACTTGACGGCTCATATCTCTCAGCGAAGCTGAAATCATAGTTCATAATGGTTCCATTACCCACCACTGAATATGATTTCTCAATATCCATGTCATCCTTTGGTAACAGATTAATCAAAGGGAATACAATCTTAAAGATTGATTAATTATCAGAGGAATCAGCTAGTCTCATAGGCCCAAGATTTATAATGTTATGATATACCAGTTCCCTTTATAATAACTCAAGAGATCCTTAATCTAAGTTATAACAGGGTTACAGCAGTTGTCATCCTGACCTGACACTTTATTCTCTTCTCCCCTGGGTGTTAAAATGAAATCAATAGCCTGTTGTTCTCTGACATTCATTCTTACATTGTTCATATATTATTACAATATTTTAAACAATAGTAATATTTTTGTCGTTGTTGTGGGATTGCTCATTAGGAGATGGCGACCCCAGTAATCCGTGTCGTGAACCCAGATGCCCCTTGGCATCGGCAACAGGCTGTGGTGGTACCTACCAAAGAGGCCCGTGACTACAGGGAGAAGAGGATGGTCTTCCCCAAACCTCCAAGCCAGCTGCTGGAGCAGGCCTCTTCCCTGGCCCACGCAGAGCGGCTGCTTCGAGCAGAAGGAATCTCTGCACCATCACGTCAGCTGTGTCTGGGAAAGCTCGTTATTCCATTTGGCCAGTATGAAAATGCACCATTTCACTGGCTTGTGGCAAACGACGTGGGCTACGTGAAATAGTAAGAATGTCATAATATCGTTATCATGTTATTACCATTGTAGGCTATGCATTTTGAATATAGTTGGTATGAGCCTGTCTGTTTGCATAGATGAATTATGAGTGTTTATTTTTTTTTCTTCATTATCTCAAGTGCAGTTATATTACTGATAGAAGTACTAAGTTAAAGTGTATGATTCCAGCATGCTCGACAAGCACAGACTGGAGGTTGGAAACCCACAGAGAAAAGGAAAGGTGGGGAACCAGTGGGTGAAGGACTACCTCACAGAATATGCAGAGAGCTTCCCACAAGTCTCCAGTCTCCTTGAGGCCAACATCCACAGGTGTATCTACGGCCAGAAAGGATTTGAGCATTACACCTTTGAGGAGATGTGGGAGCTTTACAGTCAGTACCTCACCCCAAAGAACAGGCCAGAGCACTTCAGTGCTGAGCAGAGGGAGCTCACACACAAGGCCTACACTTCTGTGAGGAGGTGGCTGCACACACCAGTGACCCACATCACAAGCGTGCAGATGAAGAGGTTCAGGAAATACCTCAAAGAGAAGGAGCAGGTGAGGGTGGATTACATTATTCATTATGAAGTTATGAAGAGCAGAATATGCAGAAGGCAAGATTAGTTTGTTGGTTTTTGGTAATTAATAACTGATATGTCATAAAACTAAGACTTTACATTTGTTGTGCACCAACCGCAGGCTAGCACTAGGTGTGATCCCTCATCTTTGGCAGATGATGACGCTGAATTGGTTGCTGCAAGCCAGGAAGTTGAAGGTTAGTGAGATTCACAATTAACAGACATCATAACCTACATTGGAAAATATAATACAATACAAAACTATTGTGTTTGGTGAATTCTTAGACTTGCTGAAGTTCCAAGAGCCTCCATGTCGCAAAACTGGCAGGCAGAACCAGGATTTCCGACCCACAGACAGGACAAAGCCGAGGAGTCAGTCTGAGACGGCAAATCTGCCCACGACCCCCGTGAGGCCCAGGCAGCCGGAGACCCCTGTGAGGTCCAGGCAGCCGGAGACCCCTGTGAGGACCAAGCAGCCGGAGACCCCTGTGAGGACCAAGCAGCCAGAGACCCCTTTGAGGACGGACCAGCACGCGTCAACCAGCCAGCCCACAGAGACCCCGTCCACATCCAGGGGTCCTGATTCCGCCGTGGAATCAACTCTGAGTGACTCCTCTGTAAGTGATATTCACACTATATGCAAACAAAGTGCAAACATTTGTTTTAAATGTTGTAATTGGTTTCATGTTTTAGCAATCATTTTTAGACAAAAATAACCAAATGTTTTGTTTCTGCGTTCCAGGTGGAGCTGGAGGGCTGGGTGCGTTTGTGGGAAAACCCCAATGGTGTCCCATCAGCAGACATATCCTGGCTAAAAGAGGACGCAGAAAGAGGCCTGTTCACCCCTGTTCAGATATTTCAGCATAAATCTGGTCAGTTAAAGAGGCGCCGGGTGATGAAATCCGACCGCATGTGGTTTTATCCACCTGAACCTCCTGGCTATGTGAAGGGAGCAGTGCCAACACCACACCTTTTTTTCCGGAGCCGTGTTTTTGTGTGGCGTCCAGTTGGAGTTTGGCGATACTCGCTGAAGTGCCCTCGAGGGGATGACTGCGTCGGGCACGGGAGGGATGTACACCTCTACAAGTCTGGCTTCCACCACAGAGTATGAATCACTGCACTTGTGTTCTTACTACGTATGTAAACATATATGCAAAATATCTGATAATAATATAATATCTACTATAGGTACGTCACATTTGCGATGTGTCCAGCTGGTACACATTGGTCACTGAGGTCCTGTGCTGTGGACCCTGCACAAAGGCCGCCAGGAGTGGAGGAGGTGGCACAGTGGGCCGATGGCTTGCATGGGATCGGGCTATTTTATCTCAACTTAGTGAGGCTCATCAAGCTCTGTTCCCTGCCATCCTCACCAGCAAGTGAGTATACTAAACATATTTTATGCGTTTGACAGACTAACTTCAGAGAAATAAACCTCACCACGCTGCTCATGAATCTGCTCACAGGCGTGGGGTGGATAAGAACGTGGTGCGCCTTCTGAGGGACAGGACCGAAGGTAACACTATGGTCAAGGTGTGGAGGCAGGTACAGGAGAGTCATGTTGAGGAGTATCTTCAACACAAGGACCTGTACACCACACTCCTCATGACCGTAGCGCAACCGGGCGGAATCGTCTCCGCATTAGGCCACGCATTCCAGGCTCCACCTGCTCAGAGAGACCTTCCCTCTGCACGGCTCCTGCGTCACACCTTCCTGCTGGCAGAGGCGGACAATGTGCAAGATTACCGAAGCCAGATCCTCTCCACTTTTGGCACAGCACTGAAAATGGACTCCACTAAGAAAGTATGTCAATCAAAACAAATAATGCCCACAACATAATGCCTTAACGTCTGAAGTCAAAATGTTTAAAAAAAACCCAACATCAACAGAATCCATAAGTGGGTTCATACAATTCAAACCTGAAAATGTTATTTTTTCAGGTGGTCAAGAAGCTGTCTGGGGAAGGTCGAGGCTCAGCCGAGTGGTTCACCAGCATTGGGAACGAGCACTCACAGATAGTGACCTTTGTGCTGACTTGTGAGGAGTCCACTCCGCGGCTCACACCCATGTGCAGTGGAGTCATGGAGAGGTTCCGGCTGGCCAATCAGCCTGTCCCCAAGCTCCTCTACGTGGACCGTGGGTGTTGCCGGTCTCAAGGCCCAACAGGAGTGGAGACTTTGTTCCGTTCCTGGGTGGACAATGGGATGGTTGTGCGGCTGGACATTTTCCACTGGATCCACAGGTTTGACGCAGCCATACGCACAGAGTCCCACTGTAAGTATGCGGTGTTCAAGTCTGCTCTAGCTGGGGCAGTCCTGGCCTACAACCGCCCAGACCTGGAGCTGCTCATCAAAGCCATCAGAGCCAAGAACCCGGCCAGTCTTACCTCGGTCTCAGACGAGGACATTGTCCGCTGCCACATCACCAGGGATCAGCTCAAGCACCACGTGAGGAGGGTCACACTCGGTGCTCAGGAGACCTTTCGGCTCATCCAATTGGCCATCGAGGAGCTGAAAGGTCCCGTTGGGCTGGACGAGAGCGGAGTTAGCCTCTTCAAAACACCAGGTATTAAACACCACATACAAAAAAGTTATTACAACATTAAAAATAGAGTAGTGAACATAACACACTTCATGCATGTGTATTTACAGAGGCTATCGATGAGATGTGGGCAGGCCAGCAGCGACACCTCGAATGCATCCAGGATCCACCAGGCATGAACATGTATAGGGTGGCCCGTACCACAACAATCAACAATGTGGATGTTCCCTATTACAAATGTCTGCGTGGAAGCAACAGCCTGGAAGGATTCCACAAATCGCTGCCACACATGATTCCAGGTGATGCCTAGTGTTGTCTGTATAGTTGGAAAAAATAAATCATGTGACTTTGACAATATTCTACTAGCTTCCCAAACAACACGACCACTGAAAGAGAGAAAGTACAGACTGAACTATTGATTCATTAAAGATAAAACACTTTATTCTTCTTCTTCTTACAATAGCAACACTTTTGGGGATGTTTCACTGGACAGGATGGGGATAAGAAGTTATAGTCTGAAAGAAATATATTGACATGTAAGTAGCTTCAAATGAAAATGATAAAATAAGGTGGACTTGACTTCATCACTTAATTAAATGTACTTAGTTACATTCCAGCTCAAGGTGAAGGTTTTACTCTCATGTGTACCAGCTGTGTACTAGTGTGGAGTTATTAAGACAAATTGACATTAAAACTTAACTTTGCTCTACTCAGGTCCCCATTGTGCAGCCCGGCCCTATCAGGTTTACCTGATGAGTGGCATTGCGCGGTGGAATTCGGACAGGAGTTCAGACGCCGTGTTTGGTGGCAAAGGACGGAACCACAGGACATACTCTGCACCGCTCATTGACCGCCTCAACACCCGCTGTCAGCAGCTGTTCGGCGAGACTGTGGAGGAGAATTACCGGGCCCCCGCCAATGTTGCTTCCAACGAGTTGCTGGGGTTGGAATATTTATTCAGCCAAAGCACAGGTGAATCTGAACCATTTTCTCTCGTGGACATCATCAATGATGGACCTGGTCCAGAGGAGGAGGTGGTTCAGCATGGGCAGCACAACCCAGATCCAGAAGCCGACGAAGCCTACCAGAGCGACGGGGAGGCTGGTGCCAACGTGTTGGATGCCATCCTGCCCCACATTAACCTCACCAGCAACGAAACCGCAACTGTGGACCCTCCAGCCTTTGTGAGTATATGTATATGTGGTCAAATGTAAATGCAATGCATTGATTGCTAACGTGATAACGTGCTCATTGGAACTTTTATATGGAAACTTGTCAACAGGTTGATGCCTGCAGTTCAAACCCGCTTCCTGGCTTTGAAAGGCTGGAAAAGTTCTGCTCTGCTCTGGTGGAAATCAGCCTTACAGAGGACAAGCTGACTCTTTCCACTGAGCAGAGGAACAAGGTCCTCGAAGCCTGGAACGCCGTGGAGGAGCACGACAAGCAGCCGCAGCAGTTCAACCAGCTCTACAGAACGCACTGGGGCAACACGCTCTACTGCCGCACTAAGAGAGACGATCTGGTTGATGCTGCTGTGATTCAGAAGCTTAAGATGGCTAAGCGCTACGCACCGGCTCAACAAGACGTCAGCGCTCAACACAACAGGCTGATGTACACACTGATTAAACTGCTGTGGCTGCGCTCCCCTCAAGGATCTCGCTGCAGTCCCGAGAAAAGCACAATTTGTAAGGCGTACGAAAGAATCCAGCACCGGATTCTGGTGGAGGATCCGATCCTGTGCAAAGCTGGCATTCCCCTTCCAAAGATTAACATTAAAACCGTGCGGGACTTCATCCGACGTCAGGAGCGCCTCCTCAACATGAATGCCACAAAACAGTCCTCCACTGTAACGAAGATCACCTCAATTTCATCTGCTGACCTCCCTCCAGCACCCCACCAGCCGTCAGTCCTCCCTCCACCACTCTACCCTCTGATGGAGTACATGCCCACGCCCAGCACGGCAGGGACTAAAGTGTTGAAGGGAAGGACGGACATGATGATGCCTCTCTCCCGGCCTCAACCACCACTGCCACTCCTGAAACTGCCTGTTAAAACCACCCCTGCCACCTCCACCATCACCAGACCTCTGCCCTCCACATCTGTCTCCACAGCCAACATTGAGTGCGCTGGCCCCTCCACTCGGCACATATTGCCTGCGCATCCTCCACTGCCATCTCCGCTTACTGCTTGTGATTTAAGCTCGCCATCCTGGGCAAGATCCACGCAGTACAAGCGAAAAAGTATGGATCAACCCTCTGCAGTTAGAGTCGAGGTGTCGCGGGTGCACAAACTCCCTCTATGTACATGCTGTGGCCGACCGACCCAGGGACATAAAAAATACAAACGAAAGGTTTTCTGCCCTGTGACATTGATGTCAACTTCCAAGGGTCTGGACAAAACAGTGTACGACAGCTACGAACACTTCATTTCTGTTGTGGACAAACAGTGACAACCTGCATATTATGCAATTGCATCACAGTGTTTTTTATATTGTATAGTTTAGATATTTGTGAAAATCCCGGTGCATATTGTTAATAGTTTAGATCGTAAAGATCCCTGTGCATGTTGTAAATAGTTTATATCTTAAAATACCTGTAAAATACCTGTGCATGTTGTAAATAGTGTAGATCTTAAAATACCTGTGCATGTTGTAAATAGTGTAGATCTTAAAATACCTGTGCATGTTGTAAATAGTTTACATATTGTGTCTTTTATGACAGATGTACTGTTATATTTATGATTGTGCTCCCTTTTACTTGATAAAGCAGAATGTGTTACAGTGAAGCGTTGTGGAAAATTAATCATTATTTCCATTACAAATAAGAGACACAAATAAATATAGGGTGCCAGATTAAGTTTATAAGCCTTTATTAAAATATCTCATATGTTTTGAATAAAAACATTATGCAGTTCTGAAATATCAAACCACTTCCAATTGTCATAAGGGAGTTTGAAAATAAAAAGGGTACACATTACATGTCAACACATATAAAACATTAACTCAAAAGAATAGTTTTTATTTTTAAAAAGTTCAGAAACAGTAAATAAACAGATACAAATATACTTTCTAGATTTTCTATTTCTGCACAATTCAATAATAACTTCAGGTATCACAATCTGAATCAGACACCATTTATTGCCACGCATGTTACACAGAGAAATTTGAGTTGGTGAATTGGAATAAGATACTGCAAAATAAGAAAAAAAAGCAAGAACAATATAAACAGATAAGTATGTTAAACAAAATCGATGTCTATATGTTTCCATGGTGAGAGAAACCACTGTAGAAAATGTTTCAATAATGATCAAAATACAAACAACAAAACATTTCCCAGTCTAGCAATCAATACAGATGATCATCAGTCTAAATGACACTAAAAGCAGGTAAGACATTTTGGACGCCTTTTAATTGACTATTTGAAGTGATATTGTTTGCATGTATTCCAGTGGTGGTAAGTCCATGTAGCTGACCTGTAAAAAAGCAATAGAGTAAATAAAAACAATATTGCATTATTGGATATATCTATCAGCTCGGGCCAATAGAGAACTACCAGGAAGTAAACAAACATGAATCACACATTCCATGAATAGTCAGCTCAGGAGCCAATTGAGATCTACCAGGAAGTAAACAAACATTAATCAAACATTCCATGGGTAGTCCACCTGGAGGCGCTATTTTTGCAAGTTTTACTGTGGATTGTAAGCCAATGGTCTTCGATTGAATTGCACTACTGTACGGCTCACCCCCATTCGCAGTGGTCAACACAGCCGGAGTGCAATGGCTGAGCCTCGCCCTGGGTGAACCACCTTTGTGATCATGGTATCTCCCCTGCCAGGTAAGTATAAGTTGGTAGTGACAGAGACAGGAGTGGTATTCCCAAACAGAGCACTTGGGGTGACGGTTCCCAGATGGCACCGTCCTCACAGATCAGTGAATTTAAAATCAGTGATCAGTGTGAAATGCAAAATAAAGGCACAATTGATGAGTAAACATATCAGTTGCTTGCCAAAAGTCTCAGCCAGTTGAGACTTGTACACAGAGGCAAACCAACTACCTAGACTACACCAATGAATTGGGTCACCAGTTATTTTTTTCACAAGATAAAGGTTGCACCGTTCCCAGAAGTGCTGCAATACCGGGTCAATGCTTGGAGTGAGCAGAGCAAGCCCCTTTTTCATCTCCCAGAGCTAAAAATCGGCTTAATATGTAGTCCTCATATAGAGGACATATCAGATATTAAACTGATAAGAACAGATTTTTTTTTTTTTTTTTATTATGAAAAGGATCTTTACACAATTCAAATGCATACAAACTCATATCTGTAGGTCTGTCTTCTCACAATACATCACCAACAAGAAAACAAAAACAAAAAACTGTTTATAACAGATTTTAGGGATGAGCTCAGTCTGCCTAGCCACTAGGAACCACCTTTAACCCAAGGCCACCCTTCCACCTTTCCAAGGCGGCATGCTTCCCCCACCTCCTGATGTCCATCATCATCCTCCCCTTCAGCTCCATCTCGATTCTCCTCACTACCCACTCCACGCTCACTTCCTTGTTATTGTTCACTAGGTCTTGCCTCGCCCGCCACAGGCCCCTCTTAACCAGGCTCACTATTAGCCATGCGAGGACCATTGGTCTTCCTAGGCCCACTCCTTCTTTCACCCTGCTCCAAGTTAGTCTAAACCCTGGGACCAACTGTACAAGCCAAATATTTGCCCTTGCCCACACCACACTTGCAAAGGAACAGTCCCACATGACATGTCTCATGGTCTCGTTGTGTAAACATCCCCCTCTGGGGCATGCAGGGACTTTAGTCAAACCATGTCGATAAAGCAGATCTCGTACAGGCAGACACCCATGGAGGCACAACCAGTTGAGGTCCTTGAGCCCATTGTCAAGCCCCCGCGGTTGGATCCTCCTCCAAATACCTGCTGGCGTCCCAACCATTGCACGTGCAACCACTCCCTTCCTGGCAACCTTGTAAAGTGCCCTGTGGCTTATTAACACGCCTGTTTCTGAGGCCTCAGGATGGGCCCGCAACCACCTGGCTGCATGATTGTAGTGCCATGGCTGCTGCTCCACCCGGGGAGCTAAATTACTCCAAGATATTACACCCCTAGCTTGGTATGAAAAGTATAGCCGTAGGAAGTGTCCTGACGGATGTGCCACTGGAGCAGATAGCTGGCTATACAAAGAAGAAACAAAAATGCAGTCCAGTTTTAGCGGGAGGTGCGGCACGTCCCTTCCCCCTGCTTCAATTCCAGCCATCATGCGAATCCTCGCAACATACTCATATCGTCCCCCCCAGAGGAACGAGAAGACAAGGCGCATGAGGGGCCTCCTCATGCTGACAGGCATCGGGTATATGTATGCCAAATACAGGAGAGATGGCAGAACATCTACCTTTAGAACAAGCACCTTCCCTATCAAAGTCAGGCTCCTGCTCCTCCAGAGAGCAAGCTTCTTCTGGACTGCCATAAAGCGCCTGTTCCAGTTGGCCGTGGCACTATGGGCTGTCTCAAAGCTGACCCCTAGTACCTTCAGGGGTCCCTCACAGAGCGGCAACCCTCCTGGTACCTCTGTCCTGTCTTTCCAACGCCCAAAGTACTTCACCGACGATTTGGCATGATTTAATTTTGCGCCAGCCGCCCGACCGAAACTCTGGAAAATCTCCAATGATCGGATTAGGCAAGCATCGTCGTCCAGCAGCAGTGTGGTGTCGTCTGCGTACTGAGACAGTTTGACTCGTAGGCCTCCACTGCCAGGTATCAGGAAACCTTTAACACCCGGGTCAGCCCGAATGGCTGCTGCCAGTGGCTCCATGTAAAGGATGTAGAGCAGTGGTGAGAGTGGACACCCCTGTCTGACTCCTGCGTGCAAACTGAAAAACTCCCCCAAATGACCATTAACTGAAATTGTGCTCCCCACAGCTGTGTACAATACCCGTAACCATCCTACAAACCTATCACTGAAGCCTAATCTGCTTAAAACCCTAAACATAAAACCCCAGTGAACCCTGTCAAAGGCTTTTGCCTGGTCGAGACCCACAACCATAAGTGGTAAGTGCCTGTCTTCCACCCATGCGACAGTGTCCCGAATGAGCTGAAGATTCCATCTCACCGAACGCCCCGCCACTCCGCAGGTCTGATCCACATGGACAACATGAGGAAGTGCTTTGCCCAGCCGATCCGCTAAGACCTTTGCCAGGAGCTTGTAATCAACACAAAGCATGGTCAGTGGCCGCCAGTTCCCTAGGTCGGTGTGGTCCCCCTTCTTAAAAAGAAGGGAGATAACTCCTGTGGCCATAGACCCTCCCATCACACCGGTGCCGAGTATTGTGGAAAGGACCTCCAACACTACCGGCCCTAGTATGTCCCAAAACTTGAGATAAAACTCTGCCGGCAGTCCGTCAATACCAGGCACCTTCCGCCTGTTCATTCTTTGGAGGGCCTCCTCAAGTTCTTCAAGGGTCAGCGGGGTGTCCAGAGTCTGTGCTATGTTTAAAGGCACCCGCTGGGTCAACAACTCCAAGAAATTCTCTCCACCATCTACATCTATCTCCTTCTCCAAAAACCTTGTGCGGTAGTAGTCAGTGGCGGCCTGCACCATCTCCCCCTTGTCCGACACAACCCTACCATGCTTGTCCCTAACCCCGGTTACTACCCGTTTTGCCCTGTCGGCCCGTATTGAGCTGAAAAAGGCAGCAGAACACGTTTCAAAACTCTCAATGAATTTTTCACGTGACTGCAACAGGAATGCTCGGGCCTTTTGCTCATAGATATCCCTGAGCTGTGCCTTGAGGGAGTCGCAAGCCTGCTGGTTTAAAGTGCCGCACGAGTTCCCCCTAGCGTATTCAAGTTCGAGAAGTTGCTGGAGCCGAAAACCCTCCCTCTTTGCCCACCTCGCCTTCTTTTTGCTATATTGCACACAAAACAACCTTATTCGCTCCTTGGCAACCTCCCACCACTCAATGGCTCCCGGACACATTGGCCGTAATCCCAACAGACCTCCGAAAAACAGACGAAAATCTTTAATGAATAAATCTTCCTCTAAGATGTTGATGTTAAGGCGCCAGTAACCGGTCCCAAACACTGGTGCACATGAAACCATGTCAAGCAGTACTCCATCATGGTCCGAGAAACACACCGGGAGCAATCTGCCTGCCAATAAGCTCAAAGACCTTGAGAGGAAAATGTAGTCCAAGCGTTTAGCTATGCCCCTTGAGTTCCGCCATGTAGGGCTTAGCACCTGTGGTTTAACCCACCGTAACCCGTCTACTAGGCCGTGCTTGGACATTAAATTGGTGATAAAAATGTCACTAGTATCTCCCCCTATACCTAGCTCAACATTTAAGTCACCCCCTATAATAACCTGCCTAGTAGTGGCAAGATGTGGTTCCATTTGGCCAATCATGTCCTTCCTCTCGGTTGCTGATTGTGGCCCATATACTACAATAACCCTGAATTTGGCTGTTCCCCATGTCACGTCTGTACCCATTATCCTCCCTTGGACAATAACAAAGGATGTCTCTACCAGAATTTCTTTAGTTCCAAATAAAATGCCCACCCCTGTGGAGTGGACCCCCCCTACACTCCAAACTGAGTCCCCTTTGGTCCACTCCTTTGAAAACATTTTGACGTCCCCCATATCCCGTAAATGAACCTCCTGCAAAAGACAAATATCAGCTTGGAGTGTGGCCACAAAATCGAAAACGACCCTCCTTTTCACTTTGTCCCTCATTCCCCTTGTATTTAATGACAGTACCTTAAGAGAACCCATTTCAGGAAAAGTTTGTTCCCCCTACTGGGTGTACGGGGTGTCTTTGTCCATCTGTTCAGCCCAGGAAAGAGGAACCGTGTTTGCCGAGTTTGCCGGGTTTGCCGGTCGACTAGGTCCATCATATACGTCCTCCCCATATGGGGATGACAACATGAGCAAGCCTTGGGGGAGTTCAAAATCCATCCCCAGCCCTTCGGCCATCAAGGCAGCTCCTTCCCCTGTGCACTGTCCCTCCAACTCTTCTGCAGCATTCCCATTTGGGTCCTGTTGTATGTCCTCTCTGGCTCCACTGTCGTCAGTGGCATTCCCCAGCTTCACGGCTTCCTCTCTCCTACTGCCGTCAATCCCCTCCTTTTCATCCACGACATCCGTCTTCTCCCTCTTGGTTTTTTTACTGCATGCCTCCTCTGCACACTCTTCATACTCACACGTCAGTGTTCCAAAAACCTGTGAGACCTTTCGTGCCCCTGGCTTCATCGTGGGGAAGGATGCACCAAGCGTAAGCTCCGGAAACTCCTCCATCTCGCTATGGTCTGCTGCTTGGGCTGCCTCGTCCACTAATGCTGCTCCTTCGTCCTGCAATGCGGCTCCCACTCCTCCCTCTAAGGTATCTGCTCCAGGCCCCATCGGTGCTGGCCCCTCCTTGGTAGGCCGCGATGTCTCGGATTCTGTTTCCTGCACTGTGGTTCTGTTAAGGACTCCCGTTTGTTTTGCAACCTCGGAAAAAGTCCTCCTGCGGCTAGGGCAGCTCCTATAGAGGTGGTCCGCCCCTCCGCATCCGTGGCAAGTTTTCGGTGCCACACATTCCTTGGCCACGTGTCCTGTTTGCCCACAAAACCGGCAGCTTTCCCCCGTGCAGCCTGCTTCTGAGTGGCCAGACCGTCTGCATTTACGACAGAAGGCTGGCTGGCGGTTATAGAACAAATACCCGCGGTCGCCCCCAAGACTAAAAAAGGCAGGGGGGTGTTGGAGGCCATCCGGCCCTGTCGGATCTGGATTCAGCAGAACCTGGAACAGCCGACGTCCGGTCCAAAAACCAAGTGGGTCTTTTATATGGCGGGCTGATGTTGCCACGTCCCCATACTGGCACAGAAAGGAAACTAAAGCTTCATCAGTGACAAAGGGGTTGTACATATGGACTGACACTGTTCTGAAGTTCGGTCTGTCAAGGTTCAGGACTTCGTAGTAGGCAAGAGGGCTCACCTTCGCCTCCTTTCTGCAGATTTCCGATACTCTTCTGTAGATGTCCTCGGTCCTGAAGGTAACGTCAAAAGCTTTTTCCTGCTGGTTCCACTGAATGCACAGAACATCCTGTATCACCAGATTGAGCTGGCCCATGATGACTTGTTTTCCAAAAAAAACTCTCGACAGGACCTGATCTTCTTCTTTGGTAGCTCGAAATCTCAGAGTATACCTCAGCCCGACCTTTGGGATCGGCTGCTCGTTGGGTGATGTGGCCATTCCTCCGTCGTCACGCGCTTCCCTTGCGTTGTCAAAAATGGATTACCATGGTGATCTTAGCCAAAAGGCCGAGAAGCGATGACACATCAATGTTTGCCTCCAGACCCAACGGACTAGCGCATCTCTCAAATGTCGGGGTGCGGCTCATACAAATGGGCGTGGCAGTCGCCTGTTACTTAACATCCCACTCCCCACGCAGCCTGTATTCTTAAAAATCTTTGATTTCCTTCCAATCAAAAGTGTAAGCTCTTGATGAACTCTTGTTGATTCCTTCCAATCAAAAGTGTAAGCTCTTGATGAACTCTTGTTGATTCCTTCCAATCAAAAGTGTAAGCTCTTGATGAACTCTTGTTGATTCCTTCCAATCAAAAGTGTAAGCTCTTGATGAACTCTTGTTGAATTCACTTATAATTCAGAGAGTGATTTCACTTTTAGGCACCTCTGTCTAAAAATGGAACCAACCCCAAACAGCCCTCAAAAATCATTCGTTTTTTTTGCAATCAAAAGTGTAAGCTCCTGCCTAAATCTTGATTTCACTCTAAATTCAGACAGTAATTTGAGACTTGATCCAAAGCTCAACCAGAGACTCCAGGAATAAGTTTACTCAAATGACAGGCTCTTCCATCCTACTCATTTCTTTTTCTTACAAGTACATGAGGCTTAGCCAAATAGCAAAGCCTGGCAAAAAATAAGGTCAACTCATTGTTGTTCCTCTCCACGGAAGTCTTTAGTAAAAGGCGAAAGACTTATGCGTATTGAAGAGAAACCAAAGTCAGTAGCACAATCAGGTGAAAGGCATCCCTATATCCCCTATCCAGGTACTAACCAGGCCCTGCTCTGCTTAGCTTCCGAGATCAGACGAGATCAGGCAGAACCAGAGAGGTATGGCCGTAAGCTGCTTTTTATCTTTTTCCTAATCCTTTAAAACGTGTCAAAGATAATCAGAAGAGTTTCTTTTTCTAAAATTGAAGCAGTTCTTAGCATTGGCAAGAGAGGTTCCTAAAACCTGAAGGTAACTTTACTTTTCTTCACTGGCAATTCTAACATGTTGGGTTAGCACCTGTATTTCAACGGCTAAATTACAAAAAATAGTATGCCAATTGTAAATGTTGATCAACACTAATTTAGCAATCATGAAACGGAATCATTTTGGATAATATTGTCTAATTTCCTTTCATATCCAACGTTAAAACAGGTGTACAATCTGCGGCGCTCGGCGGCTTTCGGAGAGAGAAGTGAAAAAGCTTACGGCACCTGGGATTCCCAGGCGGTCTTCCATCCAGGTACTAACCAGGCCCTGCTCTGCTTAGCTTCCGAGATGAGACGAGATCGGGCGGAACCAGAGAGGTATGGCCGTAAGCTGCTTTTCATCTTTTTCCTAATCCTTTAAAACGTGTCAAAGATAATCAGAAGTTTCTTTTTCTAAAATTGAAGCAGTTCTTAGCATTGGCAAGAGAGGTTCCTAAAACCTGAAGGTAACTTTACTTTTCTTCACTGGCAATTCTAACATGTTGGGTTAGCACCTGTATTTCAACGGCTAAATTACAAAAAATAGTATGCCAATTGTAAATGTTGATCAACACTAATTTAGCAATCATGAAACGGAATCATTTTGGATAATATTGTCTAATTTCCTTTCATATCCAACGTTAAAACAACACTAAACATGCATCTCTTCAACAATGTGATATACTTTTTGTAATTTGTAGGTGTACAATCTGCGGCGCTCGGCGGCTTTCGGAGAGAGAAGTGAAAAAGCTTACCGCACCTGGGATTCCCAGGCGGTCTTCCATCCAGGTACTAACCAGGCCCTGCTCTGCTTAGCTTCCGAGATCAGACGAGATCGGGCGGAACCAGAGAGGTATGGCCGTAAGCTGCTTTTCATCTTTTTCCTAATCCTTTAAAGCGTGTCAAAGATAATCAGAAGTTTCTTTTTCTAAAATTGAAGCAGTTCTTAGCATTGGCAAGAGAGGTTCCTAAAGCCTGAAGGTAACTTTACTTTTCTTCACTGGCAATTCTAACATGTTGGGTTAGCACCTGTATTTCAACGGCTAAATTACAAACAATAGTATGCCAATCGTAAATGTTGATCAACACTAATTTAGCAATCATGAAACGGAATCATTTTGGATAATATTGTCTAATTTCCTTTCATATCCAACGTTAAAACAACACTAAACATGCATCTCTTCAACAATGTGATATTCTTTTTGTAATTTGTAGGTGTACAATCTGCGGTGCTGGGCGGCTTTCGGAGAGAGAAGTGAAAAAGCTTACGGCACCTGGGATTCCCAGGCGGTCTTCCATCCAGGTACTAACCAGGCCCTGCTCTGCTTAGCTTCCGAGATCAGACGAGATCGGGCGGAACCAGAGAGGTATGGCCGTAAGCTGCTTTTTATCTTTTTCCTAATCCTTTATAATGCGTCAATGAATTATGACACGCCTGCCGTTGGCATCTTTGTGTGGGTTAAATAAGGGTATGCAAAGAAGGCTGTGACATCCCATGCCGAAAATTGGATGGACTAGAGAAGACCCGCCCAGGGGTCCCAGCCAATCGGTGAATGGCCATTGCAGTCCCCGCCACCTCAAATGGCCTGACGATAGTATGGACGTAAGCCACCTTTCATCTTCTTCCTATTGCATCTCTTCTACAATGTGAATTTTTTTTTACAATTGTGCAGGTGTACAATTTACGGCGCTGGGCGGCTTTCAGAGAGAGAAGTGAAAAAGCTTACGGCACCTGGGATTCCCAGGCGGTCTTCCATCCAGGTACTAACCAGGCCCTGCTCTGCTTAGCTTCCGAGATCAGACGAGATCGGGCGGAACCAGAGAGGTATGGCCGTAAGCTGCTTTTCATCTTTTTCCTAATCCTTTAAAACGTGTCAAAGATAATCAGAAGTTTCTTTTTCTAAAATTGAAGCAGTTCTTAGCATTGGCAAGAGAGGTTCCTAAAGCCTGAAGGTAACTTTACTTTTCTTCACTGGCAATTCTAACATGTTGGGTTAGCACCTGTATTTCAACGGCTAAATTACAAACGATAGTATGCCAATCGTAAATGTTGATCAACACTAATTTAGCAATCATGAAACGGAATCATTTTGGATAATATTGTCTAATTTCCTTTCATATCCAACGTTAAAACAACACTAAACATGCATCTCTTCAACAATGTGATATTCTTTTTGTAATTTGTAGGTGTACAATCTGCGGCGCTCGGCGGCTTTCGGAGAGAGAAGTGAAAAAGCTTACGGCACCTGGGATTCCCAGGCGGTCTTCCATCCAGGTACTAACCAGGCCCTGCTCTGCTTAGCTTCCGAGATCAGACGAGATCGGGCGGAACCAGAGAGGTATGGCCGTAAGCTGCTTTTTATCTTTTTCCTAATCCTTTATAATGCGTCAATGAATTATGACACGCCTGCCGTTGGCATCTTTGTGTGGGTTAAATAAGGGTATGCAAAGAAGGCTGTGACATCCCATGCCGAAAATTGGATGGACTAGAGAAGACCCGCCCAGGGGTCCCAGCCAATCGGTGAATGGCCATTGCAGTCCCCGCCACCTCAAATGGCCTGACGATAGTATGGACGTAAGCCACCTTTCATCTTCTTCCTATTGCATCTCTTCTACAATGTGAATTTTTTTTTACAATTGTGCAGGTGTACAATTTACGGCGCTGGGCGGCTTTCAGAGAGAGAAGTGAAAAAGCTTACGGCACCTGGGATTCCCAGGCGGTCTTCCATCCAGGTACTAACCAGGCCCTGCTCTGCTTAGCTTCCGAGATCAGACGAGATCGGGCGGAACCAGAGAGGTATGGCCGTAAGCTGCTTTTCATCTTTTTCCTAATCCTTTAAAACGTGTCAAAGATAATCAGAAGTTTCTTTTTCTAAAATTGAAGCAGTTCTTAGCATTGGCAAGAGAGGTTCCTAAAGCCTGAAGGTAACTTTACTTTTCTTCACTGGCAATTCTAACATGTTGGGTTAGCACCTGTATTTCAACGGCTAAATTACAAACAATAGTATGCCAATCGTAAATGTTGATCAACACTAATTTAGCAATCATGAAACGGAATGATTTTGGATAATATTGTCTAATTTCCTTTCATATCCAACGTTAAAACAACACTAAACATGCATCTCTTCAACAATGTGATATTCTTTTTGTAATTTGTAGGTGTACAATCTGCGGCGCTGGGCGGCTTTCGGAGAGAGAAGTGAAAAAGCTTACGGCACCTGGGATTCCCAGGCGGTCTTCCATCCAGGTACTAACCAGGCCCTGCTCTGCTTAGCTTCCGAGATCAGATGAGATCGGGCGGAACCAGAGAGGTATGGCCGTAAGCTGCTTTTTATCTTTTTCCTAATCCTTTATAATGCGTCAATGAATTATGACACGCCTGCCGTTGGCATCTTTGTGTGGGTTAAATAAGGGTATGCAAAGAAGGCTGTGACATCCCATGCCGAAAATTGGATGGACTAGAGAAGACCCGCCCAGGGGTCCCAGCCAATCGGTGAATGGCCATTGCAGTCCCCGCCACCTCAAATGGCCTGACGATGGTATGGACGTAAGCCACCTTTCATCTTCTTCCTATTGCATCTCTTCTACAATGTGACATTTTTTTTACAATTGTGTAGGTGTACAATCTACGGCGCTGGGCGGCTTTCAGAGAGAGAAGTGAAAAAGCTTACGGCACCTGGGATTCCAGGCGGTCTTCCTTCCAGGTACTAACCAGGCCCTGCTCTGCTTAGCTTCCGAGATCAGACGAGATCGGGCGGAACCAGAGAGGTATGGCCGTAAGCTGCTTTTTATCTTTTTCCTAATCCTTTATAATGCGTCAATGAATTATGACACGCCTGCCGTTGGCATCTTTGTGTGGGTTAAATAAGGGTATGCAAAGAAGGCTGTGACATCCCATGCCGAAAATTGGATGGACTAGAGAAGACCCGCCCAGGGGTCCCAGCCAATCGGTGAATGGCCATTGCAGTCCCCGCCACCTCAAATGGCCTGACGATAGTATGGACGTAAGCCACCTTTCATCTTCTTCCTATTGCATCTCTTCTACAATGTGAATTTTTTTTTACAATTGTGCAGGTGTACAATTTACGGCGCTGGGCGGCTTTCAGAGAGAGAAGTGAAAAAGCTTACGGCACCTGGGATTCCCAGGCGGTCTTCCATCCAGGTACTAACCAGGCCCTGCTCTGCTTAGCTTCCGAGATCAGACGAGATCGGGCGGAACCAGAGAGGTATGGCCGTAAGCTGCTTTTTATCTTTTTCCTAATCCTTTATAATGCGTCAATGAATTATGACACGCCTGCCGTTGGCATCTTTGTGTGGGTTAAATAAGGGTATGCAAAGAAGGCTGTGACATCCCATGCCGAAAATTGGATGGACTAGAGAAGACCCGCCCAGGGGTCCCAGCCAATCGGTGAATGGCCATTGCAGTCCCCGCCACCTCAAATGGCCTGACGATGGTATGGACGTAAGCCACCTTTCATCTTCTTCCTATTGCATCTCTTCTACAATGTGAATTTTTTTTTACAATTGTGCAGGTGTACAATTTACGGCGCTGGGCGGCTTTCAGAGAGAGAAGTGAAAAAGCTTACGGCACCTGGGATTCCCAGGCGGTCTTCCATCCAGGTACTAACCAGGCCCTGCTCTGCTTAGCTTCCGAGATCAGACGAGATCGGGCGGAACCAGAGAGGTATGGCCGTAAGCTGCTTTTCATCTTTTTCCTAATCCTTTAAAACGTGTCAAAGATAATCAGAAGTTTCTTTTTCTAAAATTGAAGCAGTTCTTAGCATTGGCAAGAGAGGTTCCTAAAGCCTGAAGGTAACTTTACTTTTCTTCACTGGCAATTCTAACATGTTGGGTTAGCACCTGTATTTCAACGGCTAAATTACAAACAATAGTATGCCAATCGTAAATGTTGATCAACACTAATTTAGCAATCATGAAACGGAATCATTTTGGATAATATTGTCTAATTTCCTTTCATATCCAACGTTAAAACAACACTAAACATGCATCTCTTCAACAATGTGATATTCTTTTTGTAATTTGTAGGTGTACAATCTGCGGTGCTGGGCGGCTTTCGGAGAGAGAAGTGAAAAAGCTTACGGCACCTGGGATTCCCAGGCGGTCTTCCATCCAGGTACTAACCAGGCCCTGCTCTGCTTAGCTTCCGAGATCAGACGAGATCGGGCGGAACCAGAGAGGTATGGCCGTAAGCTGCTTTTTATCTTTTTCCTAATCCTTTATAATGCGTCAATGAATTATGACACGCCTGCCGTTGGCATCTTTGTGTGGGTTAAATAAGGGTATGCAAAGAAGGCTGTGACATCCCATGCCGAAAATTGGATGGACTAGAGAAGACCCGCCCAGGGGTCCCAGCCAATCGGTGAATGGCCATTGCAGTCCCCGCCACCTCAAATGGCCTGACGATAGTATGGACGTAAGCCACCTTTCATCTTCTTCCTATTGCATCTCTTCTACAATGTGAATTTTTTTTTACAATTGTGCAGGTGTACAATTTACGGCGCTGGGCGGCTTTCAGAGAGAGAAGTGAAAAAGCTTACGGCACCTGGGATTCCCAGGCGGTCTTCCATCCAGGTACTAACCAGGCCCTGCTCTGCTTAGCTTCCGAGATCAGACGAGATCGGGCGGAACCAGAGAGGTATGGCCGTAAGCTGCTTTTCATCTTTTTCCTAATCCTTTAAAACGTGTCAAAGATAATCAGAAGTTTCTTTTTCTAAAATTGAAGCAGTTCTTAGCATTGGCAAGAGAGGTTCCTAAAGCCTGAAGGTAACTTTACTTTTCTTCACTGGCAATTCTAACATGTTGGGTTAGCACCTGTATTTCAACGGCTAAATTACAAACGATAGTATGCCAATCGTAAATGTTGATCAACACTAATTTAGCAATCATGAAACGGAATCATTTTGGATAATATTGTCTAATTTCCTTTCATATCCAACGTTAAAACAACACTAAACATGCATCTCTTCAACAATGTGATATTCTTTTTGTAATTTGTAGGTGTACAATCTGCGGCGCTCGGCGGCTTTCGGAGAGAGAAGTGAAAAAGCTTACGGCACCTGGGATTCCCAGGCGGTCTTCCATCCAGGTACTAACCAGGCCCTGCTCTGCTTAGCTTCCGAGATCAGACGAGATCGGGCGGAACCAGAGAGGTATGGCCGTAAGCTGCTTTTTATCTTTTTCCTAATCCTTTATAATGCGTCAATGAATTATGACACGCCTGCCGTTGGCATCTTTGTGTGGGTTAAATAAGGGTATGCAAAGAAGGCTGTGACATCCCATGCCGAAAATTGGATGGACTAGAGAAGACCCGCCCAGGGGTCCCAGCCAATCGGTGAATGGCCATTGCAGTCCCCGCCACCTCAAATGGCCTGACGATAGTATGGACGTAAGCCACCTTTCATCTTCTTCCTATTGCATCTCTTCTACAATGTGAATTTTTTTTTACAATTGTGCAGGTGTACAATTTACGGCGCTGGGCGGCTTTCAGAGAGAGAAGTGAAAAAGCTTACGGCACCTGGGATTCCCAGGCGGTCTTCCATCCAGGTACTAACCAGGCCCTGCTCTGCTTAGCTTCCGAGATCAGACGAGATCGGGCGGAACCAGAGAGGTATGGCCGTAAGCTGCTTTTCATCTTTTTCCTAATCCTTTAAAACGTGTCAAAGATAATCAGAAGTTTCTTTTTCTAAAATTGAAGCAGTTCTTAGCATTGGCAAGAGAGGTTCCTAAAGCCTGAAGGTAACTTTACTTTTCTTCACTGGCAATTCTAACATGTTGGGTTAGCACCTGTATTTCAACGGCTAAATTACAAACAATAGTATGCCAATCGTAAATGTTGATCAACACTAATTTAGCAATCATGAAACGGAATCATTTTGGATAATATTGTCTAATTTCCTTTCATATCCAACGTTAAAACAACACTAAACATGCATCTCTTCAACAATGTGATATTCTTTTTGTAATTTGTAGGTGTACAATCTGCGGTGCTGGGCGGCTTTCGGAGAGAGAAGTGAAAAAGCTTACGGCACCTGGGATTCCCAGGCGGTCTTCCATCCAGGTACTAACCAGGCCCTGCTCTGCTTAGCTTCCGAGATCAGACGAGATCGGGCGGAACCAGAGAGGTATGGCCGTAAGCTGCTTTTTATCTTTTTCCTAATCCTTTATAATGCGTCAATGAATTATGACACGCCTGCCGTTGGCATCTTTGTGTGGGTTAAATAAGGGTATGCAAAGAAGGCTGTGACATCCCATGCCGAAAATTGGATGGACTAGAGAAGACCCGCCCAGGGGTCCCAGCCAATCGGTGAATGGCCATTGCAGTCCCCGCCACCTCAAATGGCCTGACGATAGTATGGACGTAAGCCACCTTTCATCTTCTTCCTATTGCATCTCTTCTACAATGTGAATTTTTTTTTACAATTGTGCAGGTGTACAATTTACGGCGCTGGGCGGCTTTCAGAGAGAGAAGTGAAAAAGCTTACGGCACCTGGGATTCCCAGGCGGTCTTCCATCCAGGTACTAACCAGGCCCTGCTCTGCTTAGCTTCCGAGATCAGACGAGATCGGGCGGAACCAGAGAGGTATGGCCGTAAGCTGCTTTTTATCTTTTTCCTAATCCTTTATAATGCGTCAATGAATTATGACACGCCTGCCGTTGGCATCTTTGTGTGGGTTAAATAAGGGTATGCAAAGAAGGCTGTGACATCCCATGCCGAAAATTGGATGGACTAGAGAAGACCCGCCCAGGGGTCCCAGCCAATCGGTGAATGGCCATTGCAGTCCCCGCCACCTCAAATGGCCTGACGATGGTATGGACGTAAGCCACCTTTCATCTTCTTCCTATTGCATCTCTTCTACAATGTGAATTTTTTTTTACAATTGTGCAGGTGTACAATTTACGGCGCTGGGCGGCTTTCAGAGAGAGAAGTGAAAAAGCTTACGGCACCTGGGATTCCCAGGCGGTCTTCCATCCAGGTACTAACCAGGCCCTGCTCTGCTTAGCTTCCGAGATCAGACGAGATCGGGCGGAACCAGAGAGGTATGGCCGTAAGCTGCTTTTCATCTTTTTCCTAATCCTTTAAAACGTGTCAAAGATAATCAGAAGTTTCTTTTTCTAAAATTGAAGCAGTTCTTAGCATTGGCAAGAGAGGTTCCTAAAGCCTGAAGGTAACTTTACTTTTCTTCACTGGCAATTCTAACATGTTGGGTTAGCACCTGTATTTCAACGGCTAAATTACAAACAATAGTATGCCAATCGTAAATGTTGATCAACACTAATTTAGCAATCATGAAACGGAATCATTTTGGATAATATTGTCTAATTTCCTTTCATATCCAACGTTAAAACAACACTAAACATGCATCTCTTCAACAATGTGATATTCTTTTTGTAATTTGTAGGTGTACAATCTGCGGTGCTGGGCGGCTTTCGGAGAGAGAAGTGAAAAAGCTTACGGCACCTGGGATTCCCAGGCGGTCTTCCATCCAGGTACTAACCAGGCCCTGCTCTGCTTAGCTTCCGAGATCAGACGAGATCGGGCGGAACCAGAGAGGTATGGCCGTAAGCTGCTTTTTATCTTTTTCCTAATCCTTTATAATGCGTCAATGAATTATGACACGCCTGCCGTTGGCATCTTTGTGTGGGTTAAATAAGCGTATGCAAAGAAGGCTGTGACATCCCATGCCGAAAATTGGATGGACTAGAGAAGACCCGCCCAGGGGTCCCAGCCAATCGGTGAATGGCCATTGCAGTCCCCGCCACCTCAAATGGCCTGACGATAGTATGGACGTAAGCCACCTTTCATCTTCTTCCTATTGCATCTCTTCTACAATGTGAATTTTTTTTTACAATTGTGCAGGTGTACAATTTACGGCGCTGGGCGGCTTTCAGAGAGAGAAGTGAAAAAGCTTACGGCACCTGGGATTCCCAGGCGGTCTTCCATCCAGGTACTAACCAGGCCCTGCTCTGCTTAGCTTCCGAGATCAGACTAGATCGGGCGGAACCAGAGAGGTATGGCCGTAAGCTGCTTTTCATCTTTTTCCTAATCCTTTAAAACGTGTCAAAGATAATCAGAAGTTTCTTTTTCTAAAATTGAAGCAGTTCTTAGCATTGGCAAGAGAGGTTCCTAAAGCCTGAAGGTAACTTTACTTTTCTTCACTGGCAATTCTAACATGTTGGGTTAGCACCTGTATTTCAACGGCTAAATTACAAACGATAGTATGCCAATCGTAAATGTTGATCAACACTAATTTAGCAATCATGAAACGGAATCATTTTGGATAATATTGTCTAATTTCCTTTCATATCCAACGTTAAAACAACACTAAACATGCATCTCTTCAACAATGTGATATTCTTTTTGTAATTTGTAGGTGTACAATCTGCGGTGCTGGGCGGCTTTCGGAGAGAGAAGTGAAAAAGCTTACGGCACCTGGGATTCCCAGGCGGTCTTCCATCCAGGTACTAACCAGGCCCTGCTCTGCTTAGCTTCCGAGATCAGACGAGATCGGGCGGAACCAGAGAGGTATGGCCGTAAGCTGCTTTTTATCTTTTTCCTAATCCTTTATAATGCGTCAATGAATTATGACACGCCTGCCGTTGGCATCTTTGTGTGGGTTAAATAAGGGTATGCAAAGAAGGCTGTGACATCCCATGCCGAAAATTGGATGGACTAGAGAAGACCCGCCCAGGGGTCCCAGCCAATCGGTGAATGGCCATTGCAGTCCCCGCCACCTCAAATGGCCTGACGATAGTATGGACGTAAGCCACCTTTCATCTTCTTCCTATTGCATCTCTTCTACAATGTGAATTTTTTTTTACAATTGTGCAGGTGTACAATTTACGGCGCTGGGCGGCTTTCAGAGAGAGAAGTGAAAAAGCTTACGGCACCTGGGATTCCCAGGCGGTCTTCCATCCAGGTACTAACCAGGCCCTGCTCTGCTTAGCTTCCGAGATCAGACGAGATCGGGCGGAACCAGAGAGGTATGGCCGTAAGCTGCTTTTCATCTTTTTCCTAATCCTTTAAAACGTGTCAAAGATAATCAGAAGTTTCTTTTTCTAAAATTGAAGCAGTTCTTAGCATTGGCAAGAGAGGTTCCTAAAGCCTGAAGGTAACTTTACTTTTCTTCACTGGCAATTCTAACATGTTGGGTTAGCACCTGTATTTCAACGGCTAAATTACAAACGATAGTATGCCAATCGTAAATGTTGATCAACACTAATTTAGCAATCATGAAACGGAATCATTTTGGATAATATTGTCTAATTTCCTTTCATATCCAACGTTAAAACAACACTAAACATGCATCTCTTCAACAATGTGATATTCTTTTTGTAATTTGTAGGTGTACAATCTGCGGCGCTCGGCGGCTTTCGGAGAGAGAAGTGAAAAAGCTTACGGCACCTGGGATTCCCAGGCGGTCTTCCATCCAGGTACTAACCAGGCCCTGCTCTGCTTAGCTTCCGAGATCAGACGAGATCGGGCGGAACCAGAGAGGTATGGCCGTAAGCTGCTTTTTATCTTTTTCCTAATCCTTTATAATGCGTCAATGAATTATGACACGCCTGCCGTTGGCATCTTTGTGTGGGTTAAATAAGGGTATGCAAAGAAGGCTGTGACATCCCATGCCGAAAATTGGATGGACTAGAGAAGACCCGCCCAGGGGTCCCAGCCAATCGGTGAATGGCCATTGCAGTCCCCGCCACCTCAAATGGCCTGACGATAGTATGGACGTAAGCCACCTTTCATCTTCTTCCTATTGCATCTCTTCTACAATGTGAATTTTTTTTTACAATTGTGCAGGTGTACAATTTACGGCGCTGGGCGGCTTTCAGAGAGAGAAGTGAAAAAGCTTACGGCACCTGGGATTCCCAGGCGGTCTTCCATCCAGGTACTAACCAGGCCCTGCTCTGCTTAGCTTCCGAGATCAGACGAGATCGGGCGGAACCAGAGAGGTATGGCCGTAAGCTGCTTTTCATCTTTTTCCTAATCCTTTAAAACGTGTCAAAGATAATCAGAAGTTTCTTTTTCTAAAATTGAAGCAGTTCTTAGCATTGGCAAGAGAGGTTCCTAAAGCCTGAAGGTAACTTTACTTTTCTTCACTGGCAATTCTAACATGTTGGGTTAGCACCTGTATTTCAACGGCTAAATTACAAACAATAGTATGCCAATCGTAAATGTTGATCAACACTAATTTAGCAATCATGAAACGGAATCATTTTGGATAATATTGTCTAATTTCCTTTCATATCCAACGTTAAAACAACACTAAACATGCATCTCTTCAACAATGTGATATTCTTTTTGTAATTTGTAGG
The DNA here is from genome assembly GCF_949316345.1 of Pungitius pungitius. Lineage (NCBI taxonomy): Eukaryota > Metazoa > Chordata > Actinopteri > Perciformes > Gasterosteidae > Pungitius > Pungitius pungitius. The sequence goes on along the minus strand of NW_026909886.1, from coordinate 198,778 downwards.
TGTACAATCTGCGGTGCTGGGCGGCTTTCGGAGAGAGAAGTGAAAAAGCTTACGGCACCTGGGATTCCCAGGCGGTCTTCCATCCAGGTACTAACCAGGCCCTGCTCTGCTTAGCTTCCGAGATCAGACGAGATCGGGCGGAACCAGAGAGGTATGGCCGTAAGCTGCTTTTTATCTTTTTCCTAATCCTTTATAATGCGTCAATGAATTATGACACGCCTGCCGTTGGCATCTTTGTGTGGGTTAAATAAGGGTATGCAAAGAAGGCTGTGACATCCCATGCCGAAAATTGGATGGACTAGAGAAGACCCGCCCAGGGGTCCCAGCCAATCGGTGAATGGCCATTGCAGTCCCCGCCACCTCAAATGGCCTGACGATAGTATGGACGTAAGCCACCTTTCATCTTCTTCCTATTGCATCTCTTCTACAATGTGAATTTTTTTTTACAATTGTGCAGGTGTACAATTTACGGCGCTGGGCGGCTTTCAGAGAGAGAAGTGAAAAAGCTTACGGCACCTGGGATTCCCAGGCGGTCTTCCATCCAGGTACTAACCAGGCCCTGCTCTGCTTAGCTTCCGAGATCAGACGAGATCGGGCGGAACCAGAGAGGTATGGCCGTAAGCTGCTTTTCATCTTTTTCCTAATCCTTTAAAACGTGTCAAAGATAATCAGAAGTTTCTTTTTCTAAAATTGAAGCAGTTCTTAGCATTGGCAAGAGAGGTTCCTAAAGCCTGAAGGTAACTTTACTTTTCTTCACTGGCAATTCTAACATGTTGGGTTAGCACCTGTATTTCAACGGCTAAATTACAAACGATAGTATGCCAATCGTAAATGTTGATCAACACTAATTTAGCAATCATGAAACGGAATCATTTTGGATAATATTGTCTAATTTCCTTTCATATCCAACGTTAAAACAACACTAAACATGCATCTCTTCAACAATGTGATATTCTTTTTGTAATTTGTAGGTGTACAATCTGCGGCGCTCGGCGGCTTTCGGAGAGAGAAGTGAAAAAGCTTACGGCACCTGGGATTCCCAGGCGGTCTTCCATCCAGGTACTAACCAGGCCCTGCTCTGCTTAGCTTCCGAGATCAGACGAGATCGGGCGGAACCAGAGAGGTATGGCCGTAAGCTGCTTTTTATCTTTTTCCTAATCCTTTATAATGCGTCAATGAATTATGACACGCCTGCCGTTGGCATCTTTGTGTGGGTTAAATAAGGGTATGCAAAGAAGGCTGTGACATCCCATGCCGAAAATTGGATGGACTAGAGAAGACCCGCCCAGGGGTCCCAGCCAATCGGTGAATGGCCATTGCAGTCCCCGCCACCTCAAATGGCCTGACGATAGTATGGACGTAAGCCACCTTTCATCTTCTTCCTATTGCATCTCTTCTACAATGTGAATTTTTTTTTACAATTGTGCAGGTGTACAATTTACGGCGCTGGGCGGCTTTCAGAGAGAGAAGTGAAAAAGCTTACGGCACCTGGGATTCCCAGGCGGTCTTCCATCCAGGTACTAACCAGGCCCTGCTCTGCTTAGCTTCCGAGATCAGACGAGATCGGGCGGAACCAGAGAGGTATGGCCGTAAGCTGCTTTTCATCTTTTTCCTAATCCTTTAAAACGTGTCAAAGATAATCAGAAGTTTCTTTTTCTAAAATTGAAGCAGTTCTTAGCATTGGCAAGAGAGGTTCCTAAAGCCTGAAGGTAACTTTACTTTTCTTCACTGGCAATTCTAACATGTTGGGTTAGCACCTGTATTTCAACGGCTAAATTACAAACAATAGTATGCCAATCGTAAATGTTGATCAACACTAATTTAGCAATCATGAAACGGAATCATTTTGGATAATATTGTCTAATTTCCTTTCATATCCAACGTTAAAACAACACTAAACATGCATCTCTTCAACAATGTGATATTCTTTTTGTAATTTGTAGGTGTACAATCTGCGGTGCTGGGCGGCTTTCGGAGAGAGAAGTGAAAAAGCTTACGGCACCTGGGATTCCCAGGCGGTCTTCCATCCAGGTACTAACCAGGCCCTGCTCTGCTTAGCTTCCGAGATCAGACGAGATCGGGCGGAACCAGAGAGGTATGGCCGTAAGCTGCTTTTTATCTTTTTCCTAATCCTTTATAATGCGTCAATGAATTATGACACGCCTGCCGTTGGCATCTTTGTGTGGGTTAAATAAGGGTATGCAAAGAAGGCTGTGACATCCCATGCCGAAAATTGGATGGACTAGAGAAGACCCGCCCAGGGGTCCCAGCCAATCGGTGAATGGCCATTGCAGTCCCCGCCACCTCAAATGGCCTGACGATAGTATGGACGTAAGCCACCTTTCATCTTCTTCCTATTGCATCTCTTCTACAATGTGAATTTTTTTTTACAATTGTGCAGGTGTACAATTTACGGCGCTGGGCGGCTTTCAGAGAGAGAAGTGAAAAAGCTTACGGCACCTGGGATTCCCAGGCGGTCTTCCATCCAGGTACTAACCAGGCCCTGCTCTGCTTAGCTTCCGAGATCAGACGAGATCGGGCGGAACCAGAGAGGTATGGCCGTAAGCTGCTTTTCATCTTTTTCCTAATCCTTTAAAACGTGTCAAAGATAATCAGAAGTTTCTTTTTCTAAAATTGAAGCAGTTCTTAGCATTGGCAAGAGAGGTTCCTAAAGCCTGAAGGTAACTTTACTTTTCTTCACTGGCAATTCTAACATGTTGGGTTAGCACCTGTATTTCAACGGCTAAATTACAAACGATAGTATGCCAATCGTAAATGTTGATCAACACTAATTTAGCAATCATGAAACGGAATCATTTTGGATAATATTGTCTAATTTCCTTTCATATCCAACGTTAAAACAACACTAAACATGCATCTCTTCAACAATGTGATATTCTTTTTGTAATTTGTAGGTGTACAATCTGCGGCGCTCGGCGGCTTTCGGAGAGAGAAGTGAAAAAGCTTACGGCACCTGGGATTCCCAGGCGGTCTTCCGTCCAGGTACTAACCAGGCCCTGCTCTGCTTAGCTTCCGAGATCAGACGAGATCGGGCGGAACCAGAGAGGTATGGCCGTAAGCTGCTTTTTATCTTTTTCCTAATCCTTTATAATGCGTCAATGAATTATGACACGCCTGCCGTTGGCATCTTTGTGTGGGTTAAATAAGGGTATGCAAAGAAGGCTGTGACATCCCATGCCGAAAATTGGATGGACTAGAGAAGACCCGCCCAGGAGTCCCAGCCAATCGGTGGATGGCCATTGCAGTCCCCGCCACCTCAAATGGCCTGACGATGGTATGGACGTAAGCCACCTTTCATCTTCTTCCTATTGCATCTCTTCTACAATGTGAAATACTTTTTACAATTGTGTAGGTGTACAATCTGCGGCGCTGGGCGGCTTTCGGAGAGAGAAGTGAAAAAGCTTACGGCACCTGGGATTCCCAGGCGGTCTTCCATCCAGGTACTAACCAGGCCCTGCTCTGCTTAGCTTCCGAGATCAGACGAGATCGGGCGGAACCAGAGAGGTATGGCCGTAAGCTGCTTTTCATCTTTTTCCTAATCCTTTAAAGCGTGTCAAAGATAATCAGAAGTTTCTTTTTCTAAAATTGAAGCAGTTCTTAGCATTGGCAAGAGAGGTTCCTAAAGCCTGAAGGTAACTTTACTTTTCTTCACTGGCAATTCTAACATGTTGGGTTAGCACCTGTATTTCAACGGCTAAATTACAAACAATAGTATGCCAATCGTAAATGTTGATCAACACTAATTTAGCAATCATGAAACGGAATCATTTTGGATAATATTGTCTAATTTCCTTTCATATCCAACGTTAAAACAACACTAAACATGCATCTCTTCAACAATGTGATATTCTTTTTGTAATTTGTAGGTGTACAATCTGCGGCGCTGGGCGGCTTTCGGAGAGAGAAGTGAAAAAGCTTACGGCACCTGGGATTCCCAGGCGGTCTTCCATCCAGGTACTAACCAGGCCCTGCTCTGCTTAGCTTCCGAGATCAGACGAGATCGGGCGGAACCAGAGAGGTATGGCCGTAAGCTGCTTTTTATCTTTTTCCTAATCCTTTATAATGCGTCAATGAATTATGACACGCCTGCCGTTGGCATCTTTGTGTGGGTTAAATAAGGGTATGCAAAGAAGGCTGTGACATCCCATGCCGAAAATTGGATGGACTAGAGAAGACCCGCCCAGGGGTCCCAGCCAATCGGTGAATGGCCATTGCAGTCCCCGCCACCTCAAATGGCCTGACGATGGTATGGACGTAAGCCACCTTTCATCTTCTTCCTATTGCATCTCTTCTACAATGTGACATTTTTTTTACAATTGTGTAGGTGTACAATCTACGGCGCTGGGCGGCTTTCAGAGAGAGAAGTGAAAAAGCTTACGGCACCTGGGATTCCAGGCGGTCTTCCATCCAGGTACTAACCAGGCCCTGCTCTGCTTAGCTTCCGAGATCAGACGAGATCGGGCGGAACCAGAGAGGTATGGCCGTAAGCTGCTTTTTATCTTTTTCCTAATCCTTTATAATGCGTCAATGAATTATGACACGCCTGCTGTTGGCATCTTTGTGTGGGTTAAATAAGGGTATGCAAAGAAGGCTGTGACATCCCATGCCGAAAATTGGATGGACTAGAGAAGACCCGCCCAGGGGTCCCAGCCAATCGGTGAATGGCCATTGCAGTCCCCGCCACCTCAAATGGCCTGACGATAGTATGGACGTAAGCCACCTTTCATCTTCTTCCTATTGCATCTCTTCTACAATGTGAATTTTTTTTTACAATTGTGCAGGTGTACAATTTACGGCGCTGGGCGGCTTTCAGAGAGAGAAGTGAAAAAGCTTACGGCACCTGGGATTCCCAGGCGGTCTTCCATCCAGGTACTAACCAGGCCCTGCTCTGCTTAGCTTCCGAGATCAGACGAGATCGGGCGGAACCAGAGAGGTATGGCCGTAAGCTGCTTTTCATCTTTTTCCTAATCCTTTAAAACGTGTCAAAGATAATCAGAAGTTTCTTTTTCTAAAATTGAAGCAGTTCTTAGCATTGGCAAGAGAGGTTCCTAAAGCCTGAAGGTAACTTTACTTTTCTTCACTGGCAATTCTAACATGTTGGGTTAGCACCTGTATTTCAACGGCTAAATTACAAACAATAGTATGCCAATCGTAAATGTTGATCAACACTAATTTAGCAATCATGAAACGGAATCATTTTGGATAATATTGTCTAATTTCCTTTAATATCCAACGTTAAAACAGGTGTACAATCTGCGGCGCTCGGCGGCTTTCGGAGAGAGAAGTGAAAAAGCTTACGGCACCTGGGATTCCCAGGCGGTCTTCCATCCAGGTACTAACCAGGCCCTGCTCTGCTTAGCTTCCGAGATCAGACGAGATCGGGCGGAACCAGAGAGGTATGGCCGTAAGCTGCTTTTCATCTTTTTCCTAATCCTTTAAAACGTGTCAAAGATAATCAGAAGTTTCTTTTTCTAAAATTGAAGCAGTTCTTAGCATTGGCAAGAGAGGTTCCTAAAGCCTGAAGGTAACTTTACTTTTCTTCACTGGCAATTCTAACATGTTGGGTTAGCACCTGTATTTCAACGGCTAAATTACAAACAATAGTATGCCAATCGTAAATGTTGATCAACACTAATTTAGCAATCATGAAACGGAATCATTTTGGATAATATTGTCTAATTTCCTTTCATATCCAACGTTAAAACAACACTAAACATGCATCTCTTCAACAATGTGATATTCTTTTTGTAATTTGTAGGTGTACAATCTGCGGCGCTGGGCGGCTTTCGGAGAGAGAAGTGAAAAAGCTTACGGCACCTGGGATTCCCAGGCGGTCTTCCATCCAGGTACTAACCAGGCCCTGCTCTGCTTAGCTTCCGAGATCAGACGAGATCGGGCGGAACCAGAGAGGTATGGCCGTAAGCTACTTTTTATCTTTTTCCTAATCCTTTATAATGCGTCAATGAATTATGACACGCCTGCCGTTGGCATCTTTGTGTGGGTTAAATAAGGGTATGCAAAGAAGGCTGTGACATCCCATGCCGAAAATTGGATGGACTATAGAAGACCCGCCCAGGGGTCCCAGCCAATCGGTGAATGGCCATTGCAGTCCCCGCCACCTCAAATGGCCTGACGATGGTATGGACGTAAGCCACCTTTCATCTTCTTCCTATTGCATCTCTTCTACAATGTGACATTTTTTTTACAATTGTGTAGGTGTACAATCTACGGCGCTGGGCGGCTTTCAGAGAGAGAAGTGAAAAAGCTTACGGCACCTGGGATTCCAGGCGGTCTTCCATCCAGGTACTAACCAGGCCCTGCTCTGCTTAGCTTCCGAGATCAGACGAGATCGGGCGGAACCAGAGAGGTATGGCCGTAAGCTGCTTTTTATCTTTTTCCTAATCCTTTATAATGCGTCAATGAATTATGACACGCCTGCCGTTGGCATCTTTGTGTGGGTTAAATAAGGGTATGCAAAGAAGGCTGTGACATCCCATGCCGAAAATTGGATGGACTAGAGAAGACCCGCCCAGGGGTCCCAGCCAATCGGTGAATGGCCATTGCAGTCCCCGCCACCTCAAATGGCCTGATACCCAGGCGGTCTTCCATCCAGGTACTAACCAGGCCCTGCTCTGCTTAGCTTCCGAGATCAGACGAGATCGGGCGGAACCAGAGAGGTATGGCCGTAAGCTGCTTTTCATCTTTTTCCTAATCCTTTAAAACGTGTCAAAGATAATCAGAAGTTTCTTTTTCTAAAATTGAAGCAGTTCTTAGCATTGGCAAGAGAGGTTCCTAAAGCCTGAAGGTAACTTTACTTTTCTTCACTGGCAATTCTAACATGTTGGGTTAGCACCTGTATTTCAACGGCTAAATTACAAACAATAGTATGCCAATCGTAAATGTTGATCAACACTAATTTAGCAATCATGAAACGGAATCATTTTGGATAATATTGTCTAATTTCCTTTCATATCCAACGTTAAAACAACACTAAACATGCATCTCTTCAACAATGTGATATTCTTTTTGTAATTTGTAGGTGTACAATCTGCGACGCTCGGCGGCTTTCGGAGAGAGAAGTGAAAAAGCTTACGGCACCTGGGATTCCCAGGCGGTCTTCCATCCAGGTACTAACCAGGCCCTGCTCTGCTTAGCTTCCGAGATCAGACGAGATCGGGCGGAACCAGAGAGGTATGGCCGTAAGCTGCTTTTTATCTTTTTCCTAATCCTTTATAATGCGTCAATGAATTATGACACGCCTGCCGTTGGCATCTTTGTGTGGGTTAAATAAGGGTATGCAAAGAAGGCTGTGACATCCCATGCCGAAAATTGGATGGATTAGAGAAGACCCGCCCAGGAGTCCCAGCCAATCGGTGGATGGCCATTGCAGTCCCCGCCACCTCAAATGGCCTGACGATGGTATGGACGTAAGCCACCTTTCATCTTCTTCCTATTGCATCTCTTCTACAATGTGAATTTTTTTTTACAATTGTGCAGGTGTACAATTTACGGCGCTGGGCGGCTTTCAGAGAGAGAAGTGAAAAAGCTTACGGCACCTGGGATTCCCAGGCGGTCTTCCATCCAGGTACTAACCAGGCCCTGCTCTGCTTAGCTTCCGAGATCAGACGAGATCGGGCGGAACCAGAGAGGTATGGCCGTAAGCTGCTTTTCATCTTTTTCCTAATCCTTTAAAACGTGTCAAAGATAATCAGAAGTTTCTTTTTCTAAAATTGAAGCAGTTCTTAGCATTGGCAAGAGAGGTTCCTAAAGCCTGAAGGTAACTTTACTTTTCTTCACTGGCAATTCTAACATGTTGGGTTAGCACCTGTATTTCAACGGCTAAATTACAAACAATAGTATGCCAATCGTAAATGTTAATCAACACTAATTTAGCAATCATGAAACGGAATCATTTTGGATAATATTGTCTAATTTCCTTTCATATCCAACGTTAAAACAACACTAAACATGCATCTCTTCAACAATGTGATATTCTTTTTGTAATTTGTAGGTGTACAATCTGCGGCGCTCGGCGGCTTTCGGAGAGAGAAGTGAAAAAGCTTACGGCACCTGGGATTCCCAGGCGGTCTTCCATCCAGGTACTAACCAGGCCCTGCTCTGCTTAGCTTCCGAGAGCAGACGAGATCGGGCGGAACCAGAGAGGTATGGCCGTAAGCTGCTTTTCATCTTTTTCCTAATCCTTTAAAGCGTGTCAAAGATAATCAGAAGTTTCTTTTTCTAAAATTGAAGCAGTTCTTAGCATTGGCAAGAGAGGTTCCTAAAGCCTGAAGGTAACTTTACTTTTCTTCACTGGCAATTCTAACATGTTGGGTTAGCACCTGTATTTCAACGGCTAAATTACAAACAATAGTATGCCAATCGTAAATGTTGATCAACACTAATTTAGCAATCATGAAACGGAATCATTTTGGATAATATTGTCTAATTTCCTTTCATATCCAACGTTAAAACAGGTGTACAATCTGCGGCGCTCGGCGGCTTTCGGAGAGAGAAGTGAAAAAGCTTACGGCACCTGGGATTCCCAGGCGGTCTTCCATCCAGGTACTAACCAGGCCCTGCTCTGCTTAGCTTCCGAGATCAGACGAGATCGGGCGGAACCAGAGAGGTATGGCCGTAAGCTGCTTTTTATCTTTTTCCTAATCCTTTATAATGCGTCAATGAATTATGACACGCCTGCCGCTGGCATCTTTGTGTGGGTTAAATAAGGGTATGCAAAGAAGGCTGTGACATCCCATGGCGAAAATTGGATGGACTAGAGAAGACCCGCCCAGGGGTCCCAGCCAATCGGTGAATGGCCATTGCAGTCCCCGCCACCTCAAATGGCCTGACGATGGTATGGACGTAAGCCACCTTTCATCTTCTTCCTATTGCATCTCTTCTACAATGTGAAATTTTTTTTACAATTGTGTAGGTGTACAATCTACGGCGCTGGGCGGCTTTCAGAGAGAGAAGTGAAAAAGCTTACGGCACCTGGGATTCCCAGGCGGTCTTCCATCCAGGTACTAACCAGGCCCTGCTCTGCTTAGCTTCCGAGATCAGACGAGATCGGGCGGAACCAGAGAGGTATGGCCGTAAGCTGCATTTCATCTTTTTCCTAATCCTTTAAAACGTGTCAAAGTTAATCAGAAGTTTCTTTTTCTAAAATTGAAGCAGTTCTTAGCATTGGCAAGAGAGGTTCCTAAAGCCTGAAGGTAACTTTACTTTTCTTCACTGGCAATTCTAACATGTTGGGTTAGCACCTGTATTTCAACGGCTAAATTACAAACAATAGTATGCCAATCGTAAATGTTGATCAACACTAATTTAGCAATCATGAAACGGAATCATTTTGGATAATATTGTCTAATTTCCTTTCATATCCAACGTTAAAACAACACTAAACATGCATCTCTTCAACAATGTGATATTCTTTTTGTAATTTGTAGGTGTACAATCTGCGGCGCTCGGCGGCTTTCGGAGAGAGAAGTGAAAAAGCTTACGGCACCTGGGATTCCCAGGCGGTCTTCCATCCAGGTACTAACCAGGCCCTGCTCTGCTTAGCTTCCGAGAGCAGACGAGATCGGGCGGAACCAGAGAGGTATGGCCGTAAGCTGCTTTTCATCTTTTTCCTAATCCTTTAAAGCGTGTCAAAGATAATCAGAAGTTTCTTTTTCTAAAATTGAAGCAGTTCTTAGCATTGGCAAGAGAGGTTCCTAAAGCCTGAAGGTAACTTTACTTTTCTTCACTGGCAATTCTAACATGTTGGGTTAGCACCTGTATTTCAACGGCTAAATTACAAACAATAGTATGCCAATCGTAAATGTTGATCAACACTAATTTAGCAATCATGAAACGGAATCATTTTGGATAATATTGTCTAATTTCCTTTCATATCCAACGTTAAAACAGGTGTACAATCTGCGGCGCTCGGCGGCTTTCGGAGAGAGAAGTGAAAAAGCTTACGGCACCTGGGATTCCCAGGCGGTCTTCCATCCAGGTACTAACCAGGCCCTGCTCTGCTTAGCTTCCGAGATCAGACGAGATCGGGCGGAACCAGAGAGGTATGGCCGTAAGCTGCTTTTTATCTTTTTCCTAATCCTTTATAATGCGTCAATGAATTATGACACGCCTGCCGCTGGCATCTTTGTGTGGGTTAAATAAGGGTATGCAAAGAAGGCTGTGACATCCCATGGCGAAAATTGGATGGACTAGAGAAGACCCGCCCAGGGGTCCCAGCCAATCGGTGAATGGCCATTGCAGTCCCCGCCACCTCAAATGGCCTGACGATGGTATGGACGTAAGCCACCTTTCATCTTCTTCCTATTGCATCTCTTCTACAATGTGAAATTTTTTTTACAATTGTGTAGGTGTACAATCTACGGCGCTGGGCGGCTTTCAGAGAGAGAAGTGAAAAAGCTTACGGCACCTGGGATTCCCAGGCGGTCTTCCATCCAGGTACTAACCAGGCCCTGCTCTGCTTAGCTTCCGAGATCAGACGAGATCGGGCGGAACCAGAGAGGTATGGCCGTAAGCTGCTTTTCATCTTTTTCCTAATCCTTTAAAGCGTGTCAAAGATAATCAGAAGTTTCTTTTTCTAAAATTGAAGCAGTTCTTAGCATTGGCAAGAGAGGTTCCTAAAGCCTGAAGGTAACTTTACTTTTCTTCACTGGCAATTCTAACATGTTGGGTTAGCACCTGTATTTCAACGGCTAAATTACAAACAATAGTATGCCAATCGTAAATGTTGATCAACACTAATTTAGCAATCATGAAACGGAATCATTTTGGATAATATTGTCTAATTTCCTTTCATATCCAACGTTAAAACAACACTAAACATGCATCTCTTCAACAATGTGATATTCTTTTTGTAATTTGTAGGTGTACAATCTGCGGCGCTGGGCGGCTTTCGGAGAGAGAAGTGAAAAAGCTTACGGCACCTGGGATTCCCAGGCGGTCTTCCATCCAGGTACTAACCAGGCCCTGCTCTGCTTAGCTTCCGAGATCAGACGAGATCGGGCGGAACCAGAGAGGTATGGCCGTAAGCTGCTTTTTATCTTTTTCCTAATCCTTTATAATGCGTCAATGAATTATGACACGCCTGCCGTTGGCATCTTTGTGTGGGTTAAATAAGGGTATGCAAAGAAGGCTGTGACATCCCATGCCGAAAATTGGATGGACTAGAGAAGACCCGCCCAGGGGTCCCAGCCAATCGGTGAATGGCCATTGCAGTCCCCGCCACCTCAAATGGCCTGACGATGGTATGGACGTAAGCCACCTTTCATCTTCTTCCTATTGCATCTCTTCTACAATGTGACATTTTTTTTACAATTGTGTAGGTGTACAATCTACGGCGCTGGGCGGCTTTCAGAGAGAGAAGTGAAAAAGCTTACGGCACCTGGGATTCCAGGCGGTCTTCCATCCAGGTACTAACCAGGCCCTGCTCTGCTTAGCTTCCGAGATCAGACGAGATCGGGCGGAACCAGAGAGGTATGGCCGTAAGCTGCTTTTTATCTTTTTCCTAATCCTTTATAATGCGTCAATGAATTATGACACGCCTGCTGTTGGCATCTTTGTGTGGGTTAAATAAGGGTATGCAAAGAAGGCTGTGACATCCCATGCCGAAAATTGGATGGACTAGAGAAGACCCGCCCAGGGGTCCCAGCCAATCGGTGAATGGCCATTGCAGTCCCCGCCACCTCAAATGGCCTGACGATAGTATGGACGTAAGCCACCTTTCATCTTCTTCCTATTGCATCTCTTCTACAATGTGAATTTTTTTTTACAATTGTGCAGGTGTACAATTTACGGCGCTGGGCGGCTTTCAGAGAGAGAAGTGAAAAAGCTTACGGCACCTGGGATTCCCAGGCGGTCTTCCATCCAGGTACTAACCAGGCCCTGCTCTGCTTAGCTTCCGAGATCAGACGAGATCGGGCGGAACCAGAGAGGTATGGCCGTAAGCTGCTTTTCATCTTTTTCCTAATCCTTTAAAACGTGTCAAAGATAATCAGAAGTTTCTTTTTCTAAAATTGAAGCAGTTCTTAGCATTGGCAAGAGAGGTTCCTAAAGCCTGAAGGTAACTTTACTTTTCTTCACTGGCAATTCTAACATGTTGGGTTAGCACCTGTATTTCAACGGCTAAATTACAAACAATAGTATGCCAATCGTAAATGTTGATCAACACTAATTTAGCAATCATGAAACGGAATCATTTTGGATAATATTGTCTAATTTCCTTTAATATCCAACGTTAAAACAGGTGTACAATCTGCGGCGCTCGGCGGCTTTCGGAGAGAGAAGTGAAAAAGCTTACGGCACCTGGGATTCCCAGGCGGTCTTCCATCCAGGTACTAACCAGGCCCTGCTCTGCTTAGCTTCCGAGATCAGACGAGATCGGGCGGAACCAGAGAGGTATGGCCGTAAGCTGCTTTTCATCTTTTTCCTAATCCTTTAAAACGTGTCAAAGATAATCAGAAGTTTCTTTTTCTAAAATTGAAGCAGTTCTTAGCATTGGCAAGAGAGGTTCCTAAAGCCTGAAGGTAACTTTACTTTTCTTCACTGGCAATTCTAACATGTTGGGTTAGCACCTGTATTTCAACGGCTAAATTACAAACAATAGTATGCCAATCGTAAATGTTGATCAACACTAATTTAGCAATCATGAAACGGAATCATTTTGGATAATATTGTCTAATTTCCTTTCATATCCAACGTTAAAACAACACTAAACATGCATCTCTTCAACAATGTGATATTCTTTTTGTAATTTGTAGGTGTACAATCTGCGGCGCTGGGCGGCTTTCGGAGAGAGAAGTGAAAAAGCTTACGGCACCTGGGATTCCCAGGCGGTCTTCCATCCAGGTACTAACCAGGCCCTGCTCTGCTTAGCTTCCGAGATCAGACGAGATCGGGCGGAACCAGAGAGGTATGGCCGTAAGCTACTTTTTATCTTTTTCCTAATCCTTTATAATGCGTCAATGAATTATGACACGCCTGCCGTTGGCATCTTTGTGTGGGTTAAATAAGGGTATGCAAAGAAGGCTGTGACATCCCATGCCGAAAATTGGATGGACTAGAGAAGACCCGCCCAGGGGTCCCAGCCAATCGGTGAATGGCCATTGCAGTCCCCGCCACCTCAAATGGCCTGACGATGGTATGGACGTAAGCCACCTTTCATCTTCTTCCTATTGCATCTCTTCTACAATGTGACATTTTTTTTACAATTGTGTAGGTGTACAATCTACGGCGCTGGGCGGCTTTCAGAGAGAGAAGTGAAAAAGCTTACGGCACCTGGGATTCCAGGCGGTCTTCCATCCAGGTACTAACCAGGCCCTGCTCTGCTTAGCTTCCGAGATCAGACGAGATCGGGCGGAACCAGAGAGGTATGGCCGTAAGCTGCTTTTTATCTTTTTCCTAATCCTTTATAATGCGTCAATGAATTATGACACGCCTGCCGTTGGCATCTTTGTGTGGGTTAAATAAGGGTATGCAAAGAAGGCTGTGACATCCCATGCCGAAAATTGGATGGACTAGAGAAGACCCGCCCAGGGGTCCCAGCCAATCGGTGAATGGCCATTGCAGTCCCCGCCACCTCAAATGGCCTGATACCCAGGCGGGCTTCCATCCAGGTACTAACCAGGCCCTGCTCTGCTTAGCTTCCGAGATCAGACGAGATCGGGCGGAACCAGAGAGGTATGGCCGTAAGCTGCTTTTCATCTTTTTCCTAATCCTTTAAAACGTGTCAAAGATAATCAGAAGTTTCTTTTTCTAAAATTGAAGCAGTTCTTAGCATTGGCAAGAGAGGTTCCTAAAGCCTGAAGGTAACTTTACTTTTCTTCACTGGCAATTCTAACATGTTGGGTTAGCACCTGTATTTCAACGGCTAAATTACAAACAATAGTATGCCAATCGTAAATGTTGATCAACACTAATTTAGCAATCATGAAACGGAATCATTTTGGATAATATTGTCTAATTTCCTTTCATATCCAACGTTAAAACAACACTAAACATGCATCTCTTCAACAATGTGATATTCTTTTTGTAATTTGTAGGTGTACAATCTGCGGCGCTCGGCGGCTTTCGGAGAGAGAAGTGAAAAAGCTTACGGCACCTGGGATTCCCAGGCGGTCTTCCATCCAGGTACTAACCAGGCCCTGCTCTGCTTAGCTTCCGAGATCAGACGAGATCGGGCGGAACCAGAGAGGTATGGCCGTAAGCTGCTTTTTATCTTTTTCCTAATCCTTTATAATGCGTCAATGAATTATGACACGCCTGCCGTTGGCATCTTTGTGTGGGTTAAATAAGGGTATGCAAAGAAGGCTGTGACATCCCATGCCGAAAATTGGATGGATTAGAGAAGACCCGCCCAGGAGTCCCAGCCAATCGGTGGATGGCCATTGCAGTCCCCGCCACCTCAAATGGCCTGACGATGGTATGGACGTAAGCCACCTTTCATCTTCTTCCTATTGCATCTCTTCTACAATGTGAATTTTTTTTTACAATTGTGCAGGTGTACAATTTACGGCGCTGGGCGGCTTTCAGAGAGAGAAGTGAAAAAGCTTACGGCACCTGGGATTCCCAGGCGGTCTTCCATCCAGGTACTAACCAGGCCCTGCTCTGCTTAGCTTCCGAGATCAGACGAGATCGGGCGGAACCAGAGAGGTATGGCCGTAAGCTGCTTTTCATCTTTTTCCTAATCCTTTAAAACGTGTCAAAGATAATCAGAAGTTTCTTTTTCTAAAATTGAAGCAGTTCTTAGCATTGGCAAGAGAGGTTCCTAAAGCCTGAAGGTAACTTTACTTTTCTTCACTGGCAATTCTAACATGTTGGGTTAGCACCTGTATTTCAACGGCTAAATTACAAACAATAGTATGCCAATCGTAAATGTTGATCAACACTAATTTAGCAATCATGAAACGGAATCATTTTGGATAATATTGTCTAATTTCCTTTCATATCCAACGTTAAAACAACACTAAACATGCATCTCTTCAACAATGTGATATTCTTTTTGTAATTTGTAGGTGTACAATCTGCGGCGCTCGGCGGCTTTCGGAGAGAGAAGTGAAAAAGCTTACGGCACCTGGGATTCCCAGGCGGTCTTCCATCCAGGTACTAACCAGGCCCTGCTCTGCTTAGCTTCCGAGAGCAGACGAGATCGGGCGGAACCAGAGAGGTATGGCCGTAAGCTGCTTTTCATCTTTTTCCTAATCCTTTAAAGCGTGTCAAAGATAATCAGAAGTTTCTTTTTCTAAAATTGAAGCAGTTCTTAGCATTGGCAAGAGAGGTTCCTAAAGCCTGAAGGTAACTTTACTTTTCTTCACTGGCAATTCTAACATGTTGGGTTAGCACCTGTATTTCAACGGCTAAATTACAAACAATAGTATGCCAATCGTAAATGTTGATCAACACTAATTTAGCAATCATGAAACGGAATCATTTTGGATAATATTGTCTAATTTCCTTTCATATCCAACGTTAAAACAGGTGTACAATCTGCGGCGCTCGGCGGCTTTCGGAGAGAGAAGTGAAAAAGCTTACGGCACCTGGGATTCCCAGGCGGTCTTCCATCCAGGTACTAACCAGGCCCTGCTCTGCTTAGCTTCCGAGATCAGACGAGATCGGGCGGAACCAGAGAGGTATGGCCGTAAGCTGCTTTTTATCTTTTTCCTAATCCTTTATAATGCGTCAATGAATTATGACACGCCTGCCGCTGGCATCTTTGTGTGGGTTAAATAAGGGTATGCAAAGAAGGCTGTGACATCCCATGGCGAAAATTGGATGGACTAGAGAAGACCCGCCCAGGGGTCCCAGCCAATCGGTGAATGGCCATTGCAGTCCCCGCCACCTCAAATGGCCTGACGATGGTATGGACGTAAGCCACCTTTCATCTTCTTCCTATTGCATCTCTTCTACAATGTGAAATTTTTTTTACAATTGTGTAGGTGTACAATCTACGGCGCTGGGCGGCTTTCAGAGAGAGAAGTGAAAAAGCTTACGGCACCTGGGATTCCCAGGCGGTCTTCCATCCAGGTACTAACCAGGCCCTGCTCTGCTTAGCTTCCGAGATCAGACGAGATCGGGCGGAACCAGAGAGGTATGGCCGTAAGCTGCATTTCATCTTTTTCCTAATCCTTTAAAACGTGTCAAAGTTAATCAGAAGTTTCTTTTTCTAAAATTGAAGCAGTTCTTAGCATTGGCAAGAGAGGTTCCTAAAGCCTGAAGGTAACTTTACTTTTCTTCACTGGCAATTCTAACATGTTGGGTTAGCACCTGTATTTCAACGGCTAAATTACAAACAATAGTATGCCAATCGTAAATGTTGATCAACACTAATTTAGCAATCATGAAACGGAATCATTTTGGATAATATTGTCTAATTTCCTTTCATATCCAACGTTAAAACAACACTAAACATGCATCTCTTCAACAATGTGATATTCTTTTTGTAATTTGTAGGTGTACAATCTGCGGCGCTCGGCGGCTTTCGGAGAGAGAAGTGAAAAAGCTTACGGCAACTGGGATTCCCAGGCGGTCTTCCATCCAGGTACTAACCAGGCCCTGCTCTGCTTAGCTTCCGAGAGCAGACGAGATCGGGCGGAACCAGAGAGGTATGGCCGTAAGCTGCTTTTCATCTTTTTCCTAATCCTTTAAAGCGTGTCAAAGATAATCAGAAGTTTCTTTTTCTAAAATTGAAGCAGTTCTTAGCATTGGCAAGAGAGGTTCCTAAAGCCTGAAGGTAACTTTACTTTTCTTCACTGGCAATTCTAACATGTTGGGTTAGCACCTGTATTTCAACGGCTAAATTACAAACAATAGTATGCCAATCGTAAATGTTGATCAACACTAATTTAGCAATCATGAAACGGAATCATTTTGGATAATATTGTCTAATTTCCTTTCATATCCAACGTTAAAACAGGTGTACAATCTGCGGCGCTCGGCGGCTTTCGGAGAGAGAAGTGAAAAAGCTTACGGCACCTGGGATTCCCAGGCGGTCTTCCATCCAGGTACTAACCAGGCCCTGCTCTGCTTAGCTTCCGAGATCAGACGAGATCGGGCGGAACCAGAGAGGTATGGCCGTAAGCTGCTTTTTATCTTTTTCCTAATCCTTTATAATGCGTCAATGAATTATGACACGCCTGCCGCTGGCATCTTTGTGTGGGTTAAATAAGGGTATGCAAAGAAGGCTGTGACATCCCATGGCGAAAATTGGATGGACTAGAGAAGACCCGCCCAGGGGTCCCAGCCAATCGGTGAATGGCCATTGCAGTCCCCGCCACCTCAAATGGCCTGACGATGGTATGGACGTAAGCCACCTTTCATCTTCTTCCTATTGCATCTCTTCTACAATGTGAAATTTTTTTTACAATTGTGTAGGTGTACAATCTACGGCGCTGGGCGGCTTTCAGAGAGAGAAGTGAAAAAGCTTACGGCACCTGGGATTCCCAGGCGGTCTTCCATCCAGGTACTAACCAGGCCCTGCTCTGCTTAGCTTCCGAGATCAGACGAGATCGGGCGGAACCAGAGAGGTATGGCCGTAAGCTGCTTTTTATCTTTTTCCTAATCCTTTATAATGCGTCAATGAATTATGACACGCCTGCCGCTGGCATCTTTGTGTGGGTTAAATAAGGGTATGCAAAGAAGGCTGTGACATCCCATGGCGAAAATTGGATGGACTAGAGAAGACCCGCCCAGGGGTCCCAGCCAATCGGTGAATGGCCATTGCAGTCCCCGCCACCTCAAATGGCCTGACGATGGTATGGACGTAAGCCACCTTTCATCTTCTTCCTATTGCATCTCTTCTACAATGTGAAATTTTTTTTACAATTGTGTAGGTGTACAATCTACGGCGCTGGGCGGCTTTCAGAGAGAGAAGTGAAAAAGCTTACGGCACCTGGGATTCCCAGGCGGTCTTCCATCCAGGTACTAACCAGGCCCTGCTCTGCTTAGCTTCCGAGACCAGACGAGATCGGGCTGAACCAGAGAGGTATGGCCGTGAGCTGCATTTCATCTTTTTCCTAATCCTTTAAAACGTGTCAAAGTTAATCAGAAGTTTCTTTTTCTAAAATTGAAGCAGTTCTTAGCATTGGCAAGAGAGGTTCCTAAAGCCTGAAGGTAACTTTACTTTTCTTCACTGGCAATTCTAACATGTTGGGTTAGCACCTGTATTTCAACGGCTAAATTACAAACAATAGTATGCCAATCGTAAATGTTGATCAACACTAATTTAGCAATCATGAAACGGAATCATTTTGGATAATATTGTCTAATTTCGTTTCATATCCAACGTTAAAACAACACTAAACATGCATCTCTTCAACAATGTGATATTCTTTTTGTAATTTGTAGGTGTACAATCTGCGGCGCTCGGCGGCTTTCGGAGAGAGAAGTGAAAAAGCTTACGGCACCTGGGATTCCCAGGCGGTCTTCCATCCAGGTACTAACCAGGCCCTGCTCTGCTTAGCTTCCGAGAGCAGACGAGATCGGGCGGAACCAGAGAGGTATGGCCGTAAGCTGCTTTTCATCTTTTTCCTAATCCTTTAAAGCGTGTCAAAGATAATCAGAAGTTTCTTTTTCTAAAATTGAAGCAGTTCTTAGCATTGGCAAGAGAGGTTCCTAAAGCCTGAAGGTAACTTTACTTTTCTTCACTGGCAATTCTAACATGTTGGGTTAGCACCTGTATTTCAACGGCTAAATTACAAACAATAGTATGCCAATCGTAAATGTTGATCAACACTAATTTAGCAATCATGAAACGGAATCATTTTGGATAATATTGTCTAATTTCCTTTCATATCCAACGTTAAAACAGGTGTACAATCTGCGGCGCTCGGCGGCTTTCGGAGAGAGAAGTGAAAAAGCTTACGGCACCTGGGATTCCCAGGCGGTCTTCCATCCAGGTACTAACCAGGCCCTGCTCTGCTTAGCTTCCGAGATCAGACGAGATCGGGCGGAACCAGAGAGGTATGGCCGTAAGCTGCTTTTTATCTTTTTCCTAATCCTTTATAATGCGTCAATGAATTATGACACGCCTGCCGTTGGCATCTTTGTGTGGGTTAAATAAGGGTATGCAAAGAAGGCTGTGACATCCCATGCCGAAAATTGGATGGACTAGAGAAGACCCGCCCAGGGGTCCCAGCCAATCGGTGAATGGCCATTGCAGTCCCCGCCACCTCAAATGGCCTGACGATGGTATGGACGTAAGCCACCTTTCATCTTCTTCCTATTGCATCTCTTCTACAATGTGAATTTTTTTTTACAATTGTGTAGGTGTACAATCTACGGCGCTGGGCGGCTTTCAGAGAGAGAAGTGAAAAAGCTTACGGCACCTGGGATTCCCAGGCGGTCTTCCATCCAGGTACTAACCAGGCCCTGCTCTGCTTAGCTTCCGAGAGCAGACGAGATCGGGCGGAACCAGAGAGGTATGGCCGTAAGCTGCTTTTCATCTTTTTCCTAATCCTTTAAAGCGTGTCAAAGATAATCAGAAGTTTCTTTTTCTAAAATTGAAGCAGTTCTTAGCATTGGCAAGAGAGGTTCCTAAAGCCTGAAGGTAACTTTACTTTTCTTCACTGGCAATTCTAACATGTTGGGTTAGCACCTGTATTTCAACGGCTAAATTACAAACAATAGTATGCCAATCGTAAATGTTGATCAACACTAATTTAGCAATCATGAAACGGAATCATTTTGGATAATATTGTCTAATTTCCTTTCATATCCAACGTTAAAACAGGTGTACAATCTGCGGCGCTCGGCGGCTTTCGGAGAGAGAA
Source organism: Pungitius pungitius (assembly GCF_949316345.1). Lineage (NCBI taxonomy): Eukaryota > Metazoa > Chordata > Actinopteri > Perciformes > Gasterosteidae > Pungitius > Pungitius pungitius. The sequence goes on along the minus strand of NW_026909886.1, from coordinate 178,979 downwards.
GTGAAAAAGCTTACGGCACCTGGGATTCCCAGGCGGTCTTCCATCCAGGTACTAACCAGGCCCTGCTCTGCTTAGCTTCCGAGATCAGACGAGATCGGGCGGAACCAGAGAGGTATGGCCGTAAGCTGCTTTTTATCTTTTTCCTAATCCTTTATAATGCGTCAAAGAATTATGACACGCCTGCCGTTGGCATCTTTGTGTGGGTTAAATAAGGGTATGCAAAGAAGGCTGTGACATCCCATGGCGAAAATTGGATGGACTAGAGAAGACCCGCCCAGGGGTCCCAGCCAATCGGTGAATGGCCATTGCAGTCCCCGCCACCTCAAATGGCCTGACGATGGTATGGACGTAAGCCACCTTTCATCTTCTTCCTATTGCATCTCTTCTACAATGTGAAATTTTTTTTACAATTGTGTAGGTGTACAATCTACGGCGCTGGGCGGCTTTCAGAGAGAGAAGTGAAAAAGCTTACGGCACCTGGGATTCCCAGGCAGTCTTCCATCCAGGTACTAACCAGGCCCTGCTCTGCTTAGCTTCCGAGATCAGACGAGATCGGGCTGAACCAGAGAGGTATGGCCGTGAGCTGCATTTCATCTTTTTCCTAATCCTTTAAAACGTGTCAAAGTTAATCAGAAGTTTCTTTTTCTAAAATTGAAGCAGTTCTTAGCATTGGCAAGAGAGGTTCCTAAAGCCTGAAGGTAACTTTACTTTTCTTCACTGGCAATTCTAACATGTTGGGTTAGCACCTGTATTTCAACGGCTAAATTACAAACAATAGTATGCCAATCGTAAATGTTGATCAACACTAATTTAGCAATCATGAAACGGAATCATTTTGGATAATATTGTCTAATTTCCTTTCATATCCAACGTTAAAACAACACTAAACATGCATCTCTTCAACAATGTGATATTCTTTTTGTAATTTGTAGGTGTACAATCTGCGGCGCTCGGCGGCTTTCGGAGAGAGAAGTGAAAAAGCTTACGGCACCTGGGATTCCCAGGCGGTCTTCCATCCAGGTACTAACCAGGCCCTGCTCTGCTTAGCTTCCGAGATCAGACGAGATCGGGCGGAACCAGAGAGGTATGGCCGTAACCTGGATTTCATCTTATTCCTAATCCTTTAAAACGTGTCAAAGTTAATCAGAAGTTTCTTTTTCTAAAATTGAAGCAGTTCTTAGCATTGGCAAGAGAGGTTCCTAAAGCCTGAAGGTAACTTTACTTTTCTTCACTGGCAATTCTAACATGTTGGGTTAGCACCTGTATTTCAACGGCTAAATTACAAACAATAGTATGCCAATCGTAAATGTTGATCAACACTAATTTAGCAATCATGAAACGGAATCATTTTGGATAATATTGTCTAATTTCCTTTCATATCCAACGTTAAAACAACACTAAACATGCATCTCTTCAACAATGTGATATTCTTTTTGTAATTTGTAGGTGTACAATCTGCGGCGCTCGGCGGCTTTCGGAGAGAGAAGTGAAAAAGCTTACGGCACCTGGGATTCCCAGGCGGTCTTCCATCCAGGTACTAACCAGGCCCTGCTCTGCTTAGCTTCCGAGATCAGACGAGATCGGGCGGAACCAGAGAGGTATGGCCGTAACCTGGATTTCATCTTATTCCTAATCCTTTAAAACGTGTCAAAGTTAATCAGAAGTTTCTTTTTCTAAAATTGAAGCAGTTCTTAGCATTGGCAAGAGAGGTTCCTAAAGCCTGAAGGTAACTTTACTTTTCTTCACTGGCAATTCTAACATGTTGGGTTAGCACCTGTATTTCAACGGCTAAATTACAAAAAATAGTATGCCAATCGTAAATGTTGATCAACACTAATTTAGCAATCATGAAACGGAATCATTTTGGATAATATTGTCTAATTTCCTTTCATATCCAACGTTAAAACAGGTGTACAATCTGCGGCGCTCGGCGGCTTTCGGAGAGAGAAGTGAAAAAGCTTACGGCACCTGGGATTCCCAGGCGGTCTTCCATCCAGGTACTAACCAGGCCCTGCTCTGCTTAGCTTCCGAGATCAGACGAGATCGGGCGGAACCAGAGAGGTATGGCCGTAAGCTGCTTTTTATCTTTTTCCTAATCCTTTATAATGCGTCAAAGAATTATGACACGCCTGCCGTTGGCATCTTTGTGTGGGTTAAATAAGGGTATGCAAAGAAGGCTGGACATCCCATGGCGAAAATTGGATGGACTAGAGAAGACCCGCCCAGGGGTCCCAGCCAATCGGTGAATGGCCATTGCAGTCCCCGCCACCTCAAATGGCCTGACGATGGTATGGACGTAAGCCACCTTTCATCTTCTTCCTATTGCATCTCTTCTACAATGTGAAATTTTTTTTACAATTGTGTAGGTGTACAATCTACGGCGCTGGGCGGCTTTCAGAGAGAGAAGTGAAAAAGCTTACGGCACCTGGGATTCCCAGGCGGTCTTCCATCCAGGTACTAACCAGGCCCTGCTCTGCTTAGCTTCCGAGACCAGACGAGATCGGGCTGAACCAGAGAGGTATGGCCGTGAGCTGCATTTCATCTTTTTCCTAATCCTTTAAAACGTGTCAAAGTTAATCAGAAGTTTCTTTTTCTAAAATTGAAGCAGTTCTTAGCATTGGCAAGAGAGGTTCCTAAAGCCTGAAGGTAACTTTACTTTTCTTCACTGGCAATTCTAACATGTTGGGTTAGCACCTGTATTTCAACGGCTAAATTACAAACAATAGTATGCCAATCGTAAATGTTGATCAACACTAATTTAGCAATCATGAAACGGAATCATTTTGGATAATATTGTCTAATTTCGTTTCATATCCAACGTTAAAACAACACTAAACATGCATCTCTTCAACAATGTGATATTCTTTTTGTAATTTGTAGGTGTACAATCTGCGGCGCTCGGCGGCTTTCGGAGAGAGAAGTGAAAAAGCTTACGGCACCTGGGATTCCCAGGCGGTCTTCCATCCAGGTACTAACCAGGCCCTGCTCTGCTTAGCTTCCGAGAGCAGACGAGATCGGGCGGAACCAGAGAGGTATGGCCGTAAGCTGCTTTTCATCTTTTTCCTAATCCTTTAAAGCGTGTCAAAGATAATCAGAAGTTTCTTTTTCTAAAATTGAAGCAGTTCTTAGCATTGGCAAGAGAGGTTCCTAAAGCCTGAAGGTAACTTTACTTTTCTTCACTGGCAATTCTAACATGTTGGGTTAGCACCTGTATTTCAACGGCTAAATTACAAACAATAGTATGCCAATCGTAAATGTTGATCAACACTAATTTAGCAATCATGAAACGGAATCATTTTGGATAATATTGTCTAATTTCCTTTCATATCCAACGTTAAAACAGGTGTACAATCTGCGGCGCTCGGCGGCTTTCGGAGAGAGAAGTGAAAAAGCTTACGGCACCTGGGATTCCCAGGCGGTCTTCCATCCAGGTACTAACCAGGCCCTGCTCTGCTTAGCTTCCGAGATCAGACGAGATCAGGCGGAACCAGAGAGGTATGGCCGTAAGCTGCTTTTTATCTTTTTCCTAATCCTTTATAATGCGTCAATGAATTATGACACGCCTGCCGTTGGCATCTTTGTGTGGGTTAAATAAGGGTATGCAAAGAAGGCTGTGACATCCCATGCCGAAAATTGGATGGACTAGAGAAGACCCGCCCAGGGGTCCCAGCCAATCGGTGAATGGCCATTGCAGTCCCCGCCACCTCAAATGGCCTGACGATGGTATGGACGTAAGCCACCTTTCATCTTCTTCCTATTGCATCTCTTCTACAATGTGAATTTTTTTTTACAATTGTGTAGGTGTACAATCTACGGCGCTGGGCGGCTTTCAGAGAGAGAAGTGAAAAAGCTTACGGCACCTGGGATTCCCAGGCGGTCTTCCATCCAGGTACTAACCAGGCCCTGCTCTGCTTAGCTTCCGAGAGCAGACGAGATCGGGCGGAACCAGAGAGGTATGGCCGTAAGCTGCTTTTCATCTTTTTCCTAATCCTTTAAAGCGTGTCAAAGATAATCAGAAGTTTCTTTTTCTAAAATTGAAGCAGTTCTTAGCATTGGCAAGAGAGGTTCCTAAAGCCTGAAGGTAACTTTACTTTTCTTCACTGGCAATTCTAACATGTTGGGTTAGCACCTGTATTTCAACGGCTAAATTACAAACAATAGTATGCCAATCGTAAATGTTGATCAACACTAATTTAGCAATCATGAAACGGAATCATTTTGGATAATATTGTCTAATTTCCTTTCATATCCAACGTTAAAACAACACTAAACATGCATCTCTTCAACAATGTGATATTCTTTTTGTAATTTGTAGGTGTACAATCTGCGGCGCTCGGCGGCTTTCGGAGAGAGAAGTGAAAAAGCTTACGGCACCTGGGATTCCCAGGCGGTCTTCCATCCAGGTACTAACCAGGCCCTGCTCTGCTTAGCTTCCGAGATCAGACGAGATCGGGCGGAACCAGAGAGGTATGGCCGTAACCTGGATTTCATCTTATTCCTAATCCTTTAAAACGTGTCAAAGTTAATCAGAAGTTTCTTTTTCTAAAATTGAAGCAGTTCTTAGCATTGGCAAGAGAGGTTCCTAAAGCCTGAAGGTAACTTTACTTTTCTTCACTGGCAATTCTAACATGTTGGGTTAGCACCTGTATTTCAACGGCTAAATTACAAACAATAGTATGCCAATCGTAAATGTTGATCAACACTAATTTAGCAATCATGAAACGGAATCATTTTGGATAATATTGTCTAATTTCCTTTCATATCCAACGTTAAAACAACACTAAACATGCATCTCTTCAACAATGTGATATTCTTTTTGTAATTTGTAGGTGTACAATCTGCGGCGCTCGGCGGCTTTCGGAGAGAGAAGTGAAAAAGCTTACGGCACCTGGGATTCCCAGGCGGTCTTCCATCCAGGTACTAACCAGGCCCTGCTCTGCTTAGCTTCCGAGATCAGACGAGATCGGGCGGAACCAGAGAGGTATGGCCGTAACCTGGATTTCATCTTATTCCTAATCCTTTAAAACGTGTCAAAGTTAATCAGAAGTTTCTTTTTCTAAAATTGAAGCAGTTCTTAGCATTGGCAAGAGAGGTTCCTAAAGCCTGAAGGTAACTTTACTTTTCTTCACTGGCAATTCTAACATGTTGGGTTAGCACCTGTATTTCAACGGCTAAATTACAAAAAATAGTATGCCAATCGTAAATGTTGATCAACACTAATTTAGCAATCATGAAACGGAATCATTTTGGATAATATTGTCTAATTTCCTTTCATATCCAACGTTAAAACAGGTGTACAATCTGCGGCGCTCGGCGGCTTTCGGAGAGAGAAGTGAAAAAGCTTACGGCACCTGGGATTCCCAGGCGGTCTTCCATCCAGGTACTAACCAGGCCCTGCTCTGCTTAGCTTCCGAGATCAGACGAGATCGGGCGGAACCAGAGAGGTATGGCCGTAAGCTGCTTTTTATCTTTTTCCTAATCCTTTATAATGCGTCAAAGAATTATGACACGCCTGCCGTTGGCATCTTTGTGTGGGTTAAATAAGGGTATGCAAAGAAGGCTGGACATCCCATGCCGAAAATTGGATGGACTAGAGAAGACCCGCCCAGGGGTCCCAGCCAATCGGTGAATGGCCATTGCAGTCCCCGCCACCTCAAATGGCCTGACGATGGTATGGACGTAAGCCACCTTTCATCTTCTTCCTATTGCATCTCTTCTACAATGTGAAATTTTTTTTACAATTGTGTAGGTGTACAATCTACGGCGCTGGGCGGCTTTCAGAGAGAGAAGTGAAAAAGCTTACGGCACCTGGGATTCCCAGGCGGTCTTCCATCCAGGTACTAACCAGGCCCTGCTCTGCTTAGCTTCCGAGATCAGACGAGATCGGGCGGAACCAGAGAGGTATGGCCGTGAGCTGCATTTCATCTTTTTCCTAATCCTTTAAAACGTGTCAAAGTTAATCAGAAGTTTCTTTTTCTAAAATTGAAGCAGTTCTTAGCATTGGCAAGAGAGGTTCCTAAAGCCTGAAGGTAACTTTACTTTTCTTCACTGGCAATTCTAACATGTTGGGTTAGCACCTGTATTTCAACGGCTAAATTACAAACAATAGTATGCCAATCGTAAATGTTGATCAACACTAATTTAGCAATCATGAAACGGAATCATTTTGGATAATATTGTCTAATTTCCTTTCATATCCAACGTTAAAACAACACTAAACATGCATCTCTTCAACAATGTGATATTCTTTTTGTAATTTGTAGGTGTACAATCTGCGGCGCTCGGCGGCTTTCGGAGAGAGAAGTGAAAAAGCTTACGGCACCTGGGATTCCCAGGCGGTCTTCCATCCAGGTACTAACCAGGCCCTGCTCTGCTTAGCTTCCGAGAGCAGACGAGATCGGGCGGAACCAGAGAGGTATGGCCGTAAGCTGCTTTTCATCTTTTTCCTAATCCTTTAAAGCGTGTCAAAGATAATCAGAAGTTTCTTTTTCTAAAATTGAAGCAGTTCTTAGCATTGGCAAGAGAGGTTCCTAAAGCCTGAAGGTAACTTTACTTTTCTTCACTGGCAATTCTAACATGTTGGGTTAGCACCTGTATTTCAACGGCTAAATTACAAACAATAGTATGCCAATCGTAAATGTTGATCAACACTAATTTAGCAATCATGAAACGGAATCATTTTGGATAATATTGTCTAATTTCCTTTCATATCCAACGTTAAAACAGGTGTACAATCTGCGGCGCTCGGCGGCTTTCGGAGAGAGAAGTGAAAAAGCTTACGGCACCTGGGATTCCCAGGCGGTCTTCCATCCAGGTACTAACCAGGCCCTGCTCTGCTTAGCTTCCGAGATCAGACGAGATCGGGCGGAACCAGAGAGGTATGGCCGTAAGCTGCTTTTTATCTTTTTCCTAATCCTTTATAATGCGTCAATGAATTATGACACGCCTGCCGCTGGCATCTTTGTGTGGGTTAAATAAGGGTATGCAAAGAAGGCTGTGACATCCCATGGCGAAAATTGGATGGACTAGAGAAGACCCGCCCAGGGGTCCCAGCCAATCGGTGAATGGCCATTGCAGTCCCCGCCACCTCAAATGGCCTGACGATGGTATGGACGTAAGCCACCTTTCATCTTCTTCCTATTGCATCTCTTCTACAATGTGAAATTTTTTTTACAATTGTGTAGGTGTACAATCTACGGCGCTGGGCGGCTTTCAGAGAGAGAAGTGAAAAAGCTTACGGCACCTGGGATTCCCAGGCGGTCTTCCATCCAGGTACTAACCAGGCCCTGCTCTGCTTAGCTTCCGAGATCAGACGAGATCGGGCGGAACCAGAGAGGTATGGCCGTAAGCTGCATTTCATCTTTTTCCTAATCCTTTAAAACGTGTCAAAGTTAATCAGAAGTTTCTTTTTCTAAAATTGAAGCAGTTCTTAGCATTGGCAAGAGAGGTTCCTAAAGCCTGAAGGTAACTTTACTTTTCTTCACTGGCAATTCTAACATGTTGGGTTAGCACCTGTATTTCAACGGCTAAATTACAAACAATAGTATGCCAATCGTAAATGTTGATCAACACTAATTTAGCAATCATGAAACGGAATCATTTTGGATAATATTGTCTAATTTCCTTTCATATCCAATGTTAAAACAGGTGTACAATCTGCGGCGCTCGGCGGCTTTCGGAGAGAGAAGTGAAAAAGCTTACGGCACCTGGGATTCCCAGGCGGTCTTCCATCCAGGTACTAACCAGGCCCTGCTCTGCTTAGCTTCCGAGATCAGACGAGATCGGGCGGAACCAGAGAGGTATGGCCGTAAGCTGCTTTTTATCTTTTTCCTAATCCTTTATAATGCGTCAATGAATTATGACACGCCTGCCGCTGGCATCTTTGTGTGGGTTAAATAAGGGTATGCAAAGAAGGCTGTGACATCCCATGGCGAAAATTGGATGGACTAGAGAAGACCCGCCCAGGGGTCCCAGCCAATCGGTGAATGGCCATTGCAGTCCCCGCCACCTCAAATGGCCTGACGATGGTATGGACGTAAGCCACCTTTCATCTTCTTCCTATTGCATCTCTTCTACAATGTGAAATTTTTTTTACAATTGTGTAGGTGTACAATCTACGGCGCTGGGCGGCTTTCAGAGAGAGAAGTGAAAAAGCTTACGGCACCTGGGATTCCCAGGCGGTCTTCCATCCAGGTACTAACCAGGCCCTGCTCTGCTTAGCTTCCGAGATCAGACGAGATCGGGCGGAACCAGAGAGGTATGGCCGTGAGCTGCATTTCATCTTTTTCCTAATCCTTTAAAACGTGTCAAAGTTAATCAGAAGTTTCTTTTTCTAAAATTGAAGCAGTTCTTAGCATTGGCAAGAGAGGTTCCTAAAGCCTGAAGGTAACTTTACTTTTCTTCACTGGCAATTCTAACATGTTGGGTTAGCACCTGTATTTCAACGGCTAAATTACAAACAATAGTATGCCAATCGTAAATGTTGATCAACACTAATTTAGCAATCATGAAACGGAATCATTTTGGATAATATTGTCTAATTTCCTTTCATATCCAACGTTAAAACAACACTAAACATGCATCTCTTCAACAATGTGATATTCTTTTTGTAATTTGTAGGTGTACAATCTGCGGCGCTCGGCGGCTTTCGGAGAGAGAAGTGAAAAAGCTTACGGCACCTGGGATTCCCAGGCGGTCTTCCATCCAGGTACTAACCAGGCCCTGCTCTGCTTAGCTTCCGAGATCAGACGAGATCGGGCGGAACCAGAGAGGTATGGCCGTAACCTGGATTTCATCTTATTCCTAATCCTTTAAAACGTGTCAAAGTTAATCAGAAGTTTCTTTTTCTAAAATTGAAGCAGTTCTTAGCATTGGCAAGAGAGGTTCCTAAAGCCTGAAGGTAACTTTACTTTTCTTCACTGGCAATTCTAACATGTTGGGTTAGCACCTGTATTTCAACGGCTAAATTACAAAAAATAGTATGCCAATCGTAAATGTTGATCAACACTAATTTAGCAATCATGAAACGGAATCATTTTGGATAATATTGTCTAATTTCCTTTCATATCCAACGTTAAAACAGGTGTACAATCTGCGGCGCTCGGCGGCTTTCGGAGAGAGAAGTGAAAAAGCTTACGGCACCTGGGATTCCCAGGCGGTCTTCCATCCAGGTACTAACCAGGCCCTGCTCTGCTTAGCTTCCGAGATCAGACGAGATCGGGCGGAACCAGAGAGGTATGGCCGTAAGCTGCTTTTTATCTTTTTCCTAATCCTTTATAATGCGTCAAAGAATTATGACACGCCTGCCGTTGGCATCTTTGTGTGGGTTAAATAAGGGTATGCAAAGAAGGCTGTGACATCCCATGGCGAAAATTGGATGGACTAGAGAAGACCCGCCCAGGGGTCCCAGCCAATCGGTGAATGGCCATTGCAGTCCCCGCCACCTCAAATGGCCTGACGATGGTATGGACGTAAGCCACCTTTCATCTTCTTCCTATTGCATCTCTTCTACAATGTGAAATTTTTTTTACAATTGTGTAGGTGTACAATCTACGGCGCTGGGCGGCTTTCAGAGAGAGAAGTGAAAAAGCTTACGGCACCTGGGATTCCCAGGCGGTCTTCCATCCAGGTACTAACCAGGCCCTGCTCTGCTTAGCTTCCGAGATCAGACGAGATCGGGCGGAACCAGAGAGGTATGGCCGTAAGCTGCATTTCATCTTTTTCCTAATCCTTTAAAACGTGTCAAAGTTAATCAGAAGTTTCTTTTTCTAAAATTGAAGCAGTTCTTAGCATTGGCAAGAGAGGTTCCTAAAGCCTGAAGGTAACTTTACTTTTCTTCACTGGCAATTCTAACATGTTGGGTTAGCACCTGTATTTCAACGGCTAAATTACAAACAATAGTATGCCAATCGTAAATGTTGATCAACACTAATTTAGCAATCATGAAACGGAATCATTTTGGATAATATTGTCTAATTTCCTTTCATATCCAATGTTAAAACAGGTGTACAATCTGCGGCGCTCGGCGGCTTTCGGAGAGAGAAGTGAAAAAGCTTACGGCACCTGGGATTCCCAGGCGGTCTTCCATCCAGGTACTAACCAGGCCCTGCTCTGCTTAGCTTCCGAGATCAGACGAGATCGGGCGGAACCAGAGAGGTATGGCCGTAAGCTGCTTTTTATCTTTTTCCTAATCCTTTATAATGCGTCAATGAATTATGACACGCCTGCCGCTGGCATCTTTGTGTGGGTTAAATAAGGGTATGCAAAGAAGGCTGTGACATCCCATGGCGAAAATTGGATGGACTAGAGAAGACCCGCCCAGGGGTCCCAGCCAATCGGTGAATGGCCATTGCAGTCCCCGCCACCTCAAATGGCCTGACGATGGTATGGACGTAAGCCACCTTTCATCTTCTTCCTATTGCATCTCTTCTACAATGTGAAATTTTTTTTACAATTGTGTAGGTGTACAATCTACGGCGCTGGGCGGCTTTCAGAGAGAGAAGTGAAAAAGCTTACGGCACCTGGGATTCCCAGGCGGTCTTCCATCCAGGTACTAACCAGGCCCTGCTCTGCTTAGCTTCCGAGATCAGACGAGATCGGGCGGAACCAGAGAGGTATGGCCGTGAGCTGCATTTCATCTTTTTCCTAATCCTTTAAAACGTGTCAAAGTTAATCAGAAGTTTCTTTTTCTAAAATTGAAGCAGTTCTTAGCATTGGCAAGAGAGGTTCCTAAAGCCTGAAGGTAACTTTACTTTTCTTCACTGGCAATTCTAACATGTTGGGTTAGCACCTGTATTTCAACGGCTAAATTACAAACAATAGTATGCCAATCGTAAATGTTGATCAACACTAATTTAGCAATCATGAAACGGAATCATTTTGGATAATATTGTCTAATTTCCTTTCATATCCAACGTTAAAACAACACTAAACATGCATCTCTTCAACAATGTGATATTCTTTTTGTAATTTGTAGGTGTACAATCTGCGGCGCTCGGCGGCTTTCGGAGAGAGAAGTGAAAAAGCTTACGGCACCTGGGATTCCCAGGCGGTCTTCCATCCAGGTACTAACCAGGCCCTGCTCTGCTTAGCTTCCGAGATCAGACGAGATCGGGCGGAACCAGAGAGGTATGGCCGTAACCTGGATTTCATCTTATTCCTAATCCTTTAAAACGTGTCAAAGTTAATCAGAAGTTTCTTTTTCTAAAATTGAAGCAGTTCTTAGCATTGGCAAGAGAGGTTCCTAAAGCCTGAAGGTAACTTTACTTTTCTTCACTGGCAATTCTAACATGTTGGGTTAGCACCTGTATTTCAACGGCTAAATTACAAAAAATAGTATGCCAATCGTAAATGTTGATCAACACTAATTTAGCAATCATGAAACGGAATCATTTTGGATAATATTGTCTAATTTCCTTTCATATCCAACGTTAAAACAGGTGTACAATCTGCGGCGCTCGGCGGCTTTCGGAGAGAGAAGTGAAAAAGCTTACGGCACCTGGGATTCCCAGGCGGTCTTCCATCCAGGTACTAACCAGGCCCTGCTCTGCTTAGCTTCCGAGATCAGACGAGATCGGGCGGAACCAGAGAGGTATGGCCGTAAGCTGCTTTTTATCTTTTTCCTAATCCTTTATAATGCGTCAAAGAATTATGACACGCCTGCCGTTGGCATCTTTGTGTGGGTTAAATAAGGGTATGCAAAGAAGGCTGTGACATCCCATGGCGAAAATTGGATGGACTAGAGAAGACCCGCCCAGGGGTCCCAGCCAATCGGTGAATGGCCATTGCAGTCCCCGCCACCTCAAATGGCCTGACGATGGTATGGACGTAAGCCACCTTTCATCTTCTTCCTATTGCATCTCTTCTACAATGTGAAATTTTTTTTACAATTGTGTAGGTGTACAATCTACGGCGCTGGGCGGCTTTCAGAGAGAGAAGTGAAAAAGCTTACGGCACCTGGGATTCCCAGGCGGTCTTCCATCCAGGTACTAACCAGGCCCTGCTCTGCTTAGCTTCCGAGATCAGACGAGATCGGGCGGAACCAGAGAGGTATGGCCGTAAGCTGCATTTCATCTTTTTCCTAATCCTTTAAAACGTGTCAAAGTTAATCAGAAGTTTCTTTTTCTAAAATTGAAGCAGTTCTTAGCATTGGCAAGAGAGGTTCCTAAAGCCTGAAGGTAACTTTACTTTTCTTCACTGGCAATTCTAACATGTTGGGTTAGCACCTGTATTTCAACGGCTAAATTACAAACAATAGTATGCCAATCGTAAATGTTGATCAACACTAATTTAGCAATCATGAAACGGAATCATTTTGGATAATATTGTCTAATTTCCTTTCATATCCAATGTTAAAACAGGTGTACAATCTGCGGCGCTCGGCGGCTTTCGGAGAGAGAAGTGAAAAAGCTTACGGCACCTGGGATTCCCAGGCGGTCTTCCATCCAGGTACTAACCAGGCCCTGCTCTGCTTAGCTTCCGAGATCAGACGAGATCGGGCGGAACCAGAGAGGTATGGCCGTAAGCTGCTTTTTATCTTTTTCCTAATCCTTTATAATGCGTCAATGAATTATGACACGCCTGCCGCTGGCATCTTTGTGTGGGTTAAATAAGGGTATGCAAAGAAGGCTGTGACATCCCATGGCGAAAATTGGATGGACTAGAGAAGACCCGCCCAGGGGTCCCAGCCAATCGGTGAATGGCCATTGCAGTCCCCGCCACCTCAAATGGCCTGACGATGGTATGGACGTAAGCCACCTTTCATCTTCTTCCTATTGCATCTCTTCTACAATGTGAAATTTTTTTTACAATTGTGTAGGTGTACAATCTACGGCGCTGGGCGGCTTTCAGAGAGAGAAGTGAAAAAGCTTACGGCACCTGGGATTCCCAGGCGGTCTTCCATCCAGGTACTAACCAGGCCCTGCTCTGCTTAGCTTCCGAGATCAGACGAGATCGGGCGGAACCAGAGAGGTATGGCCGTGAGCTGCATTTCATCTTTTTCCTAATCCTTTAAAACGTGTCAAAGTTAATCAGAAGTTTCTTTTTCTAAAATTGAAGCAGTTCTTAGCATTGGCAAGAGAGGTTCCTAAAGCCTGAAGGTAACTTTACTTTTCTTCACTGGCAATTCTAACATGTTGGGTTAGCACCTGTATTTCAACGGCTAAATTACAAACAATAGTATGCCAATCGTAAATGTTGATCAACACTAATTTAGCAATCATGAAACGGAATCATTTTGGATAATATTGTCTAATTTCCTTTCATATCCAACGTTAAAACAACACTAAACATGCATCTCTTCAACAATGTGATATTCTTTTTGTAATTTGTAGGTGTACAATCTGCGGCGCTCGGCGGCTTTCGGAGAGAGAAGTGAAAAAGCTTACGGCACCTGGGATTCCCAGGCGGTCTTCCATCCAGGTACTAACCAGGCCCTGCTCTGCTTAGCTTCCGAGATCAGACGAGATCGGGCGGAACCAGAGAGGTATGGCCGTAACCTGGATTTCATCTTATTCCTAATCCTTTAAAACGTGTCAAAGTTAATCAGAAGTTTCTTTTTCTAAAATTGAAGCAGTTCTTAGCATTGGCAAGAGAGGTTCCTAAAGCCTGAAGGTAACTTTACTTTTCTTCACTGGCAATTCTAACATGTTGGGTTAGCACCTGTATTTCAACGGCTAAATTACAAAAAATAGTATGCCAATCGTAAATGTTGATCAACACTAATTTAGCAATCATGAAACGGAATCATTTTGGATAATATTGTCTAATTTCCTTTCATATCCAACGTTAAAACAGGTGTACAATCTGCGGCGCTCGGCGGCTTTCGGAGAGAGAAGTGAAAAAGCTTACGGCACCTGGGATTCCCAGGCGGTCTTCCATCCAGGTACTAACCAGGCCCTGCTCTGCTTAGCTTCCGAGATCAGACGAGATCGGGCGGAACCAGAGAGGTATGGCCGTAAGCTGCTTTTTATCTTTTTCCTAATCCTTTATAATGCGTCAAAGAATTATGACACGCCTGCCGTTGGCATCTTTGTGTGGGTTAAATAAGGGTATGCAAAGAAGGCTGTGACATCCCATGGCGAAAATTGGATGGACTAGAGAAGACCCGCCCAGGGGTCCCAGCCAATCGGTGAATGGCCATTGCAGTCCCCGCCACCTCAAATGGCCTGACGATGGTATGGACGTAAGCCACCTTTCATCTTCTTCCTATTGCATCTCTTCTACAATGTGAATTTTTTTTTACAATTGTGTAGGTGTACAATCTACGGCGCTGGGCGGCTTTCAGAGAGAGAAGTGAAAAAGCTTACGGCACCTGGGATTCCCAGGCGGTCTTCCATCCAGGTACTAACCAGGCCCTGCTCTGCTTAGCTTCCGAGATCAGACGAGATCGGGCGGAACCAGAGAGGTATGGCCGTAAGCTGCTTTTTATCTTTTTCCTAATCCTTTATAATGCGTCAATGAATTATGACACGCCTGCCGCTGGCATCTTTGTGTGGGTTAAATAAGGGTATGCAAAGAAGGCTGTGACATCCCATGGCGAAAATTGGATGGACTAGAGAAGACCCGCCCAGGGGTCCCAGCCAATCGGTGAATGGCCATTGCAGTCCCCGCCACCTCAAATGGCCTGACGATGGTATGGACGTAAGCCACCTTTCATCTTCTTCCTATTGCATCTCTTCTACAATGTGAAATTTTTTTTACAATTGTGTAGGTGTACAATCTACGGCGCTGGGCGGCTTTCAGAGAGAGAAGTGAAAAAGCTTACGGCACCTGGGATTCCCAGGCGGTCTTCCATCCAGGTACTAACCAGGCCCTGCTCTGCTTAGCTTCCGAGATCAGACGAGATCGGGCGGAACCAGAGAGGTATGGCCGTGAGCTGCATTTCATCTTTTTCCTAATCCTTTAAAACGTGTCAAAGTTAATCAGAAGTTTCTTTTTCTAAAATTGAAGCAGTTCTTAGCATTGGCAAGAGAGGTTCCTAAAGCCTGAAGGTAACTTTACTTTTCTTCACTGGCAATTCTAACATGTTGGGTTAGCACCTGTATTTCAACGGCTAAATTACAAACAATAGTATGCCAATCGTAAATGTTGATCAACACTAATTTAGCAATCATGAAACGGAATCATTTTGGATAATATTGTCTAATTTCCTTTCATATCCAACGTTAAAACAGGTGTACAATCTGCGGCGCTCGGCGGCTTTCGGAGAGAGAAGTGAAAAAGCTTACGGCACCTGGGATTCCCAGGCGGTCTTCCATCCAGGTACTAACCAGGCCCTGCTCTGCTTAGCTTCCGAGATCAGACGAGATCGGGCGGAACCAGAGAGGTATGGCCGTAAGCTGCTTTTTATCTTTTTCCTAATCCTTTATAATGCGTCAAAGAATTATGACACGCCTGCCGTTGGCATCTTTGTGTGGGTTAAATAAGGGTATGCAAAGAAAGCTGTGACATCCCATGGCGAAAATTGGATGGACTAGAGAAGACCCGCCCAGGGGTCCCAGCCAATCGGTGAATGGCCATTGCAGTCCCCGCCACCTCAAATGGCCTGACGATGGTATGGACGTAAGCCACCTTTCATCTTCTTCCTATTGCATCTCTTCTACAATGTGAATTTTTTTTTACAATTGTGTAGGTGTACAATCTACGGCGCTGGGCGGCTTTCAGAGAGAGAAGTGAAAAAGCTTACGGCACCTGGGATTCCCAGGCGGTCTTCCATCCAGGTACTAACCAGGCCCTGCTCTGCTTAGCTTCCGAGATCAGACGAGATCGGGCGGAACCAGAGAGGTATGGCCGTAAGCTGCTTTTTATCTTTTTCCTAATCCTTTATAATGCGTCAATGAATTATGACACGCCTGCCGCTGGCATCTTTGTGTGGGTTAAATAAGGGTATGCAAAGAAGGCTGTGACATCCCATGGCGAAAATTGGATGGACTAGAGAAGACCCGCCCAGGGGTCCCAGCCAATCGGTGAATGGCCATTGCAGTCCCCGCCACCTCAAATGGCCTGACGATGGTATGGACGTAAGCCACCTTTCATCTTCTTCCTATTGCATCTCTTCTACAATGTGAAATTTTTTTTACAATTGTGTAGGTGTACAATCTACGGCGCTGGGCGGCTTTCAGAGAGAGAAGTGAAAAAGCTTACGGCACCTGGGATTCCCAGGCGGTCTTCCATCCAGGTACTAACCAGGCCCTGCTCTGCTTAGCTTCCGAGATCAGACGAGATCGGGCGGAACCAGAGAGGTATGGCCGTGAGCTGCATTTCATCTTTTTCCTAATCCTTTAAAACGTGTCAAAGTTAATCAGAAGTTTCTTTTTCTAAAATTGAAGCAGTTCTTAGCATTGGCAAGAGAGGTTCCTAAAGCCTGAAGGTAACTTTACTTTTCTTCACTGGCAATTCTAACATGTTGGGTTAGCACCTGTATTTCAACGGCTAAATTACAAACAATAGTATGCCAATCGTAAATGTTGATCAACACTAATTTAGCAATCATGAAACGGAATCATTTTGGATAATATTGTCTAATTTCCTTTCATATCCAACGTTAAAACAGGTGTACAATCTGCGGCGCTCGGCGGCTTTCGGAGAGAGAAGTGAAAAAGCTTACGGCACCTGGGATTCCCAGGCGGTCTTCCATCCAGGTACTAACCAGGCCCTGCTCTGCTTAGCTTCCGAGATCAGACGAGATCGGGCGGAACCAGAGAGGTATGGCCGTAAGCTGCTTTTTATCTTTTTCCTAATCCTTTATAATGCGTCAAAGAATTATGACACGCCTGCCGTTGGCATCTTTGTGTGGGTTAAATAAGGGTATGCAAAGAAAGCTGTGACATCCCATGGCGAAAATTGGATGGACTAGAGAAGACCCGCCCAGGGGTCCCAGCCAATCGGTGAATGGCCATTGCAGTCCCCGCCACCTCAAATGGCCTGACGATGGTATGGACGTAAGCCACCTTTCATCTTCTTCCTATTGCATCTCTTCTACAATGTGAATTTTTTTTTACAATTGTGTAGGTGTACAATCTACGGCGCTGGGCGGCTTTCAGAGAGAGAAGTGAAAAAGCTTACGGCACCTGGGATTCCCAGGCGGTCTTCCATCCAGGTACTAACCAGGCCCTGCTCTGCTTAGCTTCCGAGATCAGACGAGATCGGGCGGAACCAGAGAGGTATGGCCGTAAGCTGCTTTTTATCTTTTTCCTAATCCTTTATAATGCGTCAATGAATTATGACACGCCTGCCGCTGGCATCTTTGTGTGGGTTAAATAAGGGTATGCAAAGAAGGCTGTGACATCCCATGGCGAAAATTGGATGGACTAGAGAAGACCCGCCCAGGGGTCCCAGCCAATCGGTGAATGGCCATTGCAGTCCCCGCCACCTCAAATGGCCTGACGATGGTATGGACGTAAGCCACCTTTCATCTTCTTCCTATTGCATCTCTTCTACAATGTGAAATTTTTTTTACAATTGTGTAGGTGTACAATCTACGGCGCTGGGCGGCTTTCAGAGAGAGAAGTGAAAAAGCTTACGGCACCTGGGATTCCCAGGCGGTCTTCCATCCAGGTACTAACCAGGCCCTGCTCTGCTTAGCTTCCGAGATCAGACGAGATCGGGCGGAACCAGAGAGGTATGGCCGTAAGCTGCATTTCATCTTTTTCCTAATCCTTTAAAACGTGTCAAAGTTAATCAGAAGTTTCTTTTTCTAAAATTGAAGCAGTTCTTAGCATTGGCAAGAGAGGTTCCTAAAGCCTGAAGGTAACTTTACTTTTCTTCACTGGCAATTCTAACATGTTGGGTTAGCACCTGTATTTCAACGGCTAAATTACAAACAATAGTATGCCAATCGTAAATGTTGATCAACACTAATTTAGCAATCATGAAACGGAATCATTTTGGATAATATTGTCTAATTTCCTTTCATATCCAACGTTAAAACAACACTAAACATGCATCTCTTCAACAATGTGATATTCTTTTTGTAATTTGTAGGTGTACAATCTGCGGCGCTCGGCGGCTTTCGGAGAGAGAAGTGAAAAAGCTTACGGCACCTGGGATTCCCAGGCGGTCTTCCATCCAGGTACTAACCAGGCCCTGCTCTGCTTAGCTTCCGAGAGCAGACGAGATCGGGCGGAACCAGAGAGGTATGGCCGTAAGCTGCTTTTCATCTTTTTCCTAATCCTTTAAAGCGTGTCAAAGATAATCAGAAGTTTCTTTTTCTAAAATTGAAGCAGTTCTTAGCATTGGCAAGAGAGGTTCCTAAAGCCTGAAGGTAACTTTACTTTTCTTCACTGGCAATTCTAACATGTTGGGTTAGCACCTGTATTTCAACGGCTAAATTACAAACAATAGTATGCCAATCGTAAATGTTGATCAACACTAATTTAGCAATCATGAAACGGAATCATTTTGGATAATATTGTCTAATTTCCTTTCATATCCAACGTTAAAACAGGTGTACAATCTGCGGCGCTCGGCGGCTTTCGGAGAGAGAAGTGAAAAAGCTTACGGCACCTGGGATTCCCAGGCGGTCTTCCATCCAGGTACTAACCAGGCCCTGCTCTGCTTAGCTTCCGAGATCAGACGAGATCGGGCGGAACCAGAGAGGTATGGCCGTAAGCTGCTTTTTATCTTTTTCCTAATCCTTTATAATGCGTCAATGAATTATGACACGCCTGCCGCTGGCATCTTTGTGTGGGTTAAATAAGGGTATGCAAAGAAGGCTGTGACATCCCATGGCGAAAATTGGATGGACTAGAGAAGACCCGCCCAGGGGTCCCAGCCAATCGGTGAATGGCCATTGCAGTCCCCGCCACCTCAAATGGCCTGACGATGGTATGGACGTAAGCCACCTTTCATCTTCTTCCTATTGCATCTCTTCTACAATGTGAAATTTTTTTTACAATTGTGTAGGTGTACAATCTACGGCGCTGGGCGGCTTTCAGAGAGAGAAGTGAAAAAGCTTACGGCACCTGGGATTCCCAGGCGGTCTTCCATCCAGGTACTAACCAGGCCCTGCTCTGCTTAGCTTCCGAGATCAGACGAGATCGGGCGGAACCAGAGAGGTATGGCCGTAAGCTGCATTTCATCTTTTTCCTAATCCTTTAAAACGTGTCAAAGTTAATCAGAAGTTTCTTTTTCTAAAATTGAAGCAGTTCTTAGCATTGGCAAGAGAGGTTCCTAAAGCCTGAAGGTAACTTTACTTTTCTTCACTGGCAATTCTAACATGTTGGGTTAGCACCTGTATTTCAACGGCTAAATTACAAACAATAGTATGCCAATCGTAAATGTTGATCAACACTAATTTAGCAATCATGAAACGGAATCATTTTGGATAATATTGTCTAATTTCCTTTCATATCCAACGTTAAAACAACACTAAACATGCATCTCTTCAACAATGTGATATTCTTTTTGTAATTTGTGAGTGTACAATCTGCGGCGCTCGGCGGCTTTCGGAGAGAGAAGTGAAAAAGCTTACGGCACCTGGGATTCCCAGGCGGTCTTCCATCCAGGTACTAACCAGGCCCTGCTCTGCTTAGCTTCCGAGAGCAGACGAGATCGGGCGGAACCAGAGAGGTATGGCCGTAAGCTGCTTTTCATCTTTTTCCTAATCCTTTAAAACGTGTCAAAGTTAATCAGAAGTTTCTTTTTCTAAAATTGAAGCAGTTCTTAGCATTGGCAAGAGAGGTTCCTAAAGCCTGAAGGTAACTTTACTTTTCTTCACTGGCAATTCTAACATGTTGGGTTAGCACCTGTATTTCAACGGCTAAATTACAAACAATAGTATGCCAATCGTAAATGTTGATCAACACTAATTTAGCAATCATGAAACGGAATCATTTTGGATAATATTGTCTAATTTCCTTTCATATCCAACGTTAAAACAACACTAAACATGCATCTCTTCAACAATGTGATATTCTTTTTGTAATTTGTAGGTGTACAATCTGCGGCGCTCGGCGGCTTTCGGAGAGAGAAGTGAAAAAGCTTACGGCACCTGGGATTCCCAGGCGGTCTTCCATCCAGGTACTAACCAGGCCCTGCTCTGCTTAGCTTCCGAGATCAGACGAGATCGGGCGGAACCAGAGAGGTATGGCCGTAACCTGGATTTCATCTTATTCCTAATCCTTTAAAACGTGTCAAAGTTAATCAGAAGTTTCTTTTTCTAAAATTGAAGCAGTTCTTAGCATTGGCAAGAGAGGTTCCTAAAGCCTGAAGGTAACTTTACTTTTCTTCACTGGCAATTCTAACATGTTGGGTTAGCACCTGTATTTCAACGGCTAAATTACAAAAAATAGTATGCCAATCGTAAATGTTGATCAACACTAATTTAGCAATCATGAAACGGAATCATTTTGGATAATATTGTCTAATTTCCTTTCATATCCAACGTTAAAACAGGTGTACAATCTGCGGCGCTCGGCGGCTTTCGGAGAGAGAAGTGAAAAAGCTTACGGCACCTGGGATTCCCAGGCGGTCTTCCATCCAGGTACTAACCAGGCCCTGCTCTGCTTAGCTTCCGAGATCAGACGAGATCGGGCGGAACCAGAGAGGTATGGCCGTAAGCTGCTTTTTATCTTTTTCCTAATCCTTTATAATGCGTCAAAGAATTATGACACGCCTGCCGTTGGCATCTTTGTGTGGGTTAAATAAGGGTATGCAAAGAAGGCTGTGACATCCCATGGCGAAAATTGGATGGACTAGAGAAGACCCGCCCAGGGGTCCCAGCCAATCGGTGAATGGCCATTGCAGTCCCCGCCACCTCAAATGGCCTGACGATGGTATGGACGTAAGCCACCTTTCATCTTCTTCCTATTGCATCTCTTCTACAATGTGAATTTTTTTTTACAATTGTGTAGGTGTACAATCTACGGCGCTGGGCGGCTTTCAGAGAGAGAAGTGAAAAAGCTTACGGCACCTGGGATTCCCAGGCGGTCTTCCATCCAGGTACTAACCAGGCCCTGCTCTGCTTAGCTTCCGAGATCAGACGAGATCGGGCGGAACCAGAGAGGTATGGCCGTAAGCTGCTTTTTATCTTTTTCCTAATCCTTTATAATGCGTCAATGAATTATGACACGCCTGCCGCTGGCATCTTTGTGTGGGTTAAATAAGGGTATGCAAAGAAGGCTGTGACATCCCATGGCGAAAATTGGATGGACTAGAGAAGACCCGCCCAGGGGTCCCAGCCAATCGGTGAATGGCCATTGCAGTCCCCGCCACCTCAAATGGCCTGACGATGGTATGGACGTAAGCCACCTTTCATCTTCTTCCTATTGCATCTCTTCTACAATGTGAAATTTTTTTTACAATTGTGTAGGTGTACAATCTACGGCGCTGGGCGGCTTTCAGAGAGAGAAGTGAAAAAGCTTACGGCACCTGGGATTCCCAGGCGGTCTTCCATCCAGGTACTAACCAGGCCCTGCTCTGCTTAGCTTCCGAGATCAGACGAGATCGGGCGGAACCAGAGAGGTATGGCCGTGAGCTGCATTTCATCTTTTTCCTAATCCTTTAAAACGTGTCAAAGTTAATCAGAAGTTTCTTTTTCTAAAATTGAAGCAGTTCTTAGCATTGGCAAGAGAGGTTCCTAAAGCCTGAAGGTAACTTTACTTTTCTTCACTGGCAATTCTAACATGTTGGGTTAGCACCTGTATTTCAACGGCTAAATTACAAACAATAGTATGCCAATCGTAAATGTTGATCAACACTAATTTAGCAATCATGAAACGGAATCATTTTGGATAATATTGTCTAATTTCCTTTCATATCCAACGTTAAAACAGGTGTACAATCTGCGGCGCTCGGCGGCTTTCGGAGAGAGAAGTGAAAAAGCTTACGGCACCTGGGATTCCCAGGCGGTCTTCCATCCAGGTACTAACCAGGCCCTGCTCTGCTTAGCTTCCGAGATCAGACGAGATCGGGCGGAACCAGAGAGGTATGGCCGTAAGCTGCATTTCATCTTTTTCCTAATCCTTTAAAACGTGTCAAAGTTAATCAGAAGTTTCTTTTTCTAAAATTGAAGCAGTTCTTAGCATTGGCAAGAGAGGTTCCTAAAGCCTGAAGGTAACTTTACTTTTCTTCACTGGCAATTCTAACATGTTGGGTTAGCACCTGTATTTCAACGGCTAAATTACAAACAATAGTATGCCAATCGTAAATGTTGATCAACACTAATTTAGCAATCATGAAACGGAATCATTTTGGATAATATTGTCTAATTTCCTTTCATATCCAACGTTAAAACAACACTAAACATGCATCTCTTCAACAATGTGATATTCTTTTTGTAATTTGTAGGTGTACAATCTGCGGCGCTCGGCGGCTTTCGGAGAGAGAAGTGAAAAAGCTTACGGCACCTGGGATTCCCAGGCGGTCTTCCATCCAGGTACTAACCAGGCCCTGCTCTGCTTAGCTTCCGAGAGCAGACGAGATCGGGCGGAACCAGAGAGGTATGGCCGTAAGCTGCTTTTCATCTTTTTCCTAATCCTTTAAAGCGTGTCAAAGATAATCAGAAGTTTCTTTTTCTAAAATTGAAGCAGTTCTTAGCATTGGCAAGAGAGGTTCCTAAAGCCTGAAGGTAACTTTACTTTTCTTCACTGGCAATTCTAACATGTTGGGTTAGCACCTGTATTTCAACGGCTAAATTACAAACAATAGTATGCCAATCGTAAATGTTGATCAACACTAATTTAGCAATCATGAAACGGAATCATTTTGGATAATATTGTCTAATTTCCTTTCATATCCAACGTTAAAACAGGTGTACAATCTGCGGCGCTCGGCGGCTTTCGGAGAGAGAAGTGAAAAAGCTTACGGCACCTGGGATTCCCAGGCGGTCTTCCATCCAGGTACTAACCAGGCCCTGCTCTGCTTAGCTTCCGAGATCAGACGAGATCGGGCGGAACCAGAGAGGTATGGCCGTAAGCTGCTTTTTATCTTTTTCCTAATCCTTTATAATGCGTCAATGAATTATGACACGCCTGCCGCTGGCATCTTTGTGTGGGTTAAATAAGGGTATGCAAAGAAGGCTGTGACATCCCATGGCGAAAATTGGATGGACTAGAGAAGACCCGCCCAGGGGTCCCAGCCAATCGGTGAATGGCCATTGCAGTCCCCGCCACCTCAAATGGCCTGACGATGGTATGGACGTAAGCCACCTTTCATCTTCTTCCTATTGCATCTCTTCTACAATGTGAAATTTTTTTTACAATTGTGTAGGTGTACAATCTACGGCGCTGGGCGGCTTTCAGAGAGAGAAGTGAAAAAGCTTACGGCACCTGGGATTCCCAGGCGGTCTTCCATCCAGGTACTAACCAGGCCCTGCTCTGCTTAGCTTCCGAGATCAGACGAGATCGGGCGGAACCAGAGAGGTATGGCCGTAAGCTGCATTTCATCTTTTTCCTAATCCTTTAAAACGTGTCAAAGTTAATCAGAAGTTTCTTTTTCTAAAATTGAAGCAGTTCTTAGCATTGGCAAGAGAGGTTCCTAAAGCCTGAAGGTAACTTTACTTTTCTTCACTGGCAATTCTAACATGTTGGGTTAGCACCTGTATTTCAACGGCTAAATTACAAACAATAGTATGCCAATCGTAAATGTTGATCAACACTAATTTAGCAATCATGAAACGGAATCATTTTGGATAATATTGTCTAATTTCCTTTCATATCCAACGTTAAAACAACACTAAACATGCATCTCTTCAACAATGTGATATTCTTTTTGTAATTTGTAGGTGTACAATCTGCGGCGCTCGGCGGCTTTCGGAGAGAGAAGTGAAAAAGCTTACGGCACCTGGGATTCCCAGGCGGTCTTCCATCCAGGTACTAACCAGGCCCTGCTCTGCTTAGCTTCCGAGAGCAGACGAGATCGGGCGGAACCAGAGAGGTATGGCCGTAAGCTGCTTTTCATCTTTTTCCTAATCCTTTAAAGCGTGTCAAAGATAATCAGAAGTTTCTTTTTCTAAAATTGAAGCAGTTCTTAGCATTGGCAAGAGAGGTTCCTAAAGCCTGAAGGTAACTTTACTTTTCTTCACTGGCAATTCTAACATGTTGGGTTAGCACCTGTATTTCAACGGCTAAATTACAAACAATAGTATGCCAATCGTAAATGTTGATCAACACTAATTTAGCAATCATGAAACGGAATCATTTTGGATAATATTGTCTAATTTCCTTTCATATCCAACGTTAAAACAGGTGTACAATCTGCGGCGCTCGGCGGCTTTCGGAGAGAGAAGTGAAAAAGCTTACGGCACCTGGGATTCCCAGGCGGTCTTCCATCCAGGTACTAACCAGGCCCTGCTCTGCTTAGCTTCCGAGATCAGACGAGATCGGGCGGAACCAGAGAGGTATGGCCGTAAGCTGCTTTTTATCTTTTTCCTAATCCTTTATAATGCGTCAATGAATTATGACACGCCTGCCGCTGGCATCTTTGTGTGGGTTAAATAAGGGTATGCAAAGAAGGCTGTGACATCCCATGGCGAAAATTGGATGGACTAGAGAAGACCCGCCCAGGGGTCCCAGCCAATCGGTGAATGGCCATTGCAGTCCCCGCCACCTCAAATGGCCTGACGATGGTATGGACGTAAGCCACCTTTCATCTTCTTCCTATTGCATCTCTTCTACAATGTGAAATTTTTTTTACAATTGTGTAGGTGTACAATCTACGGCGCTGGGCGGCTTTCAGAGAGAGAAGTGAAAAAGCTTACGGCACCTGGGATTCCCAGGCGGTCTTCCATCCAGGTACTAACCAGGCCCTGCTCTGCTTAGCTTCCGAGATCAGACGAGATCGGGCGGAACCAGAGAGGTATGGCCGTGAGCTGCATTTCATCTTTTTCCTAATCCTTTAAAACGTGTCAAAGTTAATCAGAAGTTTCTTTTTCTAAAATTGAAGCAGTTCTTAGCATTGGCAAGAGAGGTTCCTAAAGCCTGAAGGTAACTTTACTTTTCTTCACTGGCAATTCTAACATGTTGGGTTAGCACCTGTATTTCAACGGCTAAATTACAAACAATAGTATGCCAATCGTAAATGTTGATCAACACTAATTTAGCAATCATGAAACGGAATCATTTTGGATAATATTGTCTAATTTCCTTTCATATCCAACGTTAAAACAGGTGTACAATCTGCGGCGCTCGGCGGCTTTCGGAGAGAGAAGTGAAAAAGCTTACGGCACCTGGGATTCCCAGGCGGTCTTCCATCCAGGTACTAACCAGGCCCTGCTCTGCTTAGCTTCCGAGATCAGACGAGATCGGGCGGAACCAGAGAGGTATGGCCGTAAGCTGCTTTTTATCTTTTTCCTAATCCTTTATAATGCGTCAATGAATTATGACACGCCTGCCGCTGGCATCTTTGTGTGGGTTAAATAAGGGTATGCAAAGAAGGCTGTGACATCCCATGGCGAAAATTGGATGGACTAGAGAAGACCCGCCCAGGGGTCCCAGCCAATCGGTGAATGGCCATTGCAGTCCCCGCCACCTCAAATGGCCTGACGATGGTATGGACGTAAGCCACCTTTCATCTTCTTCCTATTGCATCTCTTCTACAATGTGAAATTTTTTTTACAATTGTGTAGGTGTACAATCTACGGCGCTGGGCGGCTTTCAGAGAGAGAAGTGAAAAAGCTTACGGCACCTGGGATTCCCAGGCGGTCTTCCATCCAGGTACTAACCAGGCCCTGCTCTGCTTAGCTTCCGAGAGCAGACGAGATCGGGCGGAACCAGAGAGGTATGGCCGTAAGCTGCTTTTCATCTTTTTCCTAATCCTTTAAAGCGTGTCAAAGATAATCAGAAGTTTCTTTTTCTAAAATTGAAGCAGTTCTTAGCATTGGCAAGAGAGGTTCCTAAAGCCTGAAGGTAACTTTACTTTTCTTCACTGGCAATTCTAACATGTTGGGTTAGCACCTGTATTTCAACGGCTAAATTACAAACAATAGTATGCCAATCGTAAATGTTGATCAACACTAATTTAGCAATCATGAAACGGAATCATTTTGGATAATATTGTCTAATTTCCTTTCATATCCAACGTTAAAACAGGTGTACAATCTGCGGCGCTCGGCGGCTTTCGGAGAGAGAAGTGAAAAAGCTTACGGCACCTGGGATTCCCAGGCGGTCTTCCATCCAGGTACTAACCAGGCCCTGCTCTGCTTAGCTTCCGAGATCAGACGAGATCGGGCGGAACCAGAGAGGTATGGCCGTAAGCTGCTTTTTATCTTTTTCCTAATCCTTTATAATGCGTCAAAGAATTATGACACGCCTGCCGTTGGCATCTTTGTGTGGGTTAAATAAGGGTATGCAAAGAAGGCTGTGACATCCCATGGCGAAAATTGGATGGACTAGAGAAGACCCGCCCAGGGGTCCCAGCCAATCGGTGAATGGCCATTGCAGTCCCCGCCACCTCAAATGGCCTGACGATGGTATGGACGTAAGCCACCTTTCATCTTCTTCCTATTGCATCTCTTCTACAATGTGAAATTTTTTTTACAATTGTGTAGGTGTACAATCTACGGCGCTGGGCGGCTTTCAGAGAGAGAAGTGAAAAAGCTTACGGCACCTGGGATTCCCAGGCAGTCTTCCATCCAGGTACTAACCAGGCCCTGCTCTGCTTAGCTTCCGAGATCAGACGAGATCGGGCGGAACCAGAGAGGTATGGCCGTAAGCTGCTTTTTATCTTTTTCCTAATCCTTTATAATGCGTCAATGAATTATGACACGCCTGCCGCTGGCATCTTTGTGTGGGTTAAATAAGGGTATGCAAAGAAGGCTGTGACATCCCATGGCGAAAATTGGATGGACTAGAGAAGACCCGCCCAGGGGTCCCAGCCAATCGGTGAATGGCCATTGCAGTCCCCGCCACCTCAAATGGCCTGACGATGGTATGGACGTAAGCCACCTTTCATCTTCTTCCTATTGCATCTCTTCTACAATGTGAAATTTTTTTTACAATTGTGTAGGTGTACAATATACGGCGCTGGGCGGCTTTCAGAGAGAGAAGTGAAAAAGCTTACGGCACCTGGGATTCCCAGGCGGTCTTCCATCCAGGTACTAACCAGGCCCTGCTCTGCTTAGCTTCCGAGATCAGACGAGATCGGGCTGAACCAGAGAGGTATGGCCGTGAGCTGCATTTCATCTTTTTCCTAATCCTTTAAAACGTGTCAAAGTTAATCAGAAGTTTCTTTTTCTAAAATTGAAGCAGTTCTTAGCATTGGCAAGAGAGGTTCCTAAAGCCTGAAGGTAACTTTACTTTTCTTCACTGGCAATTCTAACATGTTGGGTTAGCACCTGTATTTCAACGGCTAAATTACAAACAATAGTATGCCAATCGTAAATGTTGATCAACACTAATTTAGCAATCATGAAACGGAATCATTTTGGATAATATTGTCTAATTTCCTTTCATATCCAACGTTAAAACAACACTAAACATGCATCTCTTCAACAATGTGATATTCTTTTTGTAATTTGTAGGTGTACAATCTGCGGCGCTCGGCGGCTTTCGGAGAGAGAAGTGAAAAAGCTTACGGCACCTGGGATTCCCAGGCGGTCTTCCATCCAGGTACTAACCAGGCCCTGCTCTGCTTAGCTTCCGAGATCAGACGAGATCGGGCGGAACCAGAGAGGTATGGCCGTAACCTGGATTTCATCTTATTCCTAATCCTTTAAAACGTGTCAAAGTTAATCAGAAGTTTCTTTTTCTAAAATTGAAGCAGTTCTTAGCATTGGCAAGAGAGGTTCCTAAAGCCTGAAGGTAACTTTACTTTTCTTCACTGGCAATTCTAACATGTTGGGTTAGCACCTGTATTTCAACGGCTAAATTACAAACAATAGTATGCCAATCGTAAATGTTGATCAACACTAATTTAGCAATCATGAAACGGAATCATTTTGGATAATATTGTCTAATTTCCTTTCATATCCAACGTTAAAACAACACTAAACATGCATCTCTTCAACAATGTGATATTCTTTTTGTAATTTGTAGGTGTACAATCTGCGGCGCTCGGCGGCTTTCGGAGAGAGAAGTGAAAAAGCTTACGGCACCTGGGATTCCCAGGCGGTCTTCCATCCAGGTACTAACCAGGCCCTGCTCTGCTTAGCTTCCGAGATCAGACGAGATCGGGCGGAACCAGAGAGGTATGGCCGTAACCTGGATTTCATCTTATTCCTAATCCTTTAAAACGTGTCAAAGTTAATCAGAAGTTTCTTTTTCTAAAATTGAAGCAGTTCTTAGCATTGGCAAGAGAGGTTCCTAAAGCCTGAAGGTAACTTTACTTTTCTTCACTGGCAATTCTAACATGTTGGGTTAGCACCTGTATTTCAACGGCTAAATTACAAAAAATAGTATGCCAATCGTAAATGTTGATCAACACTAATTTAGCAATCATGAAACGGAATCATTTTGGATAATATTGTCTAATTTCCTTTCATATCCAACGTTAAAACAGGTGTACAATCTGCGGCGCTGGGCGGCTTTCGGAGAGAGAAGTGAAAAAGCTTACGGCACCTGGGATTCCCAGGCGGTCTTCCATCCAGGTACTAACCAGGCCCTGCTCTGCTTAGCTTCCGAGATCAGACGAGATCGGGCGGAACCAGAGAGGTATGGCCGTAAGCTGCTTTTTATCTTTTTCCTAATCCTTTATAATGCGTCAAAGAATTATGACACGCCTGCCGTTGGCATCTTTGTGTGGGTTAAATAAGGGTATGCAAAGAAGGCTGGACATCCCATGGCGAAAATTGGATGGACTAGAGAAGACCCGCCCAGGGGTCCCAGCCAATCGGTGAATGGCCATTGCAGTCCCCGCCACCTCAAATGGCCTGACGATGGTATGGACGTAAGCCACCTTTCATCTTCTTCCTATTGCATCTCTTCTACAATGTGAAATTTTTTTTACAATTGTGTAGGTGTACAATCTACGGCGCTGGGCGGCTTTCAGAGAGAGAAGTGAAAAAGCTTACGGCAGCTGGGATTCCCAGGCGGTCTTCCATCCAGGTACTAACCAGGCCCTGCTCTGCTTAGCTTCCGAGATCAGACGAGATCGGGCGGAACCAGAGAGGTATGGCCGTGAGCTGCATTTCATCTTTTTCCTAATCCTTTAAAACGTGTCAAAGTTAATCAGAAGTTTCTTTTTCTAAAATTGAAGCAGTTCTTAGCATTGGCAAGAGAGGTTCCTAAAGCCTGAAGGTAACTTTACTTTTCTTCACTGGCAATTCTAACATGTTGGGTTAGCACCTGTATTTCAACGGCTAAATTACAAACAATAGTATGCCAATCGTAAATGTTGATCAACACTAATTTAGCAATCATGAAACGGAATCATTTTGGATAATATTGTCTAATTTCCTTTCATATCCAACGTTAAAACAACACTAAACATGCATCTCTTCAACAATGTGATATTCTTTTTGTAATTTGTAGGTGTACAATCTGCGGCGCTCGGCGGCTTTCGGAGAGAGAAGTGAAAAAGCTTACGGCACCTGGGATTCCCAGGCGGTCTTCCATCCAGGTACTAACCAGGCCCTGCTCTGCTTAGCTTCCGAGAGCAGACGAGATCGGGCGGAACCAGAGAGGTATGGCCGTAAGCTGCTTTTCATCTTTTTCCTAATCCTTTAAAGCGTGTCAAAGATAATCAGAAGTTTCTTTTTCTAAAATTGAAGCAGTTCTTAGCATTGGCAAGAGAGGTTCCTAAAGCCTGAAGGTAACTTTACTTTTCTTCACTGGCAATTCTAACATGTTGGGTTAGCACCTGTATTTCAACGGCTAAATTACAAACAATAGTATGCCAATCGTAAATGTTGATCAACACTAATTTAGCAATCATGAAACGGAATCATTTTGGATAATATTGTCTAATTTCCTTTCATATCCAACGTTAAAACAGGTGTACAATCTGCGGCGCTCGGCGGCTTTCGGAGAGAGAAGTGAAAAAGCTTACGGCACCTGGGATTCCCAGGCGGTCTTCCATCCAGGTACTAACCAGGCCCTGCTCTGCTTAGCTTCCGAGATCAGACGAGATCGGGCGGAACCAGAGAGGTATGGCCGTAAGCTGCTTTTTATCTTTTTCCTAATCCTTTATAATGCGTCAATGAATTATGACACGCCTGCCGCTGGCATCTTTGTGTGGGTTAAATAAGGGTATGCAAAGAAGGCTGTGACATCCCATGGCGAAAATTGGATGGACTAGAGAAGACCCGCCCAGGGGTCCCAGCCAATCGGTGAATGGCCATTGCAGTCCCCGCCACCTCAAATGGCCTGACGATGGTATGGACGTAAGCCACCTTTCATCTTCTTCCTATTGCATCTCTTCTACAATGTGAAATTTTTTTTACAATTGTGTAGGTGTACAATCTACGGCGCTGGGCGGCTTTCAGAGAGAGAAGTGAAAAAGCTTACGGCACCTGGGATTCCCAGGCGGTCTTCCATCCAGGTACTAACCAGGCCCTGCTCTGCTTAGCTTCCGAGAGCAGACGAGATCGGGCGGAACCAGAGAGGTATGGCCGTAAGCTGCTTTTCATCTTTTTCCTAATCCTTTAAAGCGTGTCAAAGATAATCAGAAGTTTCTTTTTCTAAAATTGAAGCAGTTCTTAGCATTGGCAAGAGAGGTTCCTAAAGCCTGAAGGTAACTTTACTTTTCTTCACTGGCAATTCTAACATGTTGGGTTAGCACCTGTATTTCAACGGCTAAATTACAAACAATAGTATGCCAATCGTAAATGTTGATCAACACTAATTTAGCAATCATGAAACGGAATCATTTTGGATAATATTGTCTAATTTCCTTTCATATCCAACGTTAAAACAGGTGTACAATCTGCGGCGCTCGGCGGCTTTCGGAGAGAGAAGTGAAAAAGCTTACGGCACCTGGGATTCCCAGGCGGTCTTCCATCCAGGTACTAACCAGGCCCTGCTCTGCTTAGCTTCCGAGATCAGACGAGATCGGGCGGAACCAGAGAGGTATGGCCGTAAGCTGCTTTTTATCTTTTTCCTAATCCTTTATAATGCGTCAAAGAATTATGACACGCCTGCCGTTGGCATCTTTGTGTGGGTTAAATAAGGGTATGCAAAGAAGGCTGTGACATCCCATGGCGAAAATTGGATGGACTAGAGAAGACCCGCCCAGGGGTCCCAGCCAATCGGTGAATGGCCATTGCAGTCCCCGCCACCTCAAATGGCCTGACGATGGTATGGACGTAAGCCACCTTTCATCTTCTTCCTATTGCATCTCTTCTACAATGTGAAATTTTTTTTACAATTGTGTAGGTGTACAATCTACGGCGCTGGGCGGCTTTCAGAGAGAGAAGTGAAAAAGCTTACGGCACCTGGGATTCCCAGGCAGTCTTCCATCCAGGTACTAACCAGGCCCTGCTCTGCTTAGCTTCCGAGATCAGACGAGATCGGGCGGAACCAGAGAGGTATGGCCGTAAGCTGCTTTTTATCTTTTTCCTAATCCTTTATAATGCGTCAATGAATTATGACACGCCTGCCGCTGGCATCTTTGTGTGGGTTAAATAAGGGTATGCAAAGAAGGCTGTGACATCCCATGGCGAAAATTGGATGGACTAGAGAAGACCCGCCCAGGGGTCCCAGCCAATCGGTGAATGGCCATTGCAGTCCCCGCCACCTCAAATGGCCTGACGATGGTATGGACGTAAGCCACCTTTCATCTTCTTCCTATTGCATCTCTTCTACAATGTGAAATTTTTTTTACAATTGTGTAGGTGTACAATATACGGCGCTGGGCGGCTTTCAGAGAGAGAAGTGAAAAAGCTTACGGCACCTGGGATTCCCAGGCGGTCTTCCATCCAGGTACTAACCAGGCCCTGCTCTGCTTAGCTTCCGAGATCAGACGAGATCGGGCTGAACCAGAGAGGTATGGCCGTGAGCTGCATTTCATCTTTTTCCTAATCCTTTAAAACGTGTCAAAGTTAATCAGAAGTTTCTTTTTCTAAAATTGAAGCAGTTCTTAGCATTGGCAAGAGAGGTTCCTAAAGCCTGAAGGTAACTTTACTTTTCTTCACTGGCAATTCTAACATGTTGGGTTAGCACCTGTATTTCAACGGCTAAATTACAAACAATAGTATGCCAATCGTAAATGTTGATCAACACTAATTTAGCAATCATGAAACGGAATCATTTTGGATAATATTGTCTAATTTCCTTTCATATCCAACGTTAAAACAACACTAAACATGCATCTCTTCAACAATGTGATATTCTTTTTGTAATTTGTAGGTGTACAATCTGCGGCGCTCGGCGGCTTTCGGAGAGAGAAGTGAAAAAGCTTACGGCACCTGGGATTCCCAGGCGGTCTTCCATCCAGGTACTAACCAGGCCCTGCTCTGCTTAGCTTCCGAGATCAGACGAGATCGGGCGGAACCAGAGAGGTATGGCCGTAACCTGGATTTCATCTTATTCCTAATCCTTTAAAACGTGTCAAAGTTAATCAGAAGTTTCTTTTTCTAAAATTGAAGCAGTTCTTAGCATTGGCAAGAGAGGTTCCTAAAGCCTGAAGGTAACTTTACTTTTCTTCACTGGCAATTCTAACATGTTGGGTTAGCACCTGTATTTCAACGGCTAAATTACAAACAATAGTATGCCAATCGTAAATGTTGATCAACACTAATTTAGCAATCATGAAACGGAATCATTTTGGATAATATTGTCTAATTTCCTTTCATATCCAACGTTAAAACAACACTAAACATGCATCTCTTCAACAATGTGATATTCTTTTTGTAATTTGTAGGTGTACAATCTGCGGCGCTCGGCGGCTTTCGGAGAGAGAAGTGAAAAAGCTTACGGCACCTGGGATTCCCAGGCGGTCTTCCATCCAGGTACTAACCAGGCCCTGCTCTGCTTAGCTTCCGAGATCAGACGAGATCGGGCGGAACCAGAGAGGTATGGCCGTAACCTGGATTTCATCTTATTCCTAATCCTTTAAAACGTGTCAAAGTTAATCAGAAGTTTCTTTTTCTAAAATTGAAGCAGTTCTTAGCATTGGCAAGAGAGGTTCCTAAAGCCTGAAGGTAACTTTACTTTTCTTCACTGGCAATTCTAACATGTTGGGTTAGCACCTGTATTTCAACGGCTAAATTACAAAAAATAGTATGCCAATCGTAAATGTTGATCAACACTAATTTAGCAATCATGAAACGGAATCATTTTGGATAATATTGTCTAATTTCCTTTCATATCCAACGTTAAAACAGGTGTACAATCTGCGGCGCTGGGCGGCTTTCGGAGAGAGAAGTGAAAAAGCTTACGGCACCTGGGATTCCCAGGCGGTCTTCCATCCAGGTACTAACCAGGCCCTGCTCTGCTTAGCTTCCGAGATCAGACGAGATCGGGCGGAACCAGAGAGGTATGGCCGTAAGCTGCTTTTTATCTTTTTCCTAATCCTTTATAATGCGTCAAAGAATTATGACACGCCTGCCGTTGGCATCTTTGTGTGGGTTAAATAAGGGTATGCAAAGAAGGCTGGACATCCCATGGCGAAAATTGGATGGACTAGAGAAGACCCGCCCAGGGGTCCCAGCCAATCGGTGAATGGCCATTGCAGTCCCCGCCACCTCAAATGGCCTGACGATGGTATGGACGTAAGCCACCTTTCATCTTCTTCCTATTGCATCTCTTCTACAATGTGAAATTTTTTTTACAATTGTGTAGGTGTACAATCTACGGCGCTGGGCGGCTTTCAGAGAGAGAAGTGAAAAAGCTTACGGCAGCTGGGATTCCCAGGCGGTCTTCCATCCAGGTACTAACCAGGCCCTGCTCTGCTTAGCTTCCGAGATCAGACGAGATCGGGCGGAACCAGAGAGGTATGGCCGTGAGCTGCATTTCATCTTTTTCCTAATCCTTTAAAACGTGTCAAAGTTAATCAGAAGTTTCTTTTTCTAAAATTGAAGCAGTTCTTAGCATTGGCAAGAGAGGTTCCTAAAGCCTGAAGGTAACTTTACTTTTCTTCACTGGCAATTCTAACATGTTGGGTTAGCACCTGTATTTCAACGGCTAAATTACAAACAATAGTATGCCAATCGTAAATGTTGATCAACACTAATTTAGCAATCATGAAACGGAATCATTTTGGATAATATTGTCTAATTTCCTTTCATATCCAACGTTAAAACAACACTAAACATGCATCTCTTCAACAATGTGATATTCTTTTTGTAATTTGTAGGTGTACAATCTGCGGCGCTCGGCGGCTTTCGGAGAGAGAAGTGAAAAAGCTTACGGCACCTGGGATTCCCAGGCGCTCTTCCATCCAGGTACTAACCAGGCCCTGCTCTGCTTAGCTTCCGAGAGCAGACGAGATCGGGCGGAACCAGAGAGGTATGGCCGTAAGCTGCTTTTCATCTTTTTCCTAATCCTTTAAAGCGTGTCAAAGATAATCAGAAGTTTCTTTTTCTAAAATTGAAGCAGTTCTTAGCATTGGCAAGAGAGGTTCCTAAAGCCTGAAGGTAACTTTACTTTTCTTCACTGGCAATTCTAACATGTTGGGTTAGCACCTGTATTTCAACGGCTAAATTACAAACAATAGTATGCCAATCGTAAATGTTGATCAACACTAATTTAGCAATCATGAAACGGAATCATTTTGGATAATATTGTCTAATTTCCTTTCATATCCAACGTTAAAACAGGTGTACAATCTGCGGCGCTCGGCGGCTTTCGGAGAGAGAAGTGAAAAAGCTTACGGCACCTGGGATTCCCAGGCGGTCTTCCATCCAGGTACTAACCAGGCCCTGCTCTGCTTAGCTTCCGAGATCAGACGAGATCGGGCGGAACCAGAGAGGTATGGCCGTAAGCTGCTTTTTATCTTTTTCCTAATCCTTTATAATGCGTCAATGAATTATGACACGCCTGCCGCTGGCATCTTTGTGTGGGTTAAATAAGGGTATGCAAAGAAGGCTGTGACATCCCATGGCGAAAATTGGATGGACTAGAGAAGACCCGCCCAGGGGTCCCAGCCAATCGGTGAATGGCCATTGCAGTCCCCGCCACCTCAAATGGCCTGACGATGGTATGGACGTAAGCCACCTTTCATCTTCTTCCTATTGCATCTCTTCTACAATGTGAAATTTTTTTTACAATTGTGTAGGTGTACAATCTACGGCGCTGGGCGGCTTTCAGAGAGAGAAGTGAAAAAGCTTACGGCACCTGGGATTCCCAGGCGGTCTTCCATCCAGGTACTAACCAGGCCCTGCTCTGCTTAGCTTCCGAGATCAGACGAGATCGGGCGGAACCAGAGAGGTATGGCCGTAAGCTGCATTTCATCTTTTTCCTAATCCTTTAAAACGTGTCAAAGTTAATCAGAAGTTTCTTTTTCTAAAATTGAAGCAGTTCTTAGCATTGGCAAGAGAGGTTCCTAAAGCCTGAAGGTAACTTTACTTTTCTTCACTGGCAATTCTAACATGTTGGGTTAGCACCTGTATTTCAACGGCTAAATTACAAACAATAGTATGCCAATCGTAAATGTTGATCAACACTAATTTAGCAATCATGAAACGGAATCATTTTGGATAATATTGTCTAATTTCCTTTCATATCCAACGTTAAAACAGGTGTACAATCTGCGGCGCTCGGCGGCTTTCGGAGAGAGAAGTGAAAAAGCTTACGGCACCTGGGATTCCCAGGCGGTCTTCCATC
The DNA here is from genome assembly GCF_949316345.1 of Pungitius pungitius. Classification (NCBI taxonomy): domain Eukaryota; kingdom Metazoa; phylum Chordata; class Actinopteri; order Perciformes; family Gasterosteidae; genus Pungitius; species Pungitius pungitius. The sequence goes on along the minus strand of NW_026909886.1, from coordinate 143,343 downwards.
CAGGTACTAACCAGGCCCTGCTCTGCTTAGCTTCCGAGATCAGACGAGATCGGGCGGAACCAGAGAGGTATGGCCGTAAGCTGCTTTTTATCTTTTTCCTAATCCTTTATAATGCGTCAATGAATTATGACACGCCTGCCGCTGGCATCTTTGTGTGGGTTAAATAAGGGTATGCAAAGAAGGCTGTGACATCCCATGGCGAAAATTGGATGGACTAGAGAAGACCCGCCCAGGGGTCCCAGCCAATCGGTGAATGGCCATTGCAGTCCCCGCCACCTCAAATGGCCTGACGATGGTATGGACGTAAGCCACCTTTCATCTTCTTCCTATTGCATCTCTTCTACAATGTGAAATTTTTTTTACAATTGTGTAGGTGTACAATCTACGGCGCTGGGCGGCTTTCAGAGAGAGAAGTGAAAAAGCTTACGGCACCTGGGATTCCCAGGCGGTCTTCCATCCAGGTACTAACCAGGCCCTGCTCTGCTTAGCTTCCGAGATCAGACGAGATCGGGCGGAACCAGAGAGGTATGGCCGTGAGCTGCATTTCATCTTTTTCCTAATCCTTTAAAACGTGTCAAAGTTAATCAGAAGTTTCTTTTTCTAAAATTGAAGCAGTTCTTAGCATTGGCAAGAGAGGTTCCTAAAGCCTGAAGGTAACTTTACTTTTCTTCACTGGCAATTCTAACATGTTGGGTTAGCACCTGTATTTCAACGGCTAAATTACAAACAATAGTATGCCAATCGTAAATGTTGATCAACACTAATTTAGCAATCATGAAACGGAATCATTTTGGATAATATTGTCTAATTTCCTTTCATATCCAACGTTAAAACAACACTAAACATGCATCTCTTCAACAATGTGATATTCTTTTTGTAATTTGTAGGTGTACAATCTGCGGCGCTCGGCGGCTTTCGGAGAGAGAAGTGAAAAAGCTTACGGCACCTGGGATTCCCAGGCGGTCTTCCATCCAGGTACTAACCAGGCCCTGCTCTGCTTAGCTTCCGAGAGCAGACGAGATCGGGCGGAACCAGAGAGGTATGGCCGTAAGCTGCTTTTCATCTTTTTCCTAATCCTTTAAAGCGTGTCAAAGATAATCAGAAGTTTCTTTTTCTAAAATTGAAGCAGTTCTTAGCATTGGCAAGAGAGGTTCCTAAAGCCTGAAGGTAACTTTACTTTTCTTCACTGGCAATTCTAACATGTTGGGTTAGCACCTGTATTTCAACGGCTAAATTACAAACAATAGTATGCCAATCGTAAATGTTGATCAACACTAATTTAGCAATCATGAAACGGAATCATTTTGGATAATATTGTCTAATTTCCTTTCATATCCAACGTTAAAACAGGTGTACAATCTGCGGCGCTCGGCGGCTTTCGGAGAGAGAAGTGAAAAAGCTTACGGCACCTGGGATTCCCAGGCGGTCTTCCATCCAGGTACTAACCAGGCCCTGCTCTGCTTAGCTTCCGAGATCAGACGAGATCGGGCGGAACCAGAGAGGTATGGCCGTAAGCTGCTTTTTATCTTTTTCCTAATCCTTTATAATGCGTCAATGAATTATGACACGCCTGCCGCTGGCATCTTTGTGTGGGTTAAATAAGGGTATGCAAAGAAGGCTGTGACATCCCATGGCGAAAATTGGATGGACTAGAGAAGACCCGCCCAGGGGTCCCAGCCAATCGGTGAATGGCCATTGCAGTCCCCGCCACCTCAAATGGCCTGACGATGGTATGGACGTAAGCCACCTTTCATCTTCTTCCTATTGCATCTCTTCTACAATGTGAAATTTTTTTTACAATTGTGTAGGTGTACAATCTACGGCGCTGGGCGGCTTTCAGAGAGAGAAGTGAAAAAGCTTACGGCACCTGGGATTCCCAGGCGGTCTTCCATCCAGGTACTAACCAGGCCCTGCTCTGCTTAGCTTCCGAGATCAGACGAGATCGGGCGGAACCAGAGAGGTATGGCCGTAAGCTGCATTTCATCTTTTTCCTAATCCTTTAAAACGTGTCAAAGTTAATCAGAAGTTTCTTTTTCTAAAATTGAAGCAGTTCTTAGCATTGGCAAGAGAGGTTCCTAAAGCCTGAAGGTAACTTTACTTTTCTTCACTGGCAATTCTAACATGTTGGGTTAGCACCTGTATTTCAACGGCTAAATTACAAACAATAGTATGCCAATCGTAAATGTTGATCAACACTAATTTAGCAATCATGAAACGGAATCATTTTGGATAATATTGTCTAATTTCCTTTCATATCCAACGTTAAAACAGGTGTACAATCTGCGGCGCTCGGCGGCTTTCGGAGAGAGAAGTGAAAAAGCTTACGGCACCTGGGATTCCCAGGCGGTCTTCCATCCAGGTACTAACCAGGCCCTGCTCTGCTTAGCTTCCGAGATCAGACGAGATCGGGCGGAACCAGAGAGGTATGGCCGTAAGCTGCTTTTTATCTTTTTCCTAATCCTTTATAATGCGTCAATGAATTATGACACGCCTGCCGCTGGCATCTTTGTGTGGGTTAAATAAGGGTATGCAAAGAAGGCTGTGACATCCCATGGCGAAAATTGGATGGACTAGAGAAGACCCGCCCAGGGGTCCCAGCCAATCGGTGAATGGCCATTGCAGTCCCCGCCACCTCAAATGGCCTGACGATGGTATGGACGTAAGCCACCTTTCATCTTCTTCCTATTGCATCTCTTCTACAATGTGAAATTTTTTTTACAATTGTGTAGGTGTACAATCTACGGCGCTGGGCGGCTTTCAGAGAGAGAAGTGAAAAAGCTTACGGCACCTGGGATTCCCAGGCGGTCTTCCATCCAGGTACTAACCAGGCCCTGCTCTGCTTAGCTTCCGAGATCAGACGAGATCGGGCGGAACCAGAGAGGTATGGCCGTAAGCTGCATTTCATCTTTTTCCTAATCCTTTAAAACGTGTCAAAGTTAATCAGAAGTTTCTTTTTCTAAAATTGAAGCAGTTCTTAGCATTGGCAAGAGAGGTTCCTAAAGCCTGAAGGTAACTTTACTTTTCTTCACTGGCAATTCTAACATGTTGGGTTAGCACCTGTATTTCAACGGCTAAATTACAAACAATAGTATGCCAATCGTAAATGTTGATCAACACTAATTTAGCAATCATGAAACGGAATCATTTTGGATAATATTGTCTAATTTCCTTTCATATCCAACGTTAAAACAGGTGTACAATCTGCGGCGCTCGGCGGCTTTCGGAGAGAGAAGTGAAAAAGCTTACGGCACCTGGGATTCCCAGGCGGTCTTCCATCCAGGTACTAACCAGGCCCTGCTCTGCTTAGCTTCCGAGATCAGACGAGATCGGGCGGAACCAGAGAGGTATGGCCGTAAGCTGCTTTTTATCTTTTTCCTAATCCTTTATAATGCGTCAATGAATTATGACACGCCTGCCGCTGGCATCTTTGTGTGGGTTAAATAAGGGTATGCAAAGAAGGCTGTGACATCCCATGGCGAAAATTGGATGGACTAGAGAAGACCCGCCCAGGGGTCCCAGCCAATCGGTGAATGGCCATTGCAGTCCCCGCCACCTCAAATGGCCTGACGATGGTATGGACGTAAGCCACCTTTCATCTTCTTCCTATTGCATCTCTTCTACAATGTGAAATTTTTTTTACAATTGTGTAGGTGTACAATCTACGGCGCTGGGCGGCTTTCAGAGAGAGAAGTGAAAAAGCTTACGGCACCTGGGATTCCCAGGCGGTCTTCCATCCAGGTACTAACCAGGCCCTGCTCTGCTTAGCTTCCGAGATCAGACGAGATCGGGCGGAACCAGAGAGGTATGGCCGTAAGCTGCATTTCATCTTTTTCCTAATCCTTTAAAACGTGTCAAAGTTAATCAGAAGTTTCTTTTTCTAAAATTGAAGCAGTTCTTAGCATTGGCAAGAGAGGTTCCTAAAGCCTGAAGGTAACTTTACTTTTCTTCACTGGCAATTCTAACATGTTGGGTTAGCACCTGTATTTCAACGGCTAAATTACAAACAATAGTATGCCAATCGTAAATGTTGATCAACACTAATTTAGCAATCATGAAACGGAATCATTTTGGATAATATTGTCTAATTTCCTTTCATATCCAACGTTAAAACAGGTGTACAATCTGCGGCGCTCGGCGGCTTTCGGAGAGAGAAGTGAAAAAGCTTACGGCACCTGGGATTCCCAGGCGGTCTTCCATCCAGGTACTAACCAGGCCCTGCTCTGCTTAGCTTCCGAGAGCAGACGAGATCGGGCGGAACCAGAGAGGTATGGCCGTAAGCTGCTTTTCATCTTTTTCCTAATCCTTTAAAGCGTGTCAAAGATAATCAGAAGTTTCTTTTTCTAAAATTGAAGCAGTTCTTAGCATTGGCAAGAGAGGTTCCTAAAGCCTGAAGGTAACTTTACTTTTCTTCACTGGCAATTCTAACATGTTGGGTTAGCACCTGTATTTCAACGGCTAAATTACAAACAATAGTATGCCAATCGTAAATGTTGATCAACACTAATTTAGCAATCATGAAACGGAATCATTTTGGATAATATTGTCTAATTTCCTTTCATATCCAACGTTAAAACAGGTGTACAATCTGCGGCGCTCGGCGGCTTTCGGAGAGAGAAGTGAAAAAGCTTACGGCACCTGGGATTCCCAGGCGGTCTTCCATCCAGGTACTAACCAGGCCCTGCTCTGCTTAGCTTCCGAGATCAGACGAGATCGGGCGGAACCAGAGAGGTATGGCCGTAAGCTGCTTTTTATCTTTTTCCTAATCCTTTATAATGCGTCAATGAATTATGACACGCCTGCCGCTGGCATCTTTGTGTGGGTTAAATAAGGGTATGCAAAGAAGGCTGTGACATCCCATGGCGAAAATTGGATGGACTAGAGAAGACCCGCCCAGGGGTCCCAGCCAATCGGTGAATGGCCATTGCAGTCCCCGCCACCTCAAATGGCCTGACGATGGTATGGACGTAAGCCACCTTTCATCTTCTTCCTATTGCATCTCTTCTACAATGTGAAATTTTTTTTACAATTGTGTAGGTGTACAATCTACGGCGCTGGGCGGCTTTCAGAGAGAGAAGTGAAAAAGCTTACGGCACCTGGGATTCCCAGGCGGTCTTCCATCCAGGTACTAACCAGGCCCTGCTCTGCTTAGCTTCCGAGATCAGACGAGATCGGGCGGAACCAGAGAGGTATGGCCGTGAGCTGCATTTCATCTTTTTCCTAATCCTTTAAAACGTGTCAAAGTTAATCAGAAGTTTCTTTTTCTAAAATTGAAGCAGTTCTTAGCATTGGCAAGAGAGGTTCCTAAAGCCTGAAGGTAACTTTACTTTTCTTCACTGGCAATTCTAACATGTTGGGTTAGCACCTGTATTTCAACGGCTAAATTACAAACAATAGTATGCCAATCGTAAATGTTGATCAACACTAATTTAGCAATCATGAAACGGAATCATTTTGGATAATATTGTCTAATTTCCTTTCATATCCAACGTTAAAACAACACTAAACATGCATCTCTTCAACAATGTGATATTCTTTTTGTAATTTGTAGGTGTACAATCTGCGGCGCTCGGCGGCTTTCGGAGAGAGAAGTGAAAAAGCTTACGGCACCTGGGATTCCCAGGCGGTCTTCCATCCAGGTACTAACCAGGCCCTGCTCTGCTTAGCTTCCGAGAGCAGACGAGATCGGGCGGAACCAGAGAGGTATGGCCGTAAGCTGCTTTTCATCTTTTTCCTAATCCTTTAAAGCGTGTCAAAGATAATCAGAAGTTTCTTTTTCTAAAATTGAAGCAGTTCTTAGCATTGGCAAGAGAGGTTCCTAAAGCCTGAAGGTAACTTTACTTTTCTTCACTGGCAATTCTAACATGTTGGGTTAGCACCTGTATTTCAACGGCTAAATTACAAACAATAGTATGCCAATCGTAAATGTTGATCAACACTAATTTAGCAATCATGAAACGGAATCATTTTGGATAATATTGTCTAATTTCCTTTCATATCCAACGTTAAAACAGGTGTACAATCTGCGGCGCTCGGCGGCTTTCGGAGAGAGAAGTGAAAAAGCTTACGGCACCTGGGATTCCCAGGCGGTCTTCCATCCAGGTACTAACCAGGCCCTGCTCTGCTTAGCTTCCGAGATCAGACGAGATCGGGCGGAACCAGAGAGGTATGGCCGTAAGCTGCTTTTTATCTTTTTCCTAATCCTTTATAATGCGTCAATGAATTATGACACGCCTGCCGCTGGCATCTTTGTGTGGGTTAAATAAGGGTATGCAAAGAAGGCTGTGACATCCCATGGCGAAAATTGGATGGACTAGAGAAGACCCGCCCAGGGGTCCCAGCCAATCGGTGAATGGCCATTGCAGTCCCCGCCACCTCAAATGGCCTGACGATGGTATGGACGTAAGCCACCTTTCATCTTCTTCCTATTGCATCTCTTCTACAATGTGAAATTTTTTTTACAATTGTGTAGGTGTACAATCTACGGCGCTGGGCGGCTTTCAGAGAGAGAAGTGAAAAAGCTTACGGCACCTGGGATTCCCAGGCGGTCTTCCATCCAGGTACTAACCAGGCCCTGCTCTGCTTAGCTTCCGAGATCAGACGAGATCGGGCGGAACCAGAGAGGTATGGCCGTAAGCTGCATTTCATCTTTTTCCTAATCCTTTAAAACGTGTCAAAGTTAATCAGAAGTTTCTTTTTCTAAAATTGAAGCAGTTCTTAGCATTGGCAAGAGAGGTTCCTAAAGCCTGAAGGTAACTTTACTTTTCTTCACTGGCAATTCTAACATGTTGGGTTAGCACCTGTATTTCAACGGCTAAATTACAAACAATAGTATGCCAATCGTAAATGTTGATCAACACTAATTTAGCAATCATGAAACGGAATCATTTTGGATAATATTGTCTAATTTCCTTTCATATCCAACGTTAAAACAACACTAAACATGCATCTCTTCAACAATGTGATATTCTTTTTGTAATTTGTAGGTGTACAATCTGCGGCGCTCGGCGGCTTTCGGAGAGAGAAGTGAAAAAGCTTACGGCACCTGGGATTCCCAGGCGGTCTTCCATCCAGGTACTAACCAGGCCCTGCTCTGCTTAGCTTCCGAGAGCAGACGAGATCGGGCGGAACCAGAGAGGTATGGCCGTAAGCTGCTTTTCATCTTTTTCCTAATCCTTTAAAGCGTGTCAAAGATAATCAGAAGTTTCTTTTTCTAAAATTGAAGCAGTTCTTAGCATTGGCAAGAGAGGTTCCTAAAGCCTGAAGGTAACTTTACTTTTCTTCACTGGCAATTCTAACATGTTGGGTTAGCACCTGTATTTCAACGGCTAAATTACAAACAATAGTATGCCAATCGTAAATGTTGATCAACACTAATTTAGCAATCATGAAACGGAATCATTTTGGATAATATTGTCTAATTTCCTTTCATATCCAACGTTAAAACAGGTGTACAATCTGCGGCGCTCGGCGGCTTTCGGAGAGAGAAGTGAAAAAGCTTACGGCACCTGGGATTCCCAGGCGGTCTTCCATCCAGGTACTAACCAGGCCCTGCTCTGCTTAGCTTCCGAGATCAGACGAGATCGGGCGGAACCAGAGAGGTATGGCCGTAAGCTGCTTTTTATCTTTTTCCTAATCCTTTATAATGCGTCAATGAATTATGACACGCCTGCCGCTGGCATCTTTGTGTGGGTTAAATAAGGGTATGCAAAGAAGGCTGTGACATCCCATGGCGAAAATTGGATGGACTAGAGAAGACCCGCCCAGGGGTCCCAGCCAATCGGTGAATGGCCATTGCAGTCCCCGCCACCTCAAATGGCCTGACGATGGTATGGACGTAAGCCACCTTTCATCTTCTTCCTATTGCATCTCTTCTACAATGTGAAATTTTTTTTACAATTGTGTAGGTGTACAATCTACGGCGCTGGGCGGCTTTCAGAGAGAGAAGTGAAAAAGCTTACGGCACCTGGGATTCCCAGGCGGTCTTCCATCCAGGTACTAACCAGGCCCTGCTCTGCTTAGCTTCCGAGATCAGACGAGATCGGGCGGAACCAGAGAGGTATGGCCGTAAGCTGCTTTTTATCTTTTTCCTAATCCTTTATAATGCGTCAATGAATTATGACACGCCTGCCGCTGGCATCTTTGTGTGGGTTAAATAAGGGTATGCAAAGAAGGCTGTGACATCCCATGGCGAAAATTGGATGGACTAGAGAAGACCCGCCCAGGGGTCCCAGCCAATCGGTGAATGGCCATTGCAGTCCCCGCCACCTCAAATGGCCTGACGATGGTATGGACGTAAGCCACCTTTCATCTTCTTCCTATTGCATCTCTTCTACAATGTGAAATTTTTTTTACAATTGTGTAGGTGTACAATCTACGGCGCTGGGCGGCTTTCAGAGAGAGAAGTGAAAAAGCTTACGGCACCTGGGATTCCCAGGCGGTCTTCCATCCAGGTACTAACCAGGCCCTGCTCTGCTTAGCTTCCGAGACCAGACGAGATCGGGCTGAACCAGAGAGGTATGGCCGTGAGCTGCATTTCATCTTTTTCCTAATCCTTTAAAACGTGTCAAAGTTAATCAGAAGTTTCTTTTTCTAAAATTGAAGCAGTTCTTAGCATTGGCAAGAGAGGTTCCTAAAGCCTGAAGGTAACTTTACTTTTCTTCACTGGCAATTCTAACATGTTGGGTTAGCACCTGTATTTCAACGGCTAAATTACAAACAATAGTATGCCAATCGTAAATGTTGATCAACACTAATTTAGCAATCATGAAACGGAATCATTTTGGATAATATTGTCTAATTTCGTTTCATATCCAACGTTAAAACAACACTAAACATGCATCTCTTCAACAATGTGATATTCTTTTTGTAATTTGTAGGTGTACAATCTGCGGCGCTCGGCGGCTTTCGGAGAGAGAAGTGAAAAAGCTTACGGCACCTGGGATTCCCAGGCGGTCTTCCATCCAGGTACTAACCAGGCCCTGCTCTGCTTAGCTTCCGAGAGCAGACGAGATCGGGCGGAACCAGAGAGGTATGGCCGTAAGCTGCTTTTCATCTTTTTCCTAATCCTTTAAAGCGTGTCAAAGATAATCAGAAGTTTCTTTTTCTAAAATTGAAGCAGTTCTTAGCATTGGCAAGAGAGGTTCCTAAAGCCTGAAGGTAACTTTACTTTTCTTCACTGGCAATTCTAACATGTTGGGTTAGCACCTGTATTTCAACGGCTAAATTACAAACAATAGTATGCCAATCGTAAATGTTGATCAACACTAATTTAGCAATCATGAAACGGAATCATTTTGGATAATATTGTCTAATTTCCTTTCATATCCAACGTTAAAACAACACTAAACATGCATCTCTTCAACAATGTGATATTCTTTTTGTAATTTGTAGGTGTACAATCTGCGGCGCTCGGCGGCTTTCGGAGAGAGAAGTGAAAAAGCTTACGGCACCTGGGATTCCCAGGCGGTCTTCCATCCAGGTACTAACCAGGCCCTGCTCTGCTTAGCTTCCGAGAGCAGACGAGATCGGGCGGAACCAGAGAGGTATGGCCGTAAGCTGCTTTTCATCTTTTTCCTAATCCTTTAAAGCGTGTCAAAGATAATCAGAAGTTTCTTTTTCTAAAATTGAAGCAGTTCTTAGCATTGGCAAGAGAGGTTCCTAAAGCCTGAAGGTAACTTTACTTTTCTTCACTGGCAATTCTAACATGTTGGGTTAGCACCTGTATTTCAACGGCTAAATTACAAACAATAGTATGCCAATCGTAAATGTTGATCAACACTAATTTAGCAATCATGAAACGGAATCATTTTGGATAATATTGTCTAATTTCCTTTCATATCCAACGTTAAAACAGGTGTACAATCTGCGGCGCTCGGCGGCTTTCGGAGAGAGAAGTGAAAAAGCTTACGGCACCTGGGATTCCCAGGCGGTCTTCCATCCAGGTACTAACCAGGCCCTGCTCTGCTTAGCTTCCGAGATCAGACGAGATCGGGCGGAACCAGAGAGGTATGGCCGTAAGCTGCTTTTTATCTTTTTCCTAATCCTTTATAATGCGTCAATGAATTATGACACGCCTGCCGCTGGCATCTTTGTGTGGGTTAAATAAGGGTATGCAAAGAAGGCTGTGACATCCCATGGCGAAAATTGGATGGACTAGAGAAGACCCGCCCAGGGGTCCCAGCCAATCGGTGAATGGCCATTGCAGTCCCCGCCACCTCAAATGGCCTGACGATGGTATGGACGTAAGCCACCTTTCATCTTCTTCCTATTGCATCTCTTCTACAATGTGAAATTTTTTTTACAATTGTGTAGGTGTACAATCTACGGCGCTGGGCGGCTTTCAGAGAGAGAAGTGAAAAAGCTTACGGCACCTGGGATTCCCAGGCGGTCTTCCATCCAGGTACTAACCAGGCCCTGCTCTGCTTAGCTTCCGAGATCAGACGAGATCGGGCGGAACCAGAGAGGTATGGCCGTGAGCTGCATTTCATCTTTTTCCTAATCCTTTAAAACGTGTCAAAGTTAATCAGAAGTTTCTTTTTCTAAAATTGAAGCAGTTCTTAGCATTGGCAAGAGAGGTTCCTAAAGCCTGAAGGTAACTTTACTTTTCTTCACTGGCAATTCTAACATGTTGGGTTAGCACCTGTATTTCAACGGCTAAATTACAAACAATAGTATGCCAATCGTAAATGTTGATCAACACTAATTTAGCAATCATGAAACGGAATCATTTTGGATAATATTGTCTAATTTCCTTTCATATCCAACGTTAAAACAACACTAAACATGCATCTCTTCAACAATGTGATATTCTTTTTGTAATTTGTAGGTGTACAATCTGCGGCGCTCGGCGGCTTTCGGAGAGAGAAGTGAAAAAGCTTACGGCACCTGGGATTCCCAGGCGGTCTTCCATCCAGGTACTAACCAGGCCCTGCTCTGCTTAGCTTCCGAGAGCAGACGAGATCGGGCGGAACCAGAGAGGTATGGCCGTAAGCTGCTTTTCATCTTTTTCCTAATCCTTTAAAGCGTGTCAAAGATAATCAGAAGTTTCTTTTTCTAAAATTGAAGCAGTTCTTAGCATTGGCAAGAGAGGTTCCTAAAGCCTGAAGGTAACTTTACTTTTCTTCACTGGCAATTCTAACATGTTGGGTTAGCACCTGTATTTCAACGGCTAAATTACAAACAATAGTATGCCAATCGTAAATGTTGATCAACACTAATTTAGCAATCATGAAACGGAATCATTTTGGATAATATTGTCTAATTTCCTTTCATATCCAACGTTAAAACAGGTGTACAATCTGCGGCGCTCGGCGGCTTTCGGAGAGAGAAGTGAAAAAGCTTACGGCACCTGGGATTCCCAGGCGGTCTTCCATCCAGGTACTAACCAGGCCCTGCTCTGCTTAGCTTCCGAGATCAGACGAGATCGGGCGGAACCAGAGAGGTATGGCCGTAAGCTGCTTTTTATCTTTTTCCTAATCCTTTATAATGCGTCAATGAATTATGACACGCCTGCCGCTGGCATCTTTGTGTGGGTTAAATAAGGGTATGCAAAGAAGGCTGTGACATCCCATGGCGAAAATTGGATGGACTAGAGAAGACCCGCCCAGGGGTCCCAGCCAATCGGTGAATGGCCATTGCAGTCCCCGCCACCTCAAATGGCCTGACGATGGTATGGACGTAAGCCACCTTTCATCTTCTTCCTATTGCATCTCTTCTACAATGTGAAATTTTTTTTACAATTGTGTAGGTGTACAATCTACGGCGCTGGGCGGCTTTCAGAGAGAGAAGTGAAAAAGCTTACGGCACCTGGGATTCCCAGGCGGTCTTCCATCCAGGTACTAACCAGGCCCTGCTCTGCTTAGCTTCCGAGATCAGACGAGATCGGGCGGAACCAGAGAGGTATGGCCGTGAGCTGCATTTCATCTTTTTCCTAATCCTTTAAAACGTGTCAAAGTTAATCAGAAGTTTCTTTTTCTAAAATTGAAGCAGTTCTTAGCATTGGCAAGAGAGGTTCCTAAAGCCTGAAGGTAACTTTACTTTTCTTCACTGGCAATTCTAACATGTTGGGTTAGCACCTGTATTTCAACGGCTAAATTACAAACAATAGTATGCCAATCGTAAATGTTGATCAACACTAATTTAGCAATCATGAAACGGAATCATTTTGGATAATATTGTCTAATTTCCTTTCATATCCAACGTTAAAACAACACTAAACATGCATCTCTTCAACAATGTGATATTCTTTTTGTAATTTGTAGGTGTACAATCTGCGGCGCTCGGCGGCTTTCGGAGAGAGAAGTGAAAAAGCTTACGGCACCTGGGATTCCCAGGCGGTCTTCCATCCAGGTACTAACCAGGCCCTGCTCTGCTTAGCTTCCGAGAGCAGACGAGATCGGGCGGAACCAGAGAGGTATGGCCGTAAGCTGCTTTTCATCTTTTTCCTAATCCTTTAAAGCGTGTCAAAGATAATCAGAAGTTTCTTTTTCTAAAATTGAAGCAGTTCTTAGCATTGGCAAGAGAGGTTCCTAAAGCCTGAAGGTAACTTTACTTTTCTTCACTGGCAATTCTAACATGTTGGGTTAGCACCTGTATTTCAACGGCTAAATTACAAACAATAGTATGCCAATCGTAAATGTTGATCAACACTAATTTAGCAATCATGAAACGGAATCATTTTGGATAATATTGTCTAATTTCCTTTCATATCCAACGTTAAAACAGGTGTACAATCTGCGGCGCTCGGCGGCTTTCGGAGAGAGAAGTGAAAAAGCTTACGGCACCTGGGATTCCCAGGCGGTCTTCCATCCAGGTACTAACCAGGCCCTGCTCTGCTTAGCTTCCGAGATCAGACGAGATCGGGCGGAACCAGAGAGGTATGGCCGTAAGCTGCTTTTTATCTTTTTCCTAATCCTTTATAATGCGTCAATGAATTATGACACGCCTGCCGCTGGCATCTTTGTGTGGGTTAAATAAGGGTATGCAAAGAAGGCTGTGACATCCCATGGCGAAAATTGGATGGACTAGAGAAGACCCGCCCAGGGGTCCCAGCCAATCGGTGAATGGCCATTGCAGTCCCCGCCACCTCAAATGGCCTGACGATGGTATGGACGTAAGCCACCTTTCATCTTCTTCCTATTGCATCTCTTCTACAATGTGAAATTTTTTTTACAATTGTGTAGGTGTACAATCTACGGCGCTGGGCGGCTTTCAGAGAGAGAAGTGAAAAAGCTTACGGCACCTGGGATTCCCAGGCGGTCTTCCATCCAGGTACTAACCAGGCCCTGCTCTGCTTAGCTTCCGAGATCAGACGAGATCGGGCGGAACCAGAGAGGTATGGCCGTGAGCTGCATTTCATCTTTTTCCTAATCCTTTAAAACGTGTCAAAGTTAATCAGAAGTTTCTTTTTCTAAAATTGAAGCAGTTCTTAGCATTGGCAAGAGAGGTTCCTAAAGCCTGAAGGTAACTTTACTTTTCTTCACTGGCAATTCTAACATGTTGGGTTAGCACCTGTATTTCAACGGCTAAATTACAAACAATAGTATGCCAATCGTAAATGTTGATCAACACTAATTTAGCAATCATGAAACGGAATCATTTTGGATAATATTGTCTAATTTCCTTTCATATCCAACGTTAAAACAACACTAAACATGCATCTCTTCAACAATGTGATATTCTTTTTGTAATTTGTAGGTGTACAATCTGCGGCGCTCGGCGGCTTTCGGAGAGAGAAGTGAAAAAGCTTACGGCACCTGGGATTCCCAGGCGGTCTTCCATCCAGGTACTAACCAGGCCCTGCTCTGCTTAGCTTCCGAGAGCAGACGAGATCGGGCGGAACCAGAGAGGTATGGCCGTAAGCTGCTTTTCATCTTTTTCCTAATCCTTTAAAGCGTGTCAAAGATAATCAGAAGTTTCTTTTTCTAAAATTGAAGCAGTTCTTAGCATTGGCAAGAGAGGTTCCTAAAGCCTGAAGGTAACTTTACTTTTCTTCACTGGCAATTCTAACATGTTGGGTTAGCACCTGTATTTCAACGGCTAAATTACAAACAATAGTATGCCAATCGTAAATGTTGATCAACACTAATTTAGCAATCATGAAACGGAATCATTTTGGATAATATTGTCTAATTTCCTTTCATATCCAACGTTAAAACAGGTGTACAATCTGCGGCGCTCGGCGGCTTTCGGAGAGAGAAGTGAAAAAGCTTACGGCACCTGGGATTCCCAGGCGGTCTTCCATCCAGGTACTAACCAGGCCCTGCTCTGCTTAGCTTCCGAGATCAGACGAGATCGGGCGGAACCAGAGAGGTATGGCCGTAAGCTGCTTTTTATCTTTTTCCTAATCCTTTATAATGCGTCAATGAATTATGACACGCCTGCCGCTGGCATCTTTGTGTGGGTTAAATAAGGGTATGCAAAGAAGGCTGTGACATCCCATGGCGAAAATTGGATGGACTAGAGAAGACCCGCCCAGGGGTCCCAGCCAATCGGTGAATGGCCATTGCAGTCCCCGCCACCTCAAATGGCCTGACGATGGTATGGACGTAAGCCACCTTTCATCTTCTTCCTATTGCATCTCTTCTACAATGTGAAATTTTTTTTACAATTGTGTAGGTGTACAATCTACGGCGCTGGGCGGCTTTCAGAGAGAGAAGTGAAAAAGCTTACGGCACCTGGGATTCCCAGGCGGTCTTCCATCCAGGTACTAACCAGGCCCTGCTCTGCTTAGCTTCCGAGATCAGACGAGATCGGGCGGAACCAGAGAGGTATGGCCGTAAGCTGCATTTCATCTTTTTCCTAATCCTTTAAAACGTGTCAAAGTTAATCAGAAGTTTCTTTTTCTAAAATTGAAGCAGTTCTTAGCATTGGCAAGAGAGGTTCCTAAAGCCTGAAGGTAACTTTACTTTTCTTCACTGGCAATTCTAACATGTTGGGTTAGCACCTGTATTTCAACGGCTAAATTACAAACAATAGTATGCCAATCGTAAATGTTGATCAACACTAATTTAGCAATCATGAAACGGAATCATTTTGGATAATATTGTCTAATTTCCTTTCATATCCAACGTTAAAACAACACTAAACATGCATCTCTTCAACAATGTGATATTCTTTTTGTAATTTGTAGGTGTACAATCTGCGGCGCTCGGCGGCTTTCGGAGAGAGAAGTGAAAAAGCTTACGGCACCTGGGATTCCCAGGCGGTCTTCCATCCAGGTACTAACCAGGCCCTGCTCTGCTTAGCTTCCGAGAGCAGACGAGATCGGGCGGAACCAGAGAGGTATGGCCGTAAGCTGCTTTTCATCTTTTTCCTAATCCTTTAAAGCGTGTCAAAGATAATCAGAAGTTTCTTTTTCTAAAATTGAAGCAGTTCTTAGCATTGGCAAGAGAGGTTCCTAAAGCCTGAAGGTAACTTTACTTTTCTTCACTGGCAATTCTAACATGTTGGGTTAGCACCTGTATTTCAACGGCTAAATTACAAACAATAGTATGCCAATCGTAAATGTTGATCAACACTAATTTAGCAATCATGAAACGGAATCATTTTGGATAATATTGTCTAATTTCCTTTCATATCCAACGTTAAAACAGGTGTACAATCTGCGGCGCTCGGCGGCTTTCGGAGAGAGAAGTGAAAAAGCTTACGGCACCTGGGATTCCCAGGCGGTCTTCCATCCAGGTACTAACCAGGCCCTGCTCTGCTTAGCTTCCGAGATCAGACGAGATCGGGCGGAACCAGAGAGGTATGGCCGTAAGCTGCTTTTTATCTTTTTCCTAATCCTTTATAATGCGTCAATGAATTATGACACGCCTGCCGCTGGCATCTTTGTGTGGGTTAAATAAGGGTATGCAAAGAAGGCTGTGACATCCCATGGCGAAAATTGGATGGACTAGAGAAGACCCGCCCAGGGGTCCCAGCCAATCGGTGAATGGCCATTGCAGTCCCCGCCACCTCAAATGGCCTGACGATGGTATGGACGTAAGCCACCTTTCATCTTCTTCCTATTGCATCTCTTCTACAATGTGAAATTTTTTTTACAATTGTGTAGGTGTACAATCTACGGCGCTGGGCGGCTTTCAGAGAGAGAAGTGAAAAAGCTTACGGCACCTGGGATTCCCAGGCGGTCTTCCATCCAGGTACTAACCAGGCCCTGCTCTGCTTAGCTTCCGAGATCAGACGAGATCGGGCGGAACCAGAGAGGTATGGCCGTAAGCTGCTTTTTATCTTTTTCCTAATCCTTTATAATGCGTCAATGAATTATGACACGCCTGCCGCTGGCATCTTTGTGTGGGTTAAATAAGGGTATGCAAAGAAGGCTGTGACATCCCATGGCGAAAATTGGATGGACTAGAGAAGACCCGCCCAGGGGTCCCAGCCAATCGGTGAATGGCCATTGCAGTCCCCGCCACCTCAAATGGCCTGACGATGGTATGGACGTAAGCCACCTTTCATCTTCTTCCTATTGCATCTCTTCTACAATGTGAAATTTTTTTTACAATTGTGTAGGTGTACAATCTACGGCGCTGGGCGGCTTTCAGAGAGAGAAGTGAAAAAGCTTACGGCACCTGGGATTCCCAGGCGGTCTTCCATCCAGGTACTAACCAGGCCCTGCTCTGCTTAGCTTCCGAGACCAGACGAGATCGGGCTGAACCAGAGAGGTATGGCCGTGAGCTGCATTTCATCTTTTTCCTAATCCTTTAAAACGTGTCAAAGTTAATCAGAAGTTTCTTTTTCTAAAATTGAAGCAGTTCTTAGCATTGGCAAGAGAGGTTCCTAAAGCCTGAAGGTAACTTTACTTTTCTTCACTGGCAATTCTAACATGTTGGGTTAGCACCTGTATTTCAACGGCTAAATTACAAACAATAGTATGCCAATCGTAAATGTTGATCAACACTAATTTAGCAATCATGAAACGGAATCATTTTGGATAATATTGTCTAATTTCGTTTCATATCCAACGTTAAAACAACACTAAACATGCATCTCTTCAACAATGTGATATTCTTTTTGTAATTTGTAGGTGTACAATCTGCGGCGCTCGGCGGCTTTCGGAGAGAGAAGTGAAAAAGCTTACGGCACCTGGGATTCCCAGGCGGTCTTCCATCCAGGTACTAACCAGGCCCTGCTCTGCTTAGCTTCCGAGAGCAGACGAGATCGGGCGGAACCAGAGAGGTATGGCCGTAAGCTGCTTTTCATCTTTTTCCTAATCCTTTAAAGCGTGTCAAAGATAATCAGAAGTTTCTTTTTCTAAAATTGAAGCAGTTCTTAGCATTGGCAAGAGAGGTTCCTAAAGCCTGAAGGTAACTTTACTTTTCTTCACTGGCAATTCTAACATGTTGGGTTAGCACCTGTATTTCAACGGCTAAATTACAAACAATAGTATGCCAATCGTAAATGTTGATCAACACTAATTTAGCAATCATGAAACGGAATCATTTTGGATAATATTGTCTAATTTCCTTTCATATCCAACGTTAAAACAGGTGTACAATCTGCGGCGCTCGGCGGCTTTCGGAGAGAGAAGTGAAAAAGCTTACGGCACCTGGGATTCCCAGGCGGTCTTCCATCCAGGTACTAACCAGGCCCTGCTCTGCTTAGCTTCCGAGATCAGACGAGATCGGGCGGAACCAGAGAGGTATGGCCGTAAGCTGCTTTTTATCTTTTTCCTAATCCTTTATAATGCGTCAATGAATTATGACACGCCTGCCGCTGGCATCTTTGTGTGGGTTAAATAAGGGTATGCAAAGAAGGCTGTGACATCCCATGGCGAAAATTGGATGGACTAGAGAAGACCCGCCCAGGGGTCCCAGCCAATCGGTGAATGGCCATTGCAGTCCCCGCCACCTCAAATGGCCTGACGATGGTATGGACGTAAGCCACCTTTCATCTTCTTCCTATTGCATCTCTTCTACAATGTGAAATTTTTTTTACAATTGTGTAGGTGTACAATCTACGGCGCTGGGCGGCTTTCAGAGAGAGAAGTGAAAAAGCTTACGGCACCTGGGATTCCCAGGCGGTCTTCCATCCAGGTACTAACCAGGCCCTGCTCTGCTTAGCTTCCGAGATCAGACGAGATCGGGCGGAACCAGAGAGGTATGGCCGTGAGCTGCATTTCATCTTTTTCCTAATCCTTTAAAACGTGTCAAAGTTAATCAGAAGTTTCTTTTTCTAAAATTGAAGCAGTTCTTAGCATTGGCAAGAGAGGTTCCTAAAGCCTGAAGGTAACTTTACTTTTCTTCACTGGCAATTCTAACATGTTGGGTTAGCACCTGTATTTCAACGGCTAAATTACAAACAATAGTATGCCAATCGTAAATGTTGATCAACACTAATTTAGCAATCATGAAACGGAATCATTTTGGATAATATTGTCTAATTTCCTTTCATATCCAACGTTAAAACAACACTAAACATGCATCTCTTCAACAATGTGATATTCTTTTTGTAATTTGTAGGTGTACAATCTGCGGCGCTCGGCGGCTTTCGGAGAGAGAAGTGAAAAAGCTTACGGCACCTGGGATTCCCAGGCGGTCTTCCATCCAGGTACTAACCAGGCCCTGCTCTGCTTAGCTTCCGAGAGCAGACGAGATCGGGCGGAACCAGAGAGGTATGGCCGTAAGCTGCTTTTCATCTTTTTCCTAATCCTTTAAAGCGTGTCAAAGATAATCAGAAGTTTCTTTTTCTAAAATTGAAGCAGTTCTTAGCATTGGCAAGAGAGGTTCCTAAAGCCTGAAGGTAACTTTACTTTTCTTCACTGGCAATTCTAACATGTTGGGTTAGCACCTGTATTTCAACGGCTAAATTACAAACAATAGTATGCCAATCGTAAATGTTGATCAACACTAATTTAGCAATCATGAAACGGAATCATTTTGGATAATATTGTCTAATTTCCTTTCATATCCAACGTTAAAACAGGTGTACAATCTGCGGCGCTCGGCGGCTTTCGGAGAGAGAAGTGAAAAAGCTTACGGCACCTGGGATTCCCAGGCGGTCTTCCATCCAGGTACTAACCAGGCCCTGCTCTGCTTAGCTTCCGAGATCAGACGAGATCGGGCGGAACCAGAGAGGTATGGCCGTAAGCTGCTTTTTATCTTTTTCCTAATCCTTTATAATGCGTCAATGAATTATGACACGCCTGCCGCTGGCATCTTTGTGTGGGTTAAATAAGGGTATGCAAAGAAGGCTGTGACATCCCATGGCGAAAATTGGATGGACTAGAGAAGACCCGCCCAGGGGTCCCAGCCAATCGGTGAATGGCCATTGCAGTCCCCGCCACCTCAAATGGCCTGACGATGGTATGGACGTAAGCCACCTTTCATCTTCTTCCTATTGCATCTCTTCTACAATGTGAAATTTTTTTTACAATTGTGTAGGTGTACAATCTACGGCGCTGGGCGGCTTTCAGAGAGAGAAGTGAAAAAGCTTACGGCACCTGGGATTCCCAGGCGGTCTTCCATCCAGGTACTAACCAGGCCCTGCTCTGCTTAGCTTCCGAGATCAGACGAGATCGGGCGGAACCAGAGAGGTATGGCCGTAAGCTGCATTTCATCTTTTTCCTAATCCTTTAAAACGTGTCAAAGTTAATCAGAAGTTTCTTTTTCTAAAATTGAAGCAGTTCTTAGCATTGGCAAGAGAGGTTCCTAAAGCCTGAAGGTAACTTTACTTTTCTTCACTGGCAATTCTAACATGTTGGGTTAGCACCTGTATTTCAACGGCTAAATTACAAACAATAGTATGCCAATCGTAAATGTTGATCAACACTAATTTAGCAATCATGAAACGGAATCATTTTGGATAATATTGTCTAATTTCCTTTCATATCCAACGTTAAAACAACACTAAACATGCATCTCTTCAACAATGTGATATTCTTTTTGTAATTTGTAGGTGTACAATCTGCGGCGCTCGGCGGCTTTCGGAGAGAGAAGTGAAAAAGCTTACGGCACCTGGGATTCCCAGGCGGTCTTCCATCCAGGTACTAACCAGGCCCTGCTCTGCTTAGCTTCCGAGAGCAGACGAGATCGGGCGGAACCAGAGAGGTATGGCCGTAAGCTGCTTTTCATCTTTTTCCTAATCCTTTAAAGCGTGTCAAAGATAATCAGAAGTTTCTTTTTCTAAAATTGAAGCAGTTCTTAGCATTGGCAAGAGAGGTTCCTAAAGCCTGAAGGTAACTTTACTTTTCTTCACTGGCAATTCTAACATGTTGGGTTAGCACCTGTATTTCAACGGCTAAATTACAAACAATAGTATGCCAATCGTAAATGTTGATCAACACTAATTTAGCAATCATGAAACGGAATCATTTTGGATAATATTGTCTAATTTCCT
The DNA here is from genome assembly GCF_949316345.1 of Pungitius pungitius. Classification (NCBI taxonomy): domain Eukaryota; kingdom Metazoa; phylum Chordata; class Actinopteri; order Perciformes; family Gasterosteidae; genus Pungitius; species Pungitius pungitius. The sequence continues at coordinate 123,009 of NW_026909886.1, read as the reverse complement.
TTCATATCCAACGTTAAAACAGGTGTACAATCTGCGGCGCTCGGCGGCTTTCGGAGAGAGAAGTGAAAAAGCTTACGGCACCTGGGATTCCCAGGCGGTCTTCCATCCAGGTACTAACCAGGCCCTGCTCTGCTTAGCTTCCGAGATCAGACGAGATCGGGCGGAACCAGAGAGGTATGGCCGTAAGCTGCTTTTTATCTTTTTCCTAATCCTTTATAATGCGTCAATGAATTATGACACGCCTGCCGCTGGCATCTTTGTGTGGGTTAAATAAGGGTATGCAAAGAAGGCTGTGACATCCCATGGCGAAAATTGGATGGACTAGAGAAGACCCGCCCAGGGGTCCCAGCCAATCGGTGAATGGCCATTGCAGTCCCCGCCACCTCAAATGGCCTGACGATGGTATGGACGTAAGCCACCTTTCATCTTCTTCCTATTGCATCTCTTCTACAATGTGAAATTTTTTTTACAATTGTGTAGGTGTACAATCTACGGCGCTGGGCGGCTTTCAGAGAGAGAAGTGAAAAAGCTTACGGCACCTGGGATTCCCAGGCGGTCTTCCATCCAGGTACTAACCAGGCCCTGCTCTGCTTAGCTTCCGAGATCAGACGAGATCGGGCGGAACCAGAGAGGTATGGCCGTAAGCTGCTTTTTATCTTTTTCCTAATCCTTTATAATGCGTCAATGAATTATGACACGCCTGCCGCTGGCATCTTTGTGTGGGTTAAATAAGGGTATGCAAAGAAGGCTGTGACATCCCATGGCGAAAATTGGATGGACTAGAGAAGACCCGCCCAGGGGTCCCAGCCAATCGGTGAATGGCCATTGCAGTCCCCGCCACCTCAAATGGCCTGACGATGGTATGGACGTAAGCCACCTTTCATCTTCTTCCTATTGCATCTCTTCTACAATGTGAAATTTTTTTTACAATTGTGTAGGTGTACAATCTACGGCGCTGGGCGGCTTTCAGAGAGAGAAGTGAAAAAGCTTACGGCACCTGGGATTCCCAGGCGGTCTTCCATCCAGGTACTAACCAGGCCCTGCTCTGCTTAGCTTCCGAGACCAGACGAGATCGGGCTGAACCAGAGAGGTATGGCCGTGAGCTGCATTTCATCTTTTTCCTAATCCTTTAAAACGTGTCAAAGTTAATCAGAAGTTTCTTTTTCTAAAATTGAAGCAGTTCTTAGCATTGGCAAGAGAGGTTCCTAAAGCCTGAAGGTAACTTTACTTTTCTTCACTGGCAATTCTAACATGTTGGGTTAGCACCTGTATTTCAACAGCTAAATTACAAACAATAGTATGCCAATCGTAAATGTTGATCAACACTAATTTAGCAATCATGAAACGGAATCATTTTGGATAATATTGTCTAATTTCGTTTCATATCCAACGTTAAAACAACACTAAACATGCATCTCTTCAACAATGTGATATTCTTTTTGTAATTTGTAGGTGTACAATCTGCGGCGCTCGGCGGCTTTCGGAGAGAGAAGTGAAAAAGCTTACGGCACCTGGGATTCCCAGGCGGTCTTCCATCCAGGTACTAACCAGGCCCTGCTCTGCTTAGCTTCCGAGAGCAGACGAGATCGGGCGGAACCAGAGAGGTATGGCCGTAAGCTGCTTTTCATCTTTTTCCTAATCCTTTAAAGCGTGTCAAAGATAATCAGAAGTTTCTTTTTCTAAAATTGAAGCAGTTCTTAGCATTGGCAAGAGAGGTTCCTAAAGCCTGAAGGTAACTTTACTTTTCTTCACTGGCAATTCTAACATGTTGGGTTAGCACCTGTATTTCAACGGCTAAATTACAAACAATAGTATGCCAATCGTAAATGTTGATCAACACTAATTTAGCAATCATGAAACGGAATCATTTTGGATAATATTGTCTAATTTCCTTTCATATCCAACGTTAAAACAACACTAAACATGCATCTCTTCAACAATGTGATATTCTTTTTGTAATTTGTAGGTGTACAATCTGCGGCGCTCGGCGGCTTTCGGAGAGAGAAGTGAAAAAGCTTACGGCACCTGGGATTCCCAGGCGGTCTTCCATCCAGGTACTAACCAGGCCCTGCTCTGCTTAGCTTCCGAGATCAGACGAGATCGGGCGGAACCAGAGAGGTATGGCCGTAACCTGGATTTCATCTTATTCCTAATCCTTTAAAACGTGTCAAAGTTAATCAGAAGTTTCTTTTTCTAAAATTGAAGCAGTTCTTAGCATTGGCAAGAGAGGTTCCTAAAGCCTGAAGGTAACTTTACTTTTCTTCACTGGCAATTCTAACATGTTGGGTTAGCACCTGTATTTCAACGGCTAAATTACAAAAAATAGTATGCCAATCGTAAATGTTGATCAACACTAATTTAGCAATCATGAAACGGAATCATTTTGGATAATATTGTCTAATTTCCTTTCATATCCAACGTTAAAACAGGTGTACAATCTGCGGCGCTCGGCGGCTTTCGGAGAGAGAAGTGAAAAAGCTTACGGCACCTGGGATTCCCAGGCGGTCTTCCATCCAGGTACTAACCAGGCCCTGCTCTGCTTAGCTTCCGAGATCAGACGAGATCGGGCGGAACCAGAGAGGTATGGCCGTAAGCTGCTTTTTATCTTTTTCCTAATCCTTTATAATGCGTCAAAGAATTATGACACGCCTGCCGTTGGCATCTTTGTGTGGGTTAAATAAGGGTATGCAAAGAAGGCTGGACATCCCATGGCGAAAATTGGATGGACTAGAGAAGACCCGCCCAGGGGTCCCAGCCAATCGGTGAATGGCCATTGCAGTCCCCGCCACCTCAAATGGCCTGACGATGGTATGGACGTAAGCCACCTTTCATCTTCTTCCTATTGCATCTCTTCTACAATGTGAAATTTTTTTTACAATTGTGTAGGTGTACAATCTACGGCGCTGGGCGGCTTTCAGAGAGAGAAGTGAAAAAGCTTACGGCACCTGGGATTCCCAGGCGGTCTTCCATCCAGGTACTAACCAGGCCCTGCTCTGCTTAGCTTCCGAGACCAGACGAGATCGGGCTGAACCAGAGAGGTATGGCCGTGAGCTGCATTTCATCTTTTTCCTAATCCTTTAAAACGTGTCAAAGTTAATCAGAAGTTTCTTTTTCTAAAATTGAAGCAGTTCTTAGCATTGGCAAGAGAGGTTCCTAAAGCCTGAAGGTAACTTTACTTTTCTTCACTGGCAATTCTAACATGTTGGGTTAGCACCTGTATTTCAACGGCTAAATTACAAACAATAGTATGCCAATCGTAAATGTTGATCAACACTAATTTAGCAATCATGAAACGGAATCATTTTGGATAATATTGTCTAATTTCGTTTCATATCCAACGTTAAAACAACACTAAAAATGCATCTCTTCAACAATGTGATATTCTTTTTGTAATTTGTAGGTGTACAATCTGCGGCGCTCGGCGGCTTTCGGAGAGAGAAGTGAAAAAGCTTACGGCACCTGGGATTCCCAGGCGGTCTTCCATCCAGGTACTAACCAGGCCCTGCTCTGCTTAGCTTCCGAGAGCAGACGAGATCGGGCGGAACCAGAGAGGTATGGCCGTAAGCTGCTTTTCATCTTTTTCCTAATCCTTTAAAGCGTGTCAAAGATAATCAGAAGTTTCTTTTTCTAAAATTGAAGCAGTTCTTAGCATTGGCAAGAGAGGTTCCTAAAGCCTGAAGGTAACTTTACTTTTCTTCACTGGCAATTCTAACATGTTGGGTTAGCACCTGTATTTCAACGGCTAAATTACAAACAATAGTATGCCAATCGTAAATGTTGATCAACACTAATTTAGCAATCATGAAACGGAATCATTTTGGATAATATTGTCTAATTTCCTTTCATATCCAACGTTAAAACAGGTGTACAATCTGCGGCGCTCGGCGGCTTTCGGAGAGAGAAGTGAAAAAGCTTACGGCACCTGGGATTCCCAGGCGGTCTTCCATCCAGGTACTAACCAGGCCCTGCTCTGCTTAGCTTCCGAGATCAGACGAGATCGGGCGGAACCAGAGAGGTATGGCCGTAAGCTGCTTTTTATCTTTTTCCTAATCCTTTATAATGCGTCAATGAATTATGACACGCCTGCCGTTGGCATCTTTGTGTGGGTTAAATAAGGGTATGCAAAGAAGGCTGTGACATCCCATGCCGAAAATTGGATGGACTAGAGAAGACCCGCCCAGGGGTCCCAGCCAATCGGTGAATGGCCATTGCAGTCCCCGCCACCTCAAATGGCCTGACGATGGTATGGACGTAAGCCACCTTTCATCTTCTTCCTATTGCATCTCTTCTACAATGTGAATTTTTTTTTACAATTGTGTAGGTGTACAATCTACGGCGCTGGGCGGCTTTCAGAGAGAGAAGTGAAAAAGCTTACGGCACCTGGGATTCCCAGGCGGTCTTCCATCCAGGTACTAACCAGGCCCTGCTCTGCTTAGCTTCCGAGATCAGACGAGATCGGGCGGAACCAGAGAGGTATGGCCGTAAGCTGCTTTTTATCTTTTTCCTAATCCTTTATAATGCGTCAATGAATTATGACACGCCTGCCGTTGGCATCTTTGTGTGGGTTAAATAAGGGTATGCAAAGAAGGCTGTGACATCCCATGCCGAAAATTGGATGGACTAGAGAAGACCCGCCCAGGGGTCCCAGCCAATCGGTGAATGGCCATTGCAGTCCCCGCCACCTCAAATGGCCTGACGATGGTATGGACGTAAGCCACCTTTCATCTTCTTCCTATTGCATCTCTTCTACAATGTGAATTTTTTTTTACAATTGTGTAGGTGTACAATCTACGGCGCTGGGCGGCTTTCAGAGAGAGAAGTGAAAAAGCTTACGGCACCTGGGATTCCCAGGCGGTCTTCCATCCAGGTACTAACCAGGCCCTGCTCTGCTTAGCTTCCGAGAGCAGACGAGATCGGGCGGAACCAGAGAGGTATGGCCGTAAGCTGCTTTTCATCTTTTTCCTAATCCTTTAAAGCGTGTCAAAGATAATCAGAAGTTTCTTTTTCTAAAATTGAAGCAGTTCTTAGCATTGGCAAGAGAGGTTCCTAAAGCCTGAAGGTAACTTTACTTTTCTTCACTGGCAATTCTAACATGTTGGGTTAGCACCTGTATTTCAACGGCTAAATTACAAAAAATAGTATGCCAATCGTAAATGTTGATCAACACTAATTTAGCAATCATGAAACGGAATCATTTTGGATAATATTGTCTAATTTCCTTTCATATCCAACGTTAAAACAGGTGTACAATCTGCGGCGCTCGGCGGCTTTCGGAGAGAGAAGTGAAAAAGCTTACGGCACCTGGGATTCCCAGGCGGTCTTCCATCCAGGTACTAACCAGGCCCTGCTCTGCTTAGCTTCCGAGATCAGACGAGATCGGGCGGAACCAGAGAGGTATGGCCGTAAGCTGCTTTTTATCTTTTTCCTAATCCTTTATAATGCGTCAAAGAATTATGACACGCCTGCCGTTGGCATCTTTGTGTGGGTTAAATAAGGGTATGCAAAGAAGGCTGGACATCCCATGGCGAAAATTGGATGGACTAGAGAAGACCCGCCCAGGGGTCCCAGCCAATCGGTGAATGGCCATTGCAGTCCCCGCCACCTCAAATGGCCTGACGATGGTATGGACGTAAGCCACCTTTCATCTTCTTCCTATTGCATCTCTTCTACAATGTGAAATTTTTTTTACAATTGTGTAGGTGTACAATCTACGGCGCTGGGCGGCTTTCAGAGAGAGAAGTGAAAAAGCTTACGGCACCTGGGATTCCCAGGCGGTCTTCCATCCAGGTACTAACCAGGCCCTGCTCTGCTTAGCTTCCGAGATCAGACGAGATCGGGCGGAACCAGAGAGGTATGGCCGTGAGCTGCATTTCATCTTTTTCCTAATCCTTTAAAACGTGTCAAAGTTAATCAGAAGTTTCTTTTTCTAAAATTGAAGCAGTTCTTAGCATTGGCAAGAGAGGTTCCTAAAGCCTGAAGGTAACTTTACTTTTCTTCACTGGCAATTCTAACATGTTGGGTTAGCACCTGTATTTCAACGGCTAAATTACAAACAATAGTATGCCAATCGTAAATGTTGATCAACACTAATTTAGCAATCATGAAACGGAATCATTTTGGATAATATTGTCTAATTTCCTTTCATATCCAACGTTAAAACAACACTAAACATGCATCTCTTCAACAATGTGATATTCTTTTTGTAATTTGTAGGTGTACAATCTGCGGCGCTCGGCGGCTTTCGGAGAGAGAAGTGAAAAAGCTTACGGCACCTGGGATTCCCAGGCGGTCTTCCATCCAGGTACTAACCAGGCCCTGCTCTGCTTAGCTTCCGAGAGCAGACGAGATCGGGCGGAACCAGAGAGGTATGGCCGTAAGCTGCTTTTCATCTTTTTCCTAATCCTTTAAAGCGTGTCAAAGATAATCAGAAGTTTCTTTTTCTAAAATTGAAGCAGTTCTTAGCATTGGCAAGAGAGGTTCCTAAAGCCTGAAGGTAACTTTACTTTTCTTCACTGGCAATTCTAACATGTTGGGTTAGCACCTGTATTTCAACGGCTAAATTACAAACAATAGTATGCCAATCGTAAATGTTGATCAACACTAATTTAGCAATCATGAAACGGAATCATTTTGGATAATATTGTCTAATTTCCTTTCATATCCAACGTTAAAACAGGTGTACAATCTGCGGCGCTCGGCGGCTTTCGGAGAGAGAAGTGAAAAAGCTTACGGCACCTGGGATTCCCAGGCGGTCTTCCATCCAGGTACTAACCAGGCCCTGCTCTGCTTAGCTTCCGAGATCAGACGAGATCGGGCGGAACCAGAGAGGTATGGCCGTAAGCTGCTTTTTATCTTTTTCCTAATCCTTTATAATGCGTCAATGAATTATGACACGCCTGCCGCTGGCATCTTTGTGTGGGTTAAATAAGGGTATGCAAAGAAGGCTGTGACATCCCATGGCGAAAATTGGATGGACTAGAGAAGACCCGCCCAGGGGTCCCAGCCAATCGGTGAATGGCCATTGCAGTCCCCGCCACCTCAAATGGCCTGACGATGGTATGGACGTAAGCCACCTTTCATCTTCTTCCTATTGCATCTCTTCTACAATGTGAAATTTTTTTTACAATTGTGTAGGTGTACAATCTACGGCGCTGGGCGGCTTTCAGAGAGAGAAGTGAAAAAGCTTACGGCACCTGGGATTCCCAGGCGGTCTTCCATCCAGGTACTAACCAGGCCCTGCTCTGCTTAGCTTCCGAGATCAGACGAGATCGGGCGGAACCAGAGAGGTATGGCCGTGAGCTGCATTTCATCTTTTTCCTAATCCTTTAAAACGTGTCAAAGTTAATCAGAAGTTTCTTTTTCTAAAATTGAAGCAGTTCTTAGCATTGGCAAGAGAGGTTCCTAAAGCCTGAAGGTAACTTTACTTTTCTTCACTGGCAATTCTAACATGTTGGGTTAGCACCTGTATTTCAACGGCTAAATTACAAACAATAGTATGCCAATCGTAAATGTTGATCAACACTAATTTAGCAATCATGAAACGGAATCATTTTGGATAATATTGTCTAATTTCGTTTCATATCCAACGTTAAAACAACACTAAAAATGCATCTCTTCAACAATGTGATATTCTTTTTGTAATTTGTAGGTGTACAATCTGCGGCGCTCGGCGGCTTTCGGAGAGAGAAGTGAAAAAGCTTACGGCACCTGGGATTCCCAGGCGGTCTTCCATCCAGGTACTAACCAGGCCCTGCTCTGCTTAGCTTCCGAGAGCAGACGAGATCGGGCGGAACCAGAGAGGTATGGCCGTGAGCTGCATTTCATCTTTTTCCTAATCCTTTAAAACGTGTCAAAGTTAATCAGAAGTTTCTTTTTCTAAAATTGAAGCAGTTCTTAGCATTGGCAAGAGAGGTTCCTAAAGCCTGAAGGTAACTTTACTTTTCTTCACTGGCAATTCTAACATGTTGGGTTAGCACCTGTATTTCAACGGCTAAATTACAAACAATAGTATGCCAATCGTAAATGTTGATCAACACTAATTTAGCAATCATGAAACGGAATCATTTTGGATAATATTGTCTAATTTCGTTTCATATCCAACGTTAAAACAACACTAAAAATGCATCTCTTCAACAATGTGATATTCTTTTTGTAATTTGTAGGTGTACAATCTGCGGCGCTCGGCGGCTTTCGGAGAGAGAAGTGAAAAAGCTTACGGCACCTGGGATTCCCAGGCGGTCTTCCATCCAGGTACTAACCAGGCCCTGCTCTGCTTAGCTTCCGAGAGCAGACGAGATCGGGCGGAACCAGAGAGGTATGGCCGTAAGCTGCTTTTCATCTTTTTCCTAATCCTTTAAAGCGTGTCAAAGATAATCAGAAGTTTCTTTTTCTAAAATTGAAGCAGTTCTTAGCATTGGCAAGAGAGGTTCCTAAAGCCTGAAGGTAACTTTACTTTTCTTCACTGGCAATTCTAACATGTTGGGTTAGCACCTGTATTTCAACGGCTAAATTACAAACAATAGTATGCCAATCGTAAATGTTGATCAACACTAATTTAGCAATCATGAAACGGAATCATTTTGGATAATATTGTCTAATTTCCTTTCATATCCAACGTTAAAACAGGTGTACAATCTGCGGCGCTCGGCGGCTTTCGGAGAGAGAAGTGAAAAAGCTTACGGCACCTGGGATTCCCAGGCGGTCTTCCATCCAGGTACTAACCAGGCCCTGCTCTGCTTAGCTTCCGAGATCAGACGAGATCGGGCGGAACCAGAGAGGTATGGCCGTAAGCTGCTTTTTATCTTTTTCCTAATCCTTTATAATGCGTCAATGAATTATGACACGCCTGCCGTTGGCATCTTTGTGTGGGTTAAATAAGGGTATGCAAAGAAGGCTGTGACATCCCATGCCGAAAATTGGATGGACTAGAGAAGACCCGCCCAGGGGTCCCAGCCAATCGGTGAATGGCCATTGCAGTCCCCGCCACCTCAAATGGCCTGACGATGGTATGGACGTAAGCCACCTTTCATCTTCTTCCTATTGCATCTCTTCTACAATGTGAATTTTTTTTTACAATTGTGTAGGTGTACAATCTACGGCGCTGGGCGGCTTTCAGAGAGAGAAGTGAAAAAGCTTACGGCACCTGGGATTCCCAGGCGGTCTTCCATCCAGGTACTAACCAGGCCCTGCTCTGCTTAGCTTCCGAGATCAGACGAGATCGGGCGGAACCAGAGAGGTATGGCCGTAAGCTGCTTTTTATCTTTTTCCTAATCCTTTATAATGCGTCAATGAATTATGACACGCCTGCCGTTGGCATCTTTGTGTGGGTTAAATAAGGGTATGCAAAGAAGGCTGTGACATCCCATGCCGAAAATTGGATGGACTAGAGAAGACCCGCCCAGGGGTCCCAGCCAATCGGTGAATGGCCATTGCAGTCCCCGCCACCTCAAATGGCCTGACGATGGTATGGACGTAAGCCACCTTTCATCTTCTTCCTATTGCATCTCTTCTACAATGTGAATTTTTTTTTACAATTGTGTAGGTGTACAATCTACGGCGCTGGGCGGCTTTCAGAGAGAGAAGTGAAAAAGCTTACGGCACCTGGGATTCCCTGGCGGTCTTCCATCCAGGTACTAACCAGGCCCTGCTCTGCTTAGCTTCCGAGAGCAGACGAGATCGGGCGGAACCAGAGAGGTATGGCCGTAAGCTGCTTTTCATCTTTTTCCTAATCCTTTAAAGCGTGTCAAAGATAATCAGAAGTTTCTTTTTCTAAAATTGAAGCAGTTCTTAGCATTGGCAAGAGAGGTTCCTAAAGCCTGAAGGTAACTTTACTTTTCTTCACTGGCAATTCTAACATGTTGGGTTAGCACCTGTATTTCAACGGCTAAATTACAAAAAATAGTATGCCAATCGTAAATGTTGATCAACACTAATTTAGCAATCATGAAACGGAATCATTTTGGATAATATTGTCTAATTTCCTTTCATATCCAACGTTAAAACAGGTGTACAATCTGCGGCGCTCGGCGGCTTTCGGAGAGAGAAGTGAAAAAGCTTACGGCACCTGGGATTCCCAGGCGGTCTTCCATCCAGGTACTAACCAGGCCCTGCTCTGCTTAGCTTCCGAGATCAGACGAGATCGGGCGGAACCAGAGAGGTATGGCCGTAAGCTGCTTTTTATCTTTTTCCTAATCCTTTATAATGCGTCAATGAATTATGACACGCCTGCCGTTGGCATCTTTGTGTGGGTTAAATAAGGGTATGCAAAGAAGGCTGTGACATCCCATGCCGAAAATTGGATGGACTAGAGAAGACCCGCCCAGGGGTCCCAGCCAATCGGTGAATGGCCATTGCAGTCCCCGCCACCTCAAATGGCCTGACGATGGTATGGACGTAAGCCACCTTTCATCTTCTTCCTATTGCATCTCTTCTACAATGTGAATTTTTTTTTACAATTGTGTAGGTGTACAATCTACGGCGCTGGGCGGCTTTCAGAGAGAGAAGTGAAAAAGCTTACGGCACCTGGGATTCCCAGGCGGTCTTCCATCCAGGTACTAACCAGGCCCTGCTCTGCTTAGCTTCCGAGATCAGACGAGATCGGGCGGAACCAGAGAGGTATGGCCGTAAGCTGCTTTTTATCTTTTTCCTAATCCTTTATAATGCGTCAATGAATTATGACACGCCTGCCGTTGGCATCTTTGTGTGGGTTAAATAAGGGTATGCAAAGAAGGCTGTGACATCCCATGCCGAAAATTGGATGGACTAGAGAAGACCCGCCCAGGGGTCCCAGCCAATCGGTGAATGGCCATTGCAGTCCCCGCCACCTCAAATGGCCTGACGATGGTATGGACGTAAGCCACCTTTCATCTTCTTCCTATTGCATCTCTTCTACAATGTGAATTTTTTTTTACAATTGTGTAGGTGTACAATCTACGGCGCTGGGCGGCTTTCAGAGAGAGAAGTGAAAAAGCTTACGGCACCTGGGATTCCCTGGCGGTCTTCCATCCAGGTACTAACCAGGCCCTGCTCTGCTTAGCTTCCGAGAGCAGACGAGATCGGGCGGAACCAGAGAGGTATGGCCGTAAGCTGCTTTTCATCTTTTTCCTAATCCTTTAAAGCGTGTCAAAGATAATCAGAAGTTTCTTTTTCTAAAATTGAAGCAGTTCTTAGCATTGGCAAGAGAGGTTCCTAAAGCCTGAAGGTAACTTTACTTTTCTTCACTGGCAATTCTAACATGTTGGGTTAGCACCTGTATTTCAACGGCTAAATTACAAAAAATAGTATGCCAATCGTAAATGTTGATCAACACTAATTTAGCAATCATGAAACGGAATCATTTTGGATAATATTGTCTAATTTCCTTTCATATCCAACGTTAAAACAGGTGTACAATCTGCGGCGCTCGGCGGCTTTCGGAGAGAGAAGTGAAAAAGCTTACGGCACCTGGGATTCCCAGGCGGTCTTCCATCCAGGTACTAACCAGGCCCTGCTCTGCTTAGCTTCCGAGATCAGACGAGATCGGGCGGAACCAGAGAGGTATGGCCGTAAGCTGCTTTTTATCTTTTTCCTAATCCTTTATAATGCGTCAAAGAATTATGACACGCCTGCCGTTGGCATCTTTGTGTGGGTTAAATAAGGGTATGCAAAGAAGGCTGGACATCCCATGGCGAAAATTGGATGGACTAGAGAAGACCCGCCCAGGGGTCCCAGCCAATCGGTGAATGGCCATTGCAGTCCCCGCCACCTCAAATGGCCTGACGATGGTATGGACGTAAGCCACCTTTCATCTTCTTCCTATTGCATCTCTTCTACAATGTGAAATTTTTTTTACAATTGTGTAGGTGTACAATCTACGGCGCTGGGCGGCTTTCAGAGAGAGAAGTGAAAAAGCTTACGGCACCTGGGATTCCCAGGCGGTCTTCCATCCAGGTACTAACCAGGCCCTGCTCTGCTTAGCTTCCGAGACCAGACGAGATCGGGCTGAACCAGAGAGGTATGGCCGTGAGCTGCATTTCATCTTTTTCCTAATCCTTTAAAACGTGTCAAAGTTAATCAGAAGTTTCTTTTTCTAAAATTGAAGCAGTTCTTAGCATTGGCAAGAGAGGTTCCTAAAGCCTGAAGGTAACTTTACTTTTCTTCACTGGCAATTCTAACATGTTGGGTTAGCACCTGTATTTCAACGGCTAAATTACAAACAATAGTATGCCAATCGTAAATGTTGATCAACACTAATTTAGCAATCATGAAACGGAATCATTTTGGATAATATTGTCTAATTTCGTTTCATATCCAACGTTAAAACAACACTAAAAATGCATCTCTTCAACAATGTGATATTCTTTTTGTAATTTGTAGGTGTACAATCTGCGGCGCTCGGCGGCTTTCGGAGAGAGAAGTGAAAAAGCTTACGGCACCTGGGATTCCCAGGCGGTCTTCCATCCAGGTACTAACCAGGCCCTGCTCTGCTTAGCTTCCGAGATCAGACGAGATCGGGCGGAACCAGAGAGGTATGGCCGTAAGCTGCTTTTTATCTTTTTCCTAATCCTTTATAATGCGTCAAAGAATTATGACACGCCTGCCGTTGGCATCTTTGTGTGGGTTAAATAAGGGTATGCAAAGAAGGCTGGACATCCCATGGCGAAAATTGGATGGACTAGAGAAGACCCGCCCAGGGGTCCCAGCCAATCGGTGAATGGCCATTGCAGTCCCCGCCACCTCAAATGGCCTGACGATGGTATGGACGTAAGCCACCTTTCATCTTCTTCCTATTGCATCTCTTCTACAATGTGAAATTTTTTTTACAATTGTGTAGGTGTACAATCTACGGCGCTGGGCGGCTTTCAGAGAGAGAAGTGAAAAAGCTTACGGCACCTGGGATTCCCAGGCGGTCTTCCATCCAGGTACTAACCAGGCCCTGCTCTGCTTAGCTTCCGAGATCAGACGAGATCGGGCGGAACCAGAGAGGTATGGCCGTGAGCTGCATTTCATCTTTTTCCTAATCCTTTAAAACGTGTCAAAGTTAATCAGAAGTTTCTTTTTCTAAAATTGAAGCAGTTCTTAGCATTGGCAAGAGAGGTTCCTAAAGCCTGAAGGTAACTTTACTTTTCTTCACTGGCAATTCTAACATGTTGGGTTAGCACCTGTATTTCAACGGCTAAATTACAAACAATAGTATGCCAATCGTAAATGTTGATCAACACTAATTTAGCAATCATGAAACGGAATCATTTTGGATAATATTGTCTAATTTCCTTTCATATCCAACGTTAAAACAACACTAAACATGCATCTCTTCAACAATGTGATATTCTTTTTGTAATTTGTAGGTGTACAATCTGCGGCGCTCGGCGGCTTTCGGAGAGAGAAGTGAAAAAGCTTACGGCACCTGGGATTCCCAGGCGGTCTTCCATCCAGGTACTAACCAGGCCCTGCTCTGCTTAGCTTCCGAGAGCAGACGAGATCGGGCGGAACCAGAGAGGTATGGCCGTAAGCTGCTTTTCATCTTTTTCCTAATCCTTTAAAGCGTGTCAAAGATAATCAGAAGTTTCTTTTTCTAAAATTGAAGCAGTTCTTAGCATTGGCAAGAGAGGTTCCTAAAGCCTGAAGGTAACTTTACTTTTCTTCACTGGCAATTCTAACATGTTGGGTTAGCACCTGTATTTCAACGGCTAAATTACAAACAATAGTATGCCAATCGTAAATGTTGATCAACACTAATTTAGCAATCATGAAACGGAATCATTTTGGATAATATTGTCTAATTTCCTTTCATATCCAACGTTAAAACAGGTGTACAATCTGCGGCGCTCGGCGGCTTTCGGAGAGAGAAGTGAAAAAGCTTACGGCACCTGGGATTCCCAGGCGGTCTTCCATCCAGGTACTAACCAGGCCCTGCTCTGCTTAGCTTCCGAGATCAGACGAGATCGGGCGGAACCAGAGAGGTATGGCCGTAAGCTGCTTTTTATCTTTTTCCTAATCCTTTATAATGCGTCAATGAATTATGACACGCCTGCCGCTGGCATCTTTGTGTGGGTTAAATAAGGGTATGCAAAGAAGGCTGTGACATCCCATGGCGAAAATTGGATGGACTAGAGAAGACCCGCCCAGGGGTCCCAGCCAATCGGTGAATGGCCATTGCAGTCCCCGCCACCTCAAATGGCCTGACGATGGTATGGACGTAAGCCACCTTTCATCTTCTTCCTATTGCATCTCTTCTACAATGTGAAATTTTTTTTACAATTGTGTAGGTGTACAATCTACGGCGCTGGGCGGCTTTCAGAGAGAGAAGTGAAAAAGCTTACGGCACCTGGGATTCCCAGGCGGTCTTCCATCCAGGTACTAACCAGGCCCTGCTCTGCTTAGCTTCCGAGATCAGACGAGATCGGGCGGAACCAGAGAGGTATGGCCGTGAGCTGCATTTCATCTTTTTCCTAATCCTTTAAAACGTGTCAAAGTTAATCAGAAGTTTCTTTTTCTAAAATTGAAGCAGTTCTTAGCATTGGCAAGAGAGGTTCCTAAAGCCTGAAGGTAACTTTACTTTTCTTCACTGGCAATTCTAACATGTTGGGTTAGCACCTGTATTTCAACGGCTAAATTACAAACAATAGTATGCCAATCGTAAATGTTGATCAACACTAATTTAGCAATCATGAATTGGAATCATTTTGGATAATATTGTCTAATTTCCTTTCATATCCAACGTTAAAACAACACTAAACATGCATCTCTTCAACAATGTGATATTCTTTTTGTAATTTGTAGGTGTACAATCTGCGGCGCTCGGCGGCTTTCGGAGAGAGAAGTGAAAAAGCTTACGGCACCTGGGATTCCCAGGCGGTCTTCCATCCAGGTACTAACCAGGCCCTGCTCTGCTTAGCTTCCGAGAGCAGACGAGATCGGGCGGAACCAGAGAGGTATGGCCGTAAGCTGCTTTTCATCTTTTTCCTAATCCTTTAAAGCGTGTCAAAGATAATCAGAAGTTTCTTTTTCTAAAATTGAAGCAGTTCTTAGCATTGGCAAGAGAGGTTCCTAAAGCCTGAAGGTAACTTTACTTTTCTTCACTGGCAATTCTAACATGTTGGGTTAGCACCTGTATTTCAACGGCTAAATTACAAACAATAGTATGCCAATCGTAAATGTTGATCAACACTAATTTAGCAATCATGAAACGGAATCATTTTGGATAATATTGTCTAATTTCCTTTCATATCCAACGTTAAAACAGGTGTACAATCTGCGGCGCTCGGCGGCTTTCGGAGAGAGAAGTGAAAAAGCTTACGGCACCTGGGATTCCCAGGCGGTCTTCCATCCAGGTACTAACCAGGCCCTGCTCTGCTTAGCTTCCGAGATCAGACGAGATCGGGCGGAACCAGAGAGGTATGGCCGTAAGCTGCTTTTTATCTTTTTCCTAATCCTTTATAATGCGTCAATGAATTATGACACGCCTGCCGCTGGCATCTTTGTGTGGGTTAAATAAGGGTATGCAAAGAAGGCTGTGACATCCCATGGCGAAAATTGGATGGACTAGAGAAGACCCGCCCAGGGGTCCCAGCCAATCGGTGAATGGCCATTGCAGTCCCCGCCACCTCAAATGGCCTGACGATGGTATGGACGTAAGCCACCTTTCATCTTCTTCCTATTGCATCTCTTCTACAATGTGAAATTTTTTTTACAATTGTGTAGGTGTACAATCTACGGCGCTGGGCGGCTTTCAGAGAGAGAAGTGAAAAAGCTTACGGCACCTGGGATTCCCAGGCGGTCTTCCATCCAGGTACTAACCAGGCCCTGCTCTGCTTAGCTTCCGAGATCAGACGAGATCGGGCGGAACCAGAGAGGTATGGCCGTAAGCTGCATTTCATCTTTTTCCTAATCCTTTAAAACGTGTCAAAGTTAATCAGAAGTTTCTTTTTCTAAAAT
This sequence comes from Pungitius pungitius, assembly GCF_949316345.1. NCBI lineage: Eukaryota > Metazoa > Chordata > Actinopteri > Perciformes > Gasterosteidae > Pungitius > Pungitius pungitius. Next base: position 107,094 of record NW_026909886.1, on the reverse strand, counting down.
TGAAGCAGTTCTTAGCATTGGCAAGAGAGGTTCCTAAAGCCTGAAGGTAACTTTACTTTTCTTCACTGGCAATTCTAACATGTTGGGTTAGCACCTGTATTTCAACGGCTAAATTACAAACAATAGTATGCCAATCGTAAATGTTGATCAACACTAATTTAGCAATCATGAAACGGAATCATTTTGGATAATATTGTCTAATTTCCTTTCATATCCAACGTTAAAACAGGTGTACAATCTGCGGCGCTCGGCGGCTTTCGGAGAGAGAAGTGAAAAAGCTTACGGCACCTGGGATTCCCAGGCGGTCTTCCATCCAGGTACTAACCAGGCCCTGCTCTGCTTAGCTTCCGAGATCAGACGAGATCGGGCGGAACCAGAGAGGTATGGCCGTAAGCTGCTTTTTATCTTTTTCCTAATCCTTTATAATGCGTCAATGAATTATGACACGCCTGCCGCTGGCATCTTTGTGTGGGTTAAATAAGGGTATGCAAAGAAGGCTGTGACATCCCATGGCGAAAATTGGATGGACTAGAGAAGACCCGCCCAGGGGTCCCAGCCAATCGGTGAATGGCCATTGCAGTCCCCGCCACCTCAAATGGCCTGACGATGGTATGGACGTAAGCCACCTTTCATCTTCTTCCTATTGCATCTCTTCTACAATGTGAAATTTTTTTTACAATTGTGTAGGTGTACAATCTACGGCGCTGGGCGGCTTTCAGAGAGAGAAGTGAAAAAGCTTACGGCACCTGGGATTCCCAGGCGGTCTTCCATCCAGGTACTAACCAGGCCCTGCTCTGCTTAGCTTCCGAGATCAGACGAGATCGGGCGGAACCAGAGAGGTATGGCCGTGAGCTGCATTTCATCTTTTTCCTAATCCTTTAAAACGTGTCAAAGTTAATCAGAAGTTTCTTTTTCTAAAATTGAAGCAGTTCTTAGCATTGGCAAGAGAGGTTCCTAAAGCCTGAAGGTAACTTTACTTTTCTTCACTGGCAATTCTAACATGTTGGGTTAGCACCTGTATTTCAACGGCTAAATTACAAACAATAGTATGCCAATCGTAAATGTTGATCAACACTAATTTAGCAATCATGAAACGGAATCATTTTGGATAATATTGTCTAATTTCCTTTCATATCCAACGTTAAAACAACACTAAACATGCATCTCTTCAACAATGTGATATTCTTTTTGTAATTTGTAGGTGTACAATCTGCGGCGCTCGGCGGCTTTCGGAGAGAGAAGTGAAAAAGCTTACGGCACCTGGGATTCCCAGGCGGTCTTCCATCCAGGTACTAACCAGGCCCTGCTCTGCTTAGCTTCCGAGAGCAGACGAGATCGGGCGGAACCAGAGAGGTATGGCCGTAAGCTGCTTTTCATCTTTTTCCTAATCCTTTAAAGCGTGTCAAAGATAATCAGAAGTTTCTTTTTCTAAAATTGAAGCAGTTCTTAGCATTGGCAAGAGAGGTTCCTAAAGCCTGAAGGTAACTTTACTTTTCTTCACTGGCAATTCTAACATGTTGGGTTAGCACCTGTATTTCAACGGCTAAATTACAAACAATAGTATGCCAATCGTAAATGTTGATCAACACTAATTTAGCAATCATGAAACGGAATCATTTTGGATAATATTGTCTAATTTCCTTTCATATCCAACGTTAAAACAGGTGTACAATCTGCGGCGCTCGGCGGCTTTCGGAGAGAGAAGTGAAAAAGCTTACGGCACCTGGGATTCCCAGGCGGTCTTCCATCCAGGTACTAACCAGGCCCTGCTCTGCTTAGCTTCCGAGATCAGACGAGATCGGGCGGAACCAGAGAGGTATGGCCGTAAGCTGCTTTTTATCTTTTTCCTAATCCTTTATAATGCGTCAATGAATTATGACACGCCTGCCGCTGGCATCTTTGTGTGGGTTAAATAAGGGTATGCAAAGAAGGCTGTGACATCCCATGGCGAAAATTGGATGGACTAGAGAAGACCCGCCCAGGGGTCCCAGCCAATCGGTGAATGGCCATTGCAGTCCCCGCCACCTCAAATGGCCTGACGATGGTATGGACGTAAGCCACCTTTCATCTTCTTCCTATTGCATCTCTTCTACAATGTGAAATTTTTTTTACAATTGTGTAGGTGTACAATCTACGGCGCTGGGCGGCTTTCAGAGAGAGAAGTGAAAAAGCTTACGGCACCTGGGATTCCCAGGCGGTCTTCCATCCAGGTACTAACCAGGCCCTGCTCTGCTTAGCTTCCGAGATCAGACGAGATCGGGCGGAACCAGAGAGGTATGGCCGTGAGCTGCATTTCATCTTTTTCCTAATCCTTTAAAACGTGTCAAAGTTAATCAGAAGTTTCTTTTTCTAAAATTGAAGCAGTTCTTAGCATTGGCAAGAGAGGTTCCTAAAGCCTGAAGGTAACTTTACTTTTCTTCACTGGCAATTCTAACATGTTGGGTTAGCACCTGTATTTCAACGGCTAAATTACAAACAATAGTATGCCAATCGTAAATGTTGATCAACACTAATTTAGCAATCATGAAACGGAATCATTTTGGATAATATTGTCTAATTTCCTTTCATATCCAACGTTAAAACAACACTAAACATGCATCTCTTCAACAATGTGATATTCTTTTTGTAATTTGTAGGTGTACAATCTGCGGCGCTCGGCGGCTTTCGGAGAGAGAAGTGAAAAAGCTTACGGCACCTGGGATTCCCAGGCGGTCTTCCATCCAGGTACTAACCAGGCCCTGCTCTGCTTAGCTTCCGAGAGCAGACGAGATCGGGCGGAACCAGAGAGGTATGGCCGTAAGCTGCTTTTCATCTTTTTCCTAATCCTTTAAAGCGTGTCAAAGATAATCAGAAGTTTCTTTTTCTAAAATTGAAGCAGTTCTTAGCATTGGCAAGAGAGGTTCCTAAAGCCTGAAGGTAACTTTACTTTTCTTCACTGGCAATTCTAACATGTTGGGTTAGCACCTGTATTTCAACGGCTAAATTACAAACAATAGTATGCCAATCGTAAATGTTGATCAACACTAATTTAGCAATCATGAAACGGAATCATTTTGGATAATATTGTCTAATTTCCTTTCATATCCAACGTTAAAACAGGTGTACAATCTGCGGCGCTCGGCGGCTTTCGGAGAGAGAAGTGAAAAAGCTTACGGCACCTGGGATTCCCAGGCGGTCTTCCATCCAGGTACTAACCAGGCCCTGCTCTGCTTAGCTTCCGAGATCAGACGAGATCGGGCGGAACCAGAGAGGTATGGCCGTAAGCTGCTTTTTATCTTTTTCCTAATCCTTTATAATGCGTCAATGAATTATGACACGCCTGCCGCTGGCATCTTTGTGTGGGTTAAATAAGGGTATGCAAAGAAGGCTGTGACATCCCATGGCGAAAATTGGATGGACTAGAGAAGACCCGCCCAGGGGTCCCAGCCAATCGGTGAATGGCCATTGCAGTCCCCGCCACCTCAAATGGCCTGACGATGGTATGGACGTAAGCCACCTTTCATCTTCTTCCTATTGCATCTCTTCTACAATGTGAAATTTTTTTTACAATTGTGTAGGTGTACAATCTACGGCGCTGGGCGGCTTTCAGAGAGAGAAGTGAAAAAGCTTACGGCACCTGGGATTCCCAGGCGGTCTTCCATCCAGGTACTAACCAGGCCCTGCTCTGCTTAGCTTCCGAGATCAGACGAGATCGGGCGGAACCAGAGAGGTATGGCCGTAAGCTGCATTTCATCTTTTTCCTAATCCTTTAAAACGTGTCAAAGTTAATCAGAAGTTTCTTTTTCTAAAATTGAAGCAGTTCTTAGCATTGGCAAGAGAGGTTCCTAAAGCCTGAAGGTAACTTTACTTTTCTTCACTGGCAATTCTAACATGTTGGGTTAGCACCTGTATTTCAACGGCTAAATTACAAACAATAGTATGCCAATCGTAAATGTTGATCAACACTAATTTAGCAATCATGAAACGGAATCATTTTGGATAATATTGTCTAATTTCCTTTCATATCCAACGTTAAAACAGGTGTACAATCTGCGGCGCTCGGCGGCTTTCGGAGAGAGAAGTGAAAAAGCTTACGGCACCTGGGATTCCCAGGCGGTCTTCCATCCAGGTACTAACCAGGCCCTGCTCTGCTTAGCTTCCGAGATCAGACGAGATCGGGCGGAACCAGAGAGGTATGGCCGTAAGCTGCTTTTTATCTTTTTCCTAATCCTTTATAATGCGTCAATGAATTATGACACGCCTGCCGCTGGCATCTTTGTGTGGGTTAAATAAGGGTATGCAAAGAAGGCTGTGACATCCCATGGCGAAAATTGGATGGACTAGAGAAGACCCGCCCAGGGGTCCCAGCCAATCGGTGAATGGCCATTGCAGTCCCCGCCACCTCAAATGGCCTGACGATGGTATGGACGTAAGCCACCTTTCATCTTCTTCCTATTGCATCTCTTCTACAATGTGAAATTTTTTTTACAATTGTGTAGGTGTACAATCTACGGCGCTGGGCGGCTTTCAGAGAGAGAAGTGAAAAAGCTTACGGCACCTGGGATTCCCAGGCGGTCTTCCATCCAGGTACTAACCAGGCCCTGCTCTGCTTAGCTTCCGAGATCAGACGAGATCGGGCGGAACCAGAGAGGTATGGCCGTGAGCTGCATTTCATCTTTTTCCTAATCCTTTAAAACGTGTCAAAGTTAATCAGAAGTTTCTTTTTCTAAAATTGAAGCAGTTCTTAGCATTGGCAAGAGAGGTTCCTAAAGCCTGAAGGTAACTTTACTTTTCTTCACTGGCAATTCTAACATGTTGGGTTAGCACCTGTATTTCAACGGCTAAATTACAAACAATAGTATGCCAATCGTAAATGTTGATCAACACTAATTTAGCAATCATGAAACGGAATCATTTTGGATAATATTGTCTAATTTCCTTTCATATCCAACGTTAAAACAACACTAAACATGCATCTCTTCAACAATGTGATATTCTTTTTGTAATTTGTAGGTGTACAATCTGCGGCGCTCGGCGGCTTTCGGAGAGAGAAGTGAAAAAGCTTACGGCACCTGGGATTCCCAGGCGGTCTTCCATCCAGGTACTAACCAGGCCCTGCTCTGCTTAGCTTCCGAGAGCAGACGAGATCGGGCGGAACCAGAGAGGTATGGCCGTAAGCTGCTTTTCATCTTTTTCCTAATCCTTTAAAGCGTGTCAAAGATAATCAGAAGTTTCTTTTTCTAAAATTGAAGCAGTTCTTAGCATTGGCAAGAGAGGTTCCTAAAGCCTGAAGGTAACTTTACTTTTCTTCACTGGCAATTCTAACATGTTGGGTTAGCACCTGTATTTCAACGGCTAAATTACAAACAATAGTATGCCAATCGTAAATGTTGATCAACACTAATTTAGCAATCATGAAACGGAATCATTTTGGATAATATTGTCTAATTTCCTTTCATATCCAACGTTAAAACAGGTGTACAATCTGCGGCGCTCGGCGGCTTTCGGAGAGAGAAGTGAAAAAGCTTACGGCACCTGGGATTCCCAGGCGGTCTTCCATCCAGGTACTAACCAGGCCCTGCTCTGCTTAGCTTCCGAGAGCAGACGAGATCGGGCGGAACCAGAGAGGTATGGCCGTAAGCTGCTTTTCATCTTTTTCCTAATCCTTTAAAGCGTGTCAAAGATAATCAGAAGTTTCTTTTTCTAAAATTGAAGCAGTTCTTAGCATTGGCAAGAGAGGTTCCTAAAGCCTGAAGGTAACTTTACTTTTCTTCACTGGCAATTCTAACATGTTGGGTTAGCACCTGTATTTCAACGGCTAAATTACAAACAATAGTATGCCAATCGTAAATGTTGATCAACACTAATTTAGCAATCATGAAACGGAATCATTTTGGATAATATTGTCTAATTTCCTTTCATATCCAACGTTAAAACAGGTGTACAATCTGCGGCGCTCGGCGGCTTTCGGAGAGAGAAGTGAAAAAGCTTACGGCACCTGGGATTCCCAGGCGGTCTTCCATCCAGGTACTAACCAGGCCCTGCTCTGCTTAGCTTCCGAGATCAGACGAGATCGGGCGGAACCAGAGAGGTATGGCCGTAAGCTGCTTTTTATCTTTTTCCTAATCCTTTATAATGCGTCAATGAATTATGACACGCCTGCCGCTGGCATCTTTGTGTGGGTTAAATAAGGGTATGCAAAGAAGGCTGTGACATCCCATGGCGAAAATTGGATGGACTAGAGAAGACCCGCCCAGGGGTCCCAGCCAATCGGTGAATGGCCATTGCAGTCCCCGCCACCTCAAATGGCCTGACGATGGTATGGACGTAAGCCACCTTTCATCTTCTTCCTATTGCATCTCTTCTACAATGTGAAATTTTTTTTACAATTGTGTAGGTGTACAATCTACGGCGCTGGGCGGCTTTCAGAGAGAGAAGTGAAAAAGCTTACGGCACCTGGGATTCCCAGGCGGTCTTCCATCCAGGTACTAACCAGGCCCTGCTCTGCTTAGCTTCCGAGATCAGACGAGATCGGGCGGAACCAGAGAGGTATGGCCGTAAGCTGCATTTCATCTTTTTCCTAATCCTTTAAAACGTGTCAAAGTTAATCAGAAGTTTCTTTTTCTAAAATTGAAGCAGTTCTTAGCATTGGCAAGAGAGGTTCCTAAAGCCTGAAGGTAACTTTACTTTTCTTCACTGGCAATTCTAACATGTTGGGTTAGCACCTGTATTTCAACGGCTAAATTACAAACAATAGTATGCCAATCGTAAATGTTGATCAACACTAATTTAGCAATCATGAAACGGAATCATTTTGGATAATATTGTCTAATTTCCTTTCATATCCAACGTTAAAACAGGTGTACAATCTGCGGCGCTCGGCGGCTTTCGGAGAGAGAAGTGAAAAAGCTTACGGCACCTGGGATTCCCAGGCGGTCTTCCATCCAGGTACTAACCAGGCCCTGCTCTGCTTAGCTTCCGAGATCAGACGAGATCGGGCGGAACCAGAGAGGTATGGCCGTAAGCTGCTTTTTATCTTTTTCCTAATCCTTTATAATGCGTCAATGAATTATGACACGCCTGCCGCTGGCATCTTTGTGTGGGTTAAATAAGGGTATGCAAAGAAGGCTGTGACATCCCATGGCGAAAATTGGATGGACTAGAGAAGACCCGCCCAGGGGTCCCAGCCAATCGGTGAATGGCCATTGCAGTCCCCGCCACCTCAAATGGCCTGACGATGGTATGGACGTAAGCCACCTTTCATCTTCTTCCTATTGCATCTCTTCTACAATGTGAATTTTTTTTTACAATTGTGTAGGTGTACAATCTACGGCGCTGGGCGGCTTTCAGAGAGAGAAGTGAAAAAGCTTACGGCACCTGGGATTCCCAGGCGGTCTTCCATCCAGGTACTAACCAGGCCCTGCTCTGCTTAGCTTCCGAGATCAGACGAGATCGGGCGGAACCAGAGAGGTATGGCCGTAAGCTGCATTTCATCTTTTTCCTAATCCTTTAAAACGTGTCAAAGTTAATCAGAAGTTTCTTTTTCTAAAATTGAAGCAGTTCTTAGCATTGGCAAGAGAGGTTCCTAAAGCCTGAAGGTAACTTTACTTTTCTTCACTGGCAATTCTAACATGTTGGGTTAGCACCTGTATTTCAACGGCTAAATTACAAACAATAGTATGCCAATCGTAAATGTTGATCAACACTAATTTAGCAATCATGAAACGGAATCATTTTGGATAATATTGTCTAATTTCCTTTCATATCCAACGTTAAAACAGGTGTACAATCTGCGGCGCTCGGCGGCTTTCGGAGAGAGAAGTGAAAAAGCTTACGGCACCTGGGATTCCCAGGCGGTCTTCCATCCAGGTACTAACCAGGCCCTGCTCTGCTTAGCTTCCGAGATCAGACGAGATCGGGCGGAACCAGAGAGGTATGGCCGTAAGCTGCTTTTTATCTTTTTCCTAATCCTTTATAATGCGTCAATGAATTATGACACGCCTGCCGCTGGCATCTTTGTGTGGGTTAAATAAGGGTATGCAAAGAAGGCTGTGACATCCCATGGCGAAAATTGGATGGACTAGAGAAGACCCGCCCAGGGGTCCCAGCCAATCGGTGAATGGCCATTGCAGTCCCCGCCACCTCAAATGGCCTGACGATGGTATGGACGTAAGCCACCTTTCATCTTCTTCCTATTGCATCTCTTCTACAATGTGAAATTTTTTTTACAATTGTGTAGGTGTACAATCTACGGCGCTGGGCGGCTTTCAGAGAGAGAAGTGAAAAAGCTTACGGCACCTGGGATTCCCAGGCGGTCTTCCATCCAGGTACTAACCAGGCCCTGCTCTGCTTAGCTTCCGAGATCAGACGAGATCGGGCGGAACCAGAGAGGTATGGCCGTGAGCTGCATTTCATCTTTTTCCTAATCCTTTAAAACGTGTCAAAGTTAATCAGAAGTTTCTTTTTCTAAAATTGAAGCAGTTCTTAGCATTGGCAAGAGAGGTTCCTAAAGCCTGAAGGTAACTTTACTTTTCTTCACTGGCAATTCTAACATGTTGGGTTAGCACCTGTATTTCAACGGCTAAATTACAAACAATAGTATGCCAATCGTAAATGTTGATCAACACTAATTTAGCAATCATGAAACGGAATCATTTTGGATAATATTGTCTAATTTCCTTTCATATCCAACGTTAAAACAACACTAAACATGCATCTCTTCAACAATGTGATATTCTTTTTGTAATTTGTAGGTGTACAATCTGCGGCGCTCGGCGGCTTTCGGAGAGAGAAGTGAAAAAGCTTACGGCACCTGGGATTCCCAGGCGGTCTTCCATCCAGGTACTAACCAGGCCCTGCTCTGCTTAGCTTCCGAGATCAGACGAGATCGGGCGGAACCAGAGAGGTATGGCCGTAACCTGGATTTCATCTTATTCCTAATCCTTTAAAACGTGTCAAAGTTAATCAGAAGTTTCTTTTTCTAAAATTGAAGCAGTTCTTAGCATTGGCAAGAGAGGTTCCTAAAGCCTGAAGGTAACTTTACTTTTCTTCACTGGCAATTCTAACATGTTGGGTTAGCACCTGTATTTCAACGGCTAAATTACAAAAAATAGTATGCCAATCGTAAATGTTGATCAACACTAATTTAGCAATCATGAAACGGAATCATTTTGGATAATATTGTCTAATTTCCTTTCATATCCAACGTTAAAACAGGTGTACAATCTGCGGCGCTCGGCGGCTTTCGGAGAGAGAAGTGAAAAAGCTTACGGCACCTGGGATTCCCAGGCGGTCTTCCATCCAGGTACTAACCAGGCCCTGCTCTGCTTAGCTTCCGAGATCAGACGAGATCGGGCGGAACCAGAGAGGTATGGCCGTAAGCTGCTTTTTATCTTTTTCCTAATCCTTTATAATGCGTCAAAGAATTATGACACGCCTGCCGTTGGCATCTTTGTGTGGGTTAAATAAGGGTATGCAAAGAAGGCTGTGACATCCCATGGCGAAAATTGGATGGACTAGAGAAGACCCGCCCAGGGGTCCCAGCCAATCGGTGAATGGCCATTGCAGTCCCCGCCACCTCAAATGGCCTGACGATGGTATGGACGTAAGCCACCTTTCATCTTCTTCCTATTGCATCTCTTCTACAATGTGAAATTTTTTTTACAATTGTGTAGGTGTACAATCTACGGCGCTGGGCGGCTTTCAGAGAGAGAAGTGAAAAAGCTTACGGCACCTGGGATTCCCAGGCGGTCTTCCATCCAGGTACTAACCAGGCCCTGCTCTGCTTAGCTTCCGAGATCAGACGAGATCGGGCGGAACCAGAGAGGTATGGCCGTAAGCTGCATTTCATCTTTTTCCTAATCCTTTAAAACGTGTCAAAGTTAATCAGAAGTTTCTTTTTCTAAAATTGAAGCAGTTCTTAGCATTGGCAAGAGAGGTTCCTAAAGCCTGAAGGTAACTTTACTTTTCTTCACTGGCAATTCTAACATGTTGGGTTAGCACCTGTATTTCAACGGCTAAATTACAAACAATAGTATGCCAATCGTAAATGTTGATCAACACTAATTTAGCAATCATGAAACGGAATCATTTTGGATAATATTGTCTAATTTCCTTTCATATCCAACGTTAAAACAGGTGTACAATCTGCGGCGCTCGGCGGCTTTCGGAGAGAGAAGTGAAAAAGCTTACGGCACCTGGGATTCCCAGGCGGTCTTCCATCCAGGTACTAACCAGGCCCTGCTCTGCTTAGCTTCCGAGATCAGACGAGATCGGGCGGAACCAGAGAGGTATGGCCGTAAGCTGCTTTTTATCTTTTTCCTAATCCTTTATAATGCGTCAATGAATTATGACACGCCTGCCGCTGGCATCTTTGTGTGGGTTAAATAAGGGTATGCAAAGAAGGCTGTGACATCCCATGGCGAAAATTGGATGGACTAGAGAAGACCCGCCCAGGGGTCCCAGCCAATCGGTGAATGGCCATTGCAGTCCCCGCCACCTCAAATGGCCTGACGATGGTATGGACGTAAGCCACCTTTCATCTTCTTCCTATTGCATCTCTTCTACAATGTGAAATTTTTTTTACAATTGTGTAGGTGTACAATCTACGGCGCTGGGCGGCTTTCAGAGAGAGAAGTGAAAAAGCTTACGGCACCTGGGATTCCCAGGCGGTCTTCCATCCAGGTACTAACCAGGCCCTGCTCTGCTTAGCTTCCGAGATCAGACGAGATCGGGCGGAACCAGAGAGGTATGGCCGTGAGCTGCATTTCATCTTTTTCCTAATCCTTTAAAACGTGTCAAAGTTAATCAGAAGTTTCTTTTTCTAAAATTGAAGCAGTTCTTAGCATTGGCAAGAGAGGTTCCTAAAGCCTGAAGGTAACTTTACTTTTCTTCACTGGCAATTCTAACATGTTGGGTTAGCACCTGTATTTCAACGGCTAAATTACAAACAATAGTATGCCAATCGTAAATGTTGATCAACACTAATTTAGCAATCATGAAACGGAATCATTTTGGATAATATTGTCTAATTTCCTTTCATATCCAACGTTAAAACAACACTAAACATGCATCTCTTCAACAATGTGATATTCTTTTTGTAATTTGTAGGTGTACAATCTGCGGCGCTCGGCGGCTTTCGGAGAGAGAAGTGAAAAAGCTTACGGCACCTGGGATTCCCAGGCGGTCTTCCATCCAGGTACTAACCAGGCCCTGCTCTGCTTAGCTTCCGAGATCAGACGAGATCGGGCGGAACCAGAGAGGTATGGCCGTAACCTGGATTTCATCTTATTCCTAATCCTTTAAAACGTGTCAAAGTTAATCAGAAGTTTCTTTTTCTAAAATTGAAGCAGTTCTTAGCATTGGCAAGAGAGGTTCCTAAAGCCTGAAGGTAACTTTACTTTTCTTCACTGGCAATTCTAACATGTTGGGTTAGCACCTGTATTTCAACGGCTAAATTACAAAAAATAGTATGCCAATCGTAAATGTTGATCAACACTAATTTAGCAATCATGAAACGGAATCATTTTGGATAATATTGTCTAATTTCCTTTCATATCCAACGTTAAAACAGGTGTACAATCTGCGGCGCTCGGCGGCTTTCGGAGAGAGAAGTGAAAAAGCTTACGGCACCTGGGATTCCCAGGCGGTCTTCCATCCAGGTACTAACCAGGCCCTGCTCTGCTTAGCTTCCGAGATCAGACGAGATCGGGCGGAACCAGAGAGGTATGGCCGTAAGCTGCTTTTTATCTTTTTCCTAATCCTTTATAATGCGTCAAAGAATTATGACACGCCTGCCGTTGGCATCTTTGTGTGGGTTAAATAAGGGTATGCAAAGAAGGCTGTGACATCCCATGGCGAAAATTGGATGGACTAGAGAAGACCCGCCCAGGGGTCCCAGCCAATCGGTGAATGGCCATTGCAGTCCCCGCCACCTCAAATGGCCTGACGATGGTATGGACGTAAGCCACCTTTCATCTTCTTCCTATTGCATCTCTTCTACAATGTGAAATTTTTTTTACAATTGTGTAGGTGTACAATCTACGGCGCTGGGCGGCTTTCAGAGAGAGAAGTGAAAAAGCTTACGGCACCTGGGATTCCCAGGCGGTCTTCCATCCAGGTACTAACCAGGCCCTGCTCTGCTTAGCTTCCGAGATCAGACGAGATCGGGCGGAACCAGAGAGGTATGGCCGTAAGCTGCATTTCATCTTTTTCCTAATCCTTTAAAACGTGTCAAAGTTAATCAGAAGTTTCTTTTTCTAAAATTGAAGCAGTTCTTAGCATTGGCAAGAGAGGTTCCTAAAGCCTGAAGGTAACTTTACTTTTCTTCACTGGCAATTCTAACATGTTGGGTTAGCACCTGTATTTCAACGGCTAAATTACAAACAATAGTATGCCAATCGTAAATGTTGATCAACACTAATTTAGCAATCATGAAACGGAATCATTTTGGATAATATTGTCTAATTTCCTTTCATATCCAACGTTAAAACAGGTGTACAATCTGCGGCGCTCGGCGGCTTTCGGAGAGAGAAGTGAAAAAGCTTACGGCACCTGGGATTCCCAGGCGGTCTTCCATCCAGGTACTAACCAGGCCCTGCTCTGCTTAGCTTCCGAGATCAGACGAGATCGGGCGGAACCAGAGAGGTATGGCCGTAAGCTGCTTTTTATCTTTTTCCTAATCCTTTATAATGCGTCAATGAATTATGACACGCCTGCCGCTGGCATCTTTGTGTGGGTTAAATAAGGGTATGCAAAGAAGGCTGTGACATCCCATGGCGAAAATTGGATGGACTAGAGAAGACCCGCCCAGGGGTCCCAGCCAATCGGTGAATGGCCATTGCAGTCCCCGCCACCTCAAATGGCCTGACGATGGTATGGACGTAAGCCACCTTTCATCTTCTTCCTATTGCATCTCTTCTACAATGTGAAATTTTTTTTACAATTGTGTAGGTGTACAATCTACGGCGCTGGGCGGCTTTCAGAGAGAGAAGTGAAAAAGCTTACGGCACCTGGGATTCCCAGGCGGTCTTCCATCCAGGTACTAACCAGGCCCTGCTCTGCTTAGCTTCCGAGATCAGACGAGATCGGGCGGAACCAGAGAGGTATGGCCGTGAGCTGCATTTCATCTTTTTCCTAATCCTTTAAAACGTGTCAAAGTTAATCAGAAGTTTCTTTTTCTAAAATTGAAGCAGTTCTTAGCATTGGCAAGAGAGGTTCCTAAAGCCTGAAGGTAACTTTACTTTTCTTCACTGGCAATTCTAACATGTTGGGTTAGCACCTGTATTTCAACGGCTAAATTACAAACAATAGTATGCCAATCGTAAATGTTGATCAACACTAATTTAGCAATCATGAAACGGAATCATTTTGGATAATATTGTCTAATTTCCTTTCATATCCAACGTTAAAACAACACTAAACATGCATCTCTTCAACAATGTGATATTCTTTTTGTAATTTGTAGGTGTACAATCTGCGGCGCTCGGCGGCTTTCGGAGAGAGAAGTGAAAAAGCTTACGGCACCTGGGATTCCCAGGCGGTCTTCCATCCAGGTACTAACCAGGCCCTGCTCTGCTTAGCTTCCGAGATCAGACGAGATCGGGCGGAACCAGAGAGGTATGGCCGTAACCTGGATTTCATCTTATTCCTAATCCTTTAAAACGTGTCAAAGTTAATCAGAAGTTTCTTTTTCTAAAATTGAAGCAGTTCTTAGCATTGGCAAGAGAGGTTCCTAAAGCCTGAAGGTAACTTTACTTTTCTTCACTGGCAATTCTAACATGTTGGGTTAGCACCTGTATTTCAACGGCTAAATTACAAAAAATAGTATGCCAATCGTAAATGTTGATCAACACTAATTTAGCAATCATGAAACGGAATCATTTTGGATAATATTGTCTAATTTCCTTTCATATCCAACGTTAAAACAGGTGTACAATCTGCGGCGCTCGGCGGCTTTCGGAGAGAGAAGTGAAAAAGCTTACGGCACCTGGGATTCCCAGGCGGTCTTCCATCCAGGTACTAACCAGGCCCTGCTCTGCTTAGCTTCCGAGATCAGACGAGATCGGGCGGAACCAGAGAGGTATGGCCGTAAGCTGCTTTTTATCTTTTTCCTAATCCTTTATAATGCGTCAAAGAATTATGACACGCCTGCCGTTGGCATCTTTGTGTGGGTTAAATAAGGGTATGCAAAGAAGGCTGTGACATCCCATGGCGAAAATTGGATGGACTAGAGAAGACCCGCCCAGGGGTCCCAGCCAATCGGTGAATGGCCATTGCAGTCCCCGCCACCTCAAATGGCCTGACGATGGTATGGACGTAAGCCACCTTTCATCTTCTTCCTATTGCATCTCTTCTACAATGTGAAATTTTTTTTACAATTGTGTAGGTGTACAATCTACGGCGCTGGGCGGCTTTCAGAGAGAGAAGTGAAAAAGCTTACGGCACCTGGGATTCCCAGGCGGTCTTCCATCCAGGTACTAACCAGGCCCTGCTCTGCTTAGCTTCCGAGATCAGACGAGATCGGGCGGAACCAGAGAGGTATGGCCGTGAGCTGCATTTCATCTTTTTCCTAATCCTTTAAAACGTGTCAAAGTTAATCAGAAGTTTCTTTTTCTAAAATTGAAGCAGTTCTTAGCATTGGCAAGAGAGGTTCCTAAAGCCTGAAGGTAACTTTACTTTTCTTCACTGGCAATTCTAACATGTTGGGTTAGCACCTGTATTTCAACGGCTAAATTACAAACAATAGTATGCCAATCGTAAATGTTGATCAACACTAATTTAGCAATCATGAAACGGAATCATTTTGGATAATATTGTCTAATTTCCTTTCATATCCAACGTTAAAACAGGTGTACAATCTGCGGCGCTCGGCGGCTTTCGGAGAGAGAAGTGAAAAAGCTTACGGCACCTGGGATTCCCAGGCGGTCTTCCATCCAGGTACTAACCAGGCCCTGCTCTGCTTAGCTTCCGAGATCAGACGAGATCGGGCGGAACCAGAGAGGTATGGCCGTAAGCTGCTTTTTATCTTTTTCCTAATCCTTTATAATGCGTCAAAGAATTATGACACGCCTGCCGTTGGCATCTTTGTGTGGGTTAAATAAGGGTATGCAAAGAAAGCTGTGACATCCCATGGCGAAAATTGGATGGACTAGAGAAGACCCGCCCAGGGGTCCCAGCCAATCGGTGAATGGCCATTGCAGTCCCCGCCACCTCAAATGGCCTGACGATGGTATGGACGTAAGCCACCTTTCATCTTCTTCCTATTGCATCTCTTCTACAATGTGAATTTTTTTTTACAATTGTGTAGGTGTACAATCTACGGCGCTGGGCGGCTTTCAGAGAGAGAAGTGAAAAAGCTTACGGCACCTGGGATTCCCAGGCGGTCTTCCATCCAGGTACTAACCAGGCCCTGCTCTGCTTAGCTTCCGAGATCAGACGAGATCGGGCGGAACCAGAGAGGTATGGCCGTAAGCTGCTTTTTATCTTTTTCCTAATCCTTTATAATGCGTCAATGAATTATGACACGCCTGCCGCTGGCATCTTTGTGTGGGTTAAATAAGGGTATGCAAAGAAGGCTGTGACATCCCATGGCGAAAATTGGATGGACTAGAGAAGACCCGCCCAGGGGTCCCAGCCAATCGGTGAATGGCCATTGCAGTCCCCGCCACCTCAAATGGCCTGACGATGGTATGGACGTAAGCCACCTTTCATCTTCTTCCTATTGCATCTCTTCTACAATGTGAAATTTTTTTTACAATTGTGTAGGTGTACAATCTACGGCGCTGGGCGGCTTTCAGAGAGAGAAGTGAAAAAGCTTACGGCACCTGGGATTCCCAGGCGGTCTTCCATCCAGGTACTAACCAGGCCCTGCTCTGCTTAGCTTCCGAGATCAGACGAGATCGGGCGGAACCAGAGAGGTATGGCCGTAAGCTGCATTTCATCTTTTTCCTAATCCTTTAAAACGTGTCAAAGTTAATCAGAAGTTTCTTTTTCTAAAATTGAAGCAGTTCTTAGCATTGGCAAGAGAGGTTCCTAAAGCCTGAAGGTAACTTTACTTTTCTTCACTGGCAATTCTAACATGTTGGGTTAGCACCTGTATTTCAACGGCTAAATTACAAACAATAGTATGCCAATCGTAAATGTTGATCAACACTAATTTAGCAATCATGAAACGGAATCATTTTGGATAATATTGTCTAATTTCCTTTCATATCCAACGTTAAAACAACACTAAACATGCATCTCTTCAACAATGTGATATTCTTTTTGTAATTTGTAGGTGTACAATCTGCGGCGCTCGGCGGCTTTCGGAGAGAGAAGTGAAAAAGCTTACGGCACCTGGGATTCCCAGGCGGTCTTCCATCCAGGTACTAACCAGGCCCTGCTCTGCTTAGCTTCCGAGAGCAGACGAGATCGGGCGGAACCAGAGAGGTATGGCCGTAAGCTGCTTTTCATCTTTTTCCTAATCCTTTAAAGCGTGTCAAAGATAATCAGAAGTTTCTTTTTCTAAAATTGAAGCAGTTCTTAGCATTGGCAAGAGAGGTTCCTAAAGCCTGAAGGTAACTTTACTTTTCTTCACTGGCAATTCTAACATGTTGGGTTAGCACCTGTATTTCAACGGCTAAATTACAAACAATAGTATGCCAATCGTAAATGTTGATCAACACTAATTTAGCAATCATGAAACGGAATCATTTTGGATAATATTGTCTAATTTCCTTTCATATCCAACGTTAAAACAACACTAAACATGCATCTCTTCAACAATGTGATATTCTTTTTGTAATTTGTAGGTGTACAATCTGCGGCGCTCGGCGGCTTTCGGAGAGAGAAGTGAAAAAGCTTACGGCACCTGGGATTCCCAGGCGGTCTTCCATCCAGGTACTAACCAGGCCCTGCTCTGCTTAGCTTCCGAGAGCAGACGAGATCGGGCGGAACCAGAGAGGTATGGCCGTAAGCTGCTTTTCATCTTTTTCCTAATCCTTTAAAGCGTGTCAAAGATAATCAGAAGTTTCTTTTTCTAAAATTGAAGCAGTTCTTAGCATTGGCAAGAGAGGTTCCTAAAGCCTGAAGGTAACTTTACTTTTCTTCACTGGCAATTCTAACATGTTGGGTTAGCACCTGTATTTCAACGGCTAAATTACAAACAATAGTATGCCAATCGTAAATGTTGATCAACACTAATTTAGCAATCATGAAACGGAATCATTTTGGATAATATTGTCTAATTTCCTTTCATATCCAACGTTAAAACAGGTGTACAATCTGCGGCGCTCGGCGGCTTTCGGAGAGAGAAGTGAAAAAGCTTACGGCACCTGGGATTCCCAGGCGGTCTTCCATCCAGGTACTAACCAGGCCCTGCTCTGCTTAGCTTCCGAGATCAGACGAGATCGGGCGGAACCAGAGAGGTATGGCCGTAAGCTGCTTTTTATCTTTTTCCTAATCCTTTATAATGCGTCAATGAATTATGACACGCCTGCCGCTGGCATCTTTGTGTGGGTTAAATAAGGGTATGCAAAGAAGGCTGTGACATCCCATGGCGAAAATTGGATGGACTAGAGAAGACCCGCCCAGGGGTCCCAGCCAATCGGTGAATGGCCATTGCAGTCCCCGCCACCTCAAATGGCCTGACGATGGTATGGACGTAAGCCACCTTTCATCTTCTTCCTATTGCATCTCTTCTACAATGTGAAATTTTTTTTACAATTGTGTAGGTGTACAATCTACGGCGCTGGGCGGCTTTCAGAGAGAGAAGTGAAAAAGCTTACGGCACCTGGGATTCCCAGGCGGTCTTCCATCCAGGTACTAACCAGGCCCTGCTCTGCTTAGCTTCCGAGATCAGACGAGATCGGGCGGAACCAGAGAGGTATGGCCGTGAGCTGCATTTCATCTTTTTCCTAATCCTTTAAAACGTGTCAAAGTTAATCAGAAGTTTCTTTTTCTAAAATTGAAGCAGTTCTTAGCATTGGCAAGAGAGGTTCCTAAAGCCTGAAGGTAACTTTACTTTTCTTCACTGGCAATTCTAACATGTTGGGTTAGCACCTGTATTTCAACGGCTAAATTACAAACAATAGTATGCCAATCGTAAATGTTGATCAACACTAATTTAGCAATCATGAAACGGAATCATTTTGGATAATATTGTCTAATTTCCTTTCATATCCAACGTTAAAACAACACTAAACATGCATCTCTTCAACAATGTGATATTCTTTTTGTAATTTGTAGGTGTACAATCTGCGGCGCTCGGCGGCTTTCGGAGAGAGAAGTGAAAAAGCTTACGGCACCTGGGATTCCCAGGCGGTCTTCCATCCAGGTACTAACCAGGCCCTGCTCTGCTTAGCTTCCGAGAGCAGACGAGATCGGGCGGAACCAGAGAGGTATGGCCGTAAGCTGCTTTTCATCTTTTTCCTAATCCTTTAAAGCGTGTCAAAGATAATCAGAAGTTTCTTTTTCTAAAATTGAAGCAGTTCTTAGCATTGGCAAGAGAGGTTCCTAAAGCCTGAAGGTAACTTTACTTTTCTTCACTGGCAATTCTAACATGTTGGGTTAGCACCTGTATTTCAACGGCTAAATTACAAACAATAGTATGCCAATCGTAAATGTTGATCAACACTAATTTAGCAATCATGAAACGGAATCATTTTGGATAATATTGTCTAATTTCCTTTCATATCCAACGTTAAAACAGGTGTACAATCTGCGGCGCTCGGCGGCTTTCGGAGAGAGAAGTGAAAAAGCTTACGGCACCTGGGATTCCCAGGCGGTCTTCCATCCAGGTACTAACCAGGCCCTGCTCTGCTTAGCTTCCGAGATCAGACGAGATCGGGCGGAACCAGAGAGGTATGGCCGTAAGCTGCTTTTTATCTTTTTCCTAATCCTTTATAATGCGTCAATGAATTATGACACGCCTGCCGCTGGCATCTTTGTGTGGGTTAAATAAGGGTATGCAAAGAAGGCTGTGACATCCCATGGCGAAAATTGGATGGACTAGAGAAGACCCGCCCAGGGGTCCCAGCCAATCGGTGAATGGCCATTGCAGTCCCCGCCACCTCAAATGGCCTGACGATGGTATGGACGTAAGCCACCTTTCATCTTCTTCCTATTGCATCTCTTCTACAATGTGAAATTTTTTTTACAATTGTGTAGGTGTACAATCTACGGCGCTGGGCGGCTTTCAGAGAGAGAAGTGAAAAAGCTTACGGCACCTGGGATTCCCAGGCGGTCTTCCATCCAGGTACTAACCAGGCCCTGCTCTGCTTAGCTTCCGAGATCAGACGAGATCGGGCGGAACCAGAGAGGTATGGCCGTGAGCTGCATTTCATCTTTTTCCTAATCCTTTAAAACGTGTCAAAGTTAATCAGAAGTTTCTTTTTCTAAAATTGAAGCAGTTCTTAGCATTGGCAAGAGAGGTTCCTAAAGCCTGAAGGTAACTTTACTTTTCTTCACTGGCAATTCTAACATGTTGGGTTAGCACCTGTATTTCAACGGCTAAATTACAAACAATAGTATGCCAATCGTAAATGTTGATCAACACTAATTTAGCAATCATGAAACGGAATCATTTTGGATAATATTGTCTAATTTCCTTTCATATCCAACGTTAAAACAACACTAAACATGCATCTCTTCAACAATGTGATATTCTTTTTGTAATTTGTAGGTGTACAATCTGCGGCGCTCGGCGGCTTTCGGAGAGAGAAGTGAAAAAGCTTACGGCACCTGGGATTCCCAGGCGGTCTTCCATCCAGGTACTAACCAGGCCCTGCTCTGCTTAGCTTCCGAGAGCAGACGAGATCGGGCGGAACCAGAGAGGTATGGCCGTAAGCTGCTTTTCATCTTTTTCCTAATCCTTTAAAGCGTGTCAAAGATAATCAGAAGTTTCTTTTTCTAAAATTGAAGCAGTTCTTAGCATTGGCAAGAGAGGTTCCTAAAGCCTGAAGGTAACTTTACTTTTCTTCACTGGCAATTCTAACATGTTGGGTTAGCACCTGTATTTCAACGGCTAAATTACAAACAATAGTATGCCAATCGTAAATGTTGATCAACACTAATTTAGCAATCATGAAACGGAATCATTTTGGATAATATTGTCTAATTTCCTTTCATATCCAACGTTAAAACAGGTGTACAATCTGCGGCGCTCGGCGGCTTTCGGAGAGAGAAGTGAAAAAGCTTACGGCACCTGGGATTCCCAGGCGGTCTTCCATCCAGGTACTAACCAGGCCCTGCTCTGCTTAGCTTCCGAGATCAGACGAGATCGGGCGGAACCAGAGAGGTATGGCCGTAAGCTGCTTTTTATCTTTTTCCTAATCCTTTATAATGCGTCAATGAATTATGACACGCCTGCCGCTGGCATCTTTGTGTGGGTTAAATAAGGGTATGCAAAGAAGGCTGTGACATCCCATGGCGAAAATTGGATGGACTAGAGAAGACCCGCCCAGGGGTCCCAGCCAATCGGTGAATGGCCATTGCAGTCCCCGCCACCTCAAATGGCCTGACGATGGTATGGACGTAAGCCACCTTTCATCTTCTTCCTATTGCATCTCTTCTACAATGTGAAATTTTTTTTACAATTGTGTAGGTGTACAATCTACGGCGCTGGGCGGCTTTCAGAGAGAGAAGTGAAAAAGCTTACGGCACCTGGGATTCCCAGGCGGTCTTCCATCCAGGTACTAACCAGGCCCTGCTCTGCTTAGCTTCCGAGATCAGACGAGATCGGGCGGAACCAGAGAGGTATGGCCGTGAGCTGCATTTCATCTTTTTCCTAATCCTTTAAAACGTGTCAAAGTTAATCAGAAGTTTCTTTTTCTAAAATTGAAGCAGTTCTTAGCATTGGCAAGAGAGGTTCCTAAAGCCTGAAGGTAACTTTACTTTTCTTCACTGGCAATTCTAACATGTTGGGTTAGCACCTGTATTTCAACGGCTAAATTACAAACAATAGTATGCCAATCGTAAATGTTGATCAACACTAATTTAGCAATCATGAAACGGAATCATTTTGGATAATATTGTCTAATTTCCTTTCATATCCAACGTTAAAACAACACTAAACATGCATCTCTTCAACAATGTGATATTCTTTTTGTAATTTGTAGGTGTACAATCTGCGGCGCTCGGCGGCTTTCGGAGAGAGAAGTGAAAAAGCTTACGGCACCTGGGATTCCCAGGCGGTCTTCCATCCAGGTACTAACCAGGCCCTGCTCTGCTTAGCTTCCGAGAGCAGACGAGATCGGGCGGAACCAGAGAGGTATGGCCGTAAGCTGCTTTTCATCTTTTTCCTAATCCTTTAAAGCGTGTCAAAGATAATCAGAAGTTTCTTTTTCTAAAATTGAAGCAGTTCTTAGCATTGGCAAGAGAGGTTCCTAAAGCCTGAAGGTAACTTTACTTTTCTTCACTGGCAATTCTAACATGTTGGGTTAGCACCTGTATTTCAACGGCTAAATTACAAACAATAGTATGCCAATCGTAAATGTTGATCAACACTAATTTAGCAATCATGAAACGGAATCATTTTGGATAATATTGTCTAATTTCCTTTCATATCCAACGTTAAAACAGGTGTACAATCTGCGGCGCTCGGCGGCTTTCGGAGAGAGAAGTGAAAAAGCTTACGGCACCTGGGATTCCCAGGCGGTCTTCCATCCAGGTACTAACCAGGCCCTGCTCTGCTTAGCTTCCGAGATCAGACGAGATCGGGCGGAACCAGAGAGGTATGGCCGTAAGCTGCTTTTTATCTTTTTCCTAATCCTTTATAATGCGTCAATGAATTATGACACGCCTGCCGCTGGCATCTTTGTGTGGGTTAAATAAGGGTATGCAAAGAAGGCTGTGACATCCCATGGCGAAAATTGGATGGACTAGAGAAGACCCGCCCAGGGGTCCCAGCCAATCGGTGAATGGCCATTGCAGTCCCCGCCACCTCAAATGGCCTGACGATGGTATGGACGTAAGCCACCTTTCATCTTCTTCCTATTGCATCTCTTCTACAATGTGAAATTTTTTTTACAATTGTGTAGGTGTACAATCTACGGCGCTGGGCGGCTTTCAGAGAGAGAAGTGAAAAAGCTTACGGCACCTGGGATTCCCAGGCGGTCTTCCATCCAGGTACTAACCAGGCCCTGCTCTGCTTAGCTTCCGAGATCAGACGAGATCGGGCGGAACCAGAGAGGTATGGCCGTGAGCTGCATTTCATCTTTTTCCTAATCCTTTAAAACGTGTCAAAGTTAATCAGAAGTTTCTTTTTCTAAAATTGAAGCAGTTCTTAGCATTGGCAAGAGAGGTTCCTAAAGCCTGAAGGTAACTTTACTTTTCTTCACTGGCAATTCTAACATGTTGGGTTAGCACCTGTATTTCAACGGCTAAATTACAAACAATAGTATGCCAATCGTAAATGTTGATCAACACTAATTTAGCAATCATGAAACGGAATCATTTTGGATAATATTGTCTAATTTCCTTTCATATCCAACGTTAAAACAACACTAAACATGCATCTCTTCAACAATGTGATATTCTTTTTGTAATTTGTAGGTGTACAATCTGCGGCGCTCGGCGGCTTTCGGAGAGAGAAGTGAAAAAGCTTACGGCACCTGGGATTCCCAGGCGGTCTTCCATCCAGGTACTAACCAGGCCCTGCTCTGCTTAGCTTCCGAGAGCAGACGAGATCGGGCGGAACCAGAGAGGTATGGCCGTAAGCTGCTTTTCATCTTTTTCCTAATCCTTTAAAGCGTGTCAAAGATAATCAGAAGTTTCTTTTTCTAAAATTGAAGCAGTTCTTAGCATTGGCAAGAGAGGTTCCTAAAGCCTGAAGGTAACTTTACTTTTCTTCACTGGCAATTCTAACATGTTGGGTTAGCACCTGTATTTCAACGGCTAAATTACAAACAATAGTATGCCAATCGTAAATGTTGATCAACACTAATTTAGCAATCATGAAACGGAATCATTTTGGATAATATTGTCTAATTTCCTTTCATATCCAACGTTAAAACAGGTGTACAATCTGCGGCGCTCGGCGGCTTTCGGAGAGAGAAGTGAAAAAGCTTACGGCACCTGGGATTCCCAGGCGGTCTTCCATCCAGGTACTAACCAGGCCCTGCTCTGCTTAGCTTCCGAGATCAGACGAGATCGGGCGGAACCAGAGAGGTATGGCCGTAAGCTGCTTTTTATCTTTTTCCTAATCCTTTATAATGCGTCAATGAATTATGACACGCCTGCCGCTGGCATCTTTGTGTGGGTTAAATAAGGGTATGCAAAGAAGGCTGTGACATCCCATGGCGAAAATTGGATGGACTAGAGAAGACCCGCCCAGGGGTCCCAGCCAATCGGTGAATGGCCATTGCAGTCCCCGCCACCTCAAATGGCCTGACGATGGTATGGACGTAAGCCACCTTTCATCTTCTTCCTATTGCATCTCTTCTACAATGTGAAATTTTTTTTACAATTGTGTAGGTGTACAATCTACGGCGCTGGGCGGCTTTCAGAGAGAGAAGTGAAAAAGCTTACGGCACCTGGGATTCCCAGGCGGTCTTCCATCCAGGTACTAACCAGGCCCTGCTCTGCTTAGCTTCCGAGATCGGGCGGAACCAGAGAGGTATGGCCGTGAGCTGCATTTCATCTTTTTCCTAATCCTTTAAAACGTGTCAAAGTTAATCAGAAGTTTCTTTTTCTAAAATTGAAGCAGTTCTTAGCATTGGCAAGAGAGGTTCCTAAAGCCTGAAGGTAACTTTACTTTTCTTCACTGGCAATTCTAACATGTTGGGTTAGCACCTGTATTTCAACGGCTAAATTACAAACAATAGTATGCCAATCGTAAATGTTGATCAACACTAATTTAGCAATCATGAAACGGAATCATTTTGGATAATATTGTCTAATTTCCTTTCATATCCAACGTTAAAACAACACTAAACATGCATCTCTTCAACAATGTGATATTCTTTTTGTAATTTGTAGGTGTACAATCTGCGGCGCTCGGCGGCTTTCGGAGAGAGAAGTGAAAAAGCTTACGGCACCTGGGATTCCCAGGCGGTCTTCCATCCAGGTACTAACCAGGCCCTGCTCTGCTTAGCTTCCGAGAGCAGACGAGATCGGGCGGAACCAGAGAGGTATGGCCGTAAGCTGCTTTTCATCTTTTTCCTAATCCTTTAAAGCGTGTCAAAGATAATCAGAAGTTTCTTTTTCTAAAATTGAAGCAGTTCTTAGCATTGGCAAGAGAGGTTCCTAAAGCCTGAAGGTAACTTTACTTTTCTTCACTGGCAATTCTAACATGTTGGGTTAGCACCTGTATTTCAACGGCTAAATTACAAACAATAGTATGCCAATCGTAAATGTTGATCAACACTAATTTAGCAATCATGAAACGGAATCATTTTGGATAATATTGTCTAATTTCCTTTCATATCCAACGTTAAAACAACACTAAACATGCATCTCTTCAACAATGTGATATTCTTTTTGTAATTTGTAGGTGTACAATCTGCGGCGCTCGGCGGCTTTCGGAGAGAGAAGTGAAAAAGCTTACGGCACCTGGGATTCCCAGGCGGTCTTCCATCCAGGTACTAACCAGGCACTGCTCTGCTTAGCTTCCGAGATCAGACGAGATCGGGCGGAACCAGAGAGGTATGGCCGTAAGCTGCTTTTTATCTTTTTCCTAATCCTTTAAAACGTGTCAAAGATAATCAGAAGTTTCTTTTTCTAAAATTGAAGCAGTTCTTAGCATTGGCAAGAGAGGTTCCTAAAACGTGAAGGTAACTTTACTTTTCTTCACTGGCAATTCTAACATGTTTGGTTAGCACCTGTATTTCAACGGCTAAATTACAAACAATAGTAGGCCAATCGTAAATGTTGATCAACACTAATTTAGCAATCATGAAACGGAATCATTTTGGATAATATTGTCTAATTTCCTTTCATATCCAACGTTAAAACAACACTAAACATGCATCTCTTCAACAATGTGATATTCTCTTTGTAATTTGTAGGTGTACAATCTGCGGCGCTCGGCGGCTTTCGGAGAGATAAGTGAAAAAGCTTACGGCACCTGGGATTCCCAGGCGGTCTTCCATCCAGGTACTAACCAGGCCCTGCTCTGCTTAGCTTCCGAGATCAGACGAGATCGGGCGGAACCAGAGAGGTATGGCCGTAACCTGCATTTCATCTTTTTCCTAATCCTTTAAAACGTGTCAAAGTTAATCAGAAGTTTCTTTTTCTAAAATTGAAGCAGTTCTTAGCATTGGCAAGAGAGGTTCCTAAAGCCTGAAGGTAACTTTACTTTTCTTCACTGGCAATTCTAACATGTTGGGTTAGCACCTGTATTTCAAGGGCTAAATTACAAACAAAAGTATGCCAATTGTTAAATGTTGATCAACACTAATTTAGCAACCATGAAACGGAATCATTTTTGATGATATTGTCTAAGTTCCTTATATATCCAACGTTAAAACAACACTAAACATTAGAGATGAGCCGGATACTCGGCTTAAACGAGTATCCGGTACGGATAAAGCACTTTTGCAGAGTACGAGTATTATACGAGTAATACGAGTCAATATCTGTGCTCGGATTGAATAAAATTCCTCATTGGGTAGCTGTCTGTGTCTGCGTTCTGTGATTGGCTGGTAGTCACAGCGCCCCTCCACTACACACATACTGTTTGTGTTGCTGCGTCCCGCTCGGCTCACTCACCAGGTTCACGGGTCTTTCCCGATAAATTTAAACGATTTCTTCGCCTTTATTTTTTTTTACTTCGGTTTGTTGTTCTTAACTAGTAGAGTTCAGGTAAACGTGGGGCTTGTTAAGACGTGGTGCTTAAGAATGCGACTCGCATTGCGTCTCTGCTCTAACCAGTTTTTTTTTTACTTCACGCACTGACCTCTCTCTCTCTGTCTGTTTGTCTCTCTCTCTCTCTCTCTCTCTCTCTCTCTAATCAGTTTTTTTTACCGTCTGCTGGCTCTCTTCACGCACTCAGTGTCTGACGTTGACTAGTTGTGTTGAATAACTAAATATTAATATTACAAATTAAGCCACACACACACTTCCTCTCTCTCTCTCATGATCATCAGTGATAAGAATTAAGAAGGAATGCTGTTTTAAACGCAGAAAGGCTTAACCCGACAATTTACGGGGTAAATCCTTCCTACTTCCGGGTTAGGCCCCGCCCATTTTCGGGTTAGGCCCCGCCCAGTCCGAGTACGGATACGGATACAGATAATTCATATGGTTCAACAGATACAGATACAGATTATGCTGTACTCGCTCATCTCAACTAAACATGCATCTCTTCAACAATGTGATATTCTTTTTGTAATTTGTAGGTGTACAATCTACGGCGCTGGGCGGCTTTCAGAGAGAGAAGTGAAAAAGCTTACGGCACCTGGGATTCGAAGGCGGTCTTCCATCCAGGTACTAACCAGGCCCTGCTCTGCTTAGCTTCCGAGATCAGACGAGATCGGGCGGAACCAGAGAGGTATGGCCGTGAGCTGCATTTCATCTTTTTCCTAATCCTTTAAAACGTGTCAAAGTTAATCAGAAGTTTCTTTTTCTAAAATTGAAGCAGTTACGGGGTAACACTTTACTTGAATGGGTGTTCATAAGGCTGACATAACATTGTCATAACCATGACATGACAGCTGTCATAAATATCAATGAATACTTATGACAGTTGTCGTTAAGTGTCATTCGGTTAAGTTAAGTTGTGTCACTTTTGATGCAAAGGTGACATTGTTTGAGATGTCCTTGTTAAGACCACTTGACATAAGCCAAGACAACAAAACCTGTCATAAACATGTCATAGCAGACCTCACTGTCAAACTTAAGAAAAACGTTTGGTTTCATATCTTAGAGCGACATTAAACCGTCCTATATCGATGGTTTTGACACTCGCTGTCACAAAACCATTACAACTGTGTCATAAATGTTGTCCCTTTCTTTAAGATGTCGTTAAGTGTAACTACACTGCCAAATGACTTTATAACAGTGTCACGACTGTTTTCTTTGAATTCAAGTAAAGTGGAACAATTAGATTCTTCAATTAATATGTCATTATATGTTATTACATAGTCAAACCAGTTTATAATTGTGTCATAACTGTTTTCTTTGAATTGAAGTAAAGTGGAACAATTTGAATGTTTCGTTAAAATGTCATTAAGTGTTATTACACTGTCAGATGATATAAATACCTTAACAAAAGCAACAAACAAGTCAAGAGGTAGTGTTTCCTTTATGTATTCCAACACAAAACATTTGGTTGTGATTTTTATCCAAAGTGACATTTTGTAACACACAAGCAAGTATCTGCTCAGGAGAGAACATATGAGTCTGACACGACATAGATGCATAAATACTAGCAGACATTGTAGAGAGTCAGATTTTATTTTTTACTTGTTTTTTCACATCATGGAAAAGTCTGCCCAACACACCATTGTAATGGCGTACACCCAACCAGTGGTGCCACACTATCATCTTAAGATGAAGCTTGAGTGATTCAGGAGTACGATTCCCTCTGTGGCGCCATACTTCCAGTTTGTAGCTTTGCCATGCACACTTAATATGCTGAGTATGAGCACCAGTCTCTCGGTCCACAAAGTTGTTTTTATGGCAGACGGAATAATGATCATACCCATACTGGGCAAGTTGCCCTTTGTAGGCACGCCATTCGTCACTGAGGATGGATGTTCTGGGTTTGACATGGCGTCTAATATGACCTATAAGTGTCTTCCTTCTGCGATCCCTGACGAGTCTCAGAATGGGTCTTCTGGAATTCCTGTCGACCTCCAACATCCCAAAGACCCACTGCCGTTCATGGCGCCAAGTGTTGCCAAATCGACCACGATGGTACTAAAAGTAAATGAGAAAACACAATATTTAATAAGGTTTGGACTGTATTACATCTTAACGTGTGTCCTTCCCACGTGCACTGACAGATAAAGTATAAAATATTACTCCTTATAAAATCTTGATCTAAAATTTGTACAGATGCATACAAATATATAGCCCACCTTTCGTTTGTGGGCAAATTTGCTCTCATCAATGACAACAAATCGATGACGACCACCAATCCTCATCGATCTTTTCCTCAGTCGCTTGACAGCAGCAATGCACACCTTCAAATGAGAAAATAAAATATCAGCATCTTGAGGTATGTGGGATGTGGAGTTCTCTGTGTGTGTCTTCTTGTATTTACTTTTTAGCTTGTAGAATAGATGTCCGCTTGTAGGACAGATGGCGTGACCGGATCGGTCCTTATAAGGCAGACAATGTGAATGGTGGAAGAGAGAGCACAGGAAAAATGAAGATAAAATATTATCTGAGATAACACACCTGCGACCGAAGGGAGAGCCAGTTTGAACCCATTTTCAGAGCAAGGCCGAAGGCTGCAGGAGAGAGTACCAGACACTCATTGTTCGGGGAAGGCATTTGTTACAGAAGGATGAACTGGGTTGAACCAACGTTCAAGGGCACCAGAGGGATTAAAACAGGTCAGTGTCAGAAGGCAGGCGGACTTTGGAAGGGATTTGCTTGCGATGCGTATTTCATTGTCTCCAGATATATCTGTGGAGAATTGCTCATGTACAACTTTTTCTCTTCTAAATAAATGTTAAACTTTTTAACTAATTTCCTGTAGTGGATTCTTCTCGTCAACCAACTCGGGTGGATAAGGAATATCCTAACAATTTTGGGGGCTCGTCCGGGATAGGAGTTTCCCTGCAGGGGGGAATTCGGTCCAAGAGCTTTCACCTGCTGAACACTGCGTACTCCCAGGCCGGCCTCAAAACAAGGTAAGCAGAAACCTGTTACATCTAATTCTGCATATTGATTAATCTAAAATAAGGAGTACGCTGTGGATTGGTGGTGAAGGAACCAAATTGATACATGAGCAATTCGCTAAAGTTAATATTAAGGAAACCGGTAAAAGTGCACAACAATAGTGCCGGCGAGTACTATTGGGTTTAGTAGGTACCGGCGAGTACCAAGGGATCTTCTATCCGACACAAACGAAAGGATCAGGGATCCTATTGGGTTTGGTGGGTACCGGCGAGTACCAAGGGATCAATGATCTGACACAAATAAAAGGATTTTGAATCCTAGTCTTTGGTTTGGCCACCCCATCAGTTCCTGACGAGGACTGAAGTCGCTAGGTGAGTGTCCTGGGGATTTGAGGACCCCCGAAAACTGGTCTTTGGTTTGGCAACCCCATCAGACCCTGACGAGGGCTGAAGTCGCTAGGTGAGTGTCCTGGGGATTTGAGGACCCCCGAAAACTGGTCTTTGGTTTGGCAACCCCATCAGACCCTGACGAGGGCTGAAGTCGCTAGGTGAGTGTCCTGGGGATTTGAGGACCCCCGAAAACTGGTCTTTGGTTTGGCAACCCCATCAGACCCTGACGAGGGCTGAAGTAGCTAGGTTGGAGTCCTGGGGATTTGAGGACCCCCGAATCCCAGGGTTAGAGTCCCTAGGAGTAAAAGCTCCTTAAATCCTGGGCTGCAGTCTCTGAGGGTGCAGCTCGTGTGTCTGTGTGTGTGTGTGGGTGCAAGCAAGCAGGAGAGTGAAGAAAAAAAAAAAAAAAAAAGAGGGGAAACTGAGAACATAGAGGTTAATATAAACTTTCGGTGTAATACATTGATGACCGAGAGGTTAACATAAACTTTCGGTGTAATACATTGATTCTCGGAAGGTTAAGATAAACTTCCGTTGTAATACATTGATTCTCGGAAGGTTAAGATAAACTTCCGTTATAATGCATTGATTTCGAAGGGTTAAAATAAACCTTCGTTACAATAAAAGAATTCTGGAAGTATAACATAAGTTCTCAGAACAAACGGGGAAGCTTGCTGGAGCTGCGGAGAACATTTACTGTGTCACACTGAGGTGACCAGCTGTCCGAGCGGGTTAAAGCGATATAACTGGGAACTGTTGTTGGAATGGAAGATGAATATGATCGGGAAACTGTTGACGGCGGCTGGGGGCCAGCGCCGGGGTATCGATGGAAAATAATAAACGACCAGCTGAGGCTGTTGTTGGTGGCGGTGGGTGGAGAAACCACCGGGAAAAAGAAGCATGAGGCTGTGGAGCGCACGGAACGCAGTGAGAAAGTTGTTAGAAAAGAAAGGCGTTAGTTTGGCAGACAGGCTGTCACTGGCGCAGATTTTGTGGGAGAACCGAGTGGTTATCAGACTACGTCAACAGACTTTTATATATAACCCCAAAAATTCGACTTGATTAGTTGATAGAATGGCTGAATTATCCGATATCTTTTACTGTGTTTCAGTTCAAAGGGGGATTTTGTGACACCTTTCCGCATTGACCCTTCGCAGGAAGCCCAATAGTCATCTCCCTCGAGCCTGGAAACCAGTTATCTGCTCACCCGGTTCACACCTCCCTCACATTGTTCTCTTGGAATTTGGTGTCCTAGCAATCCCTGAGCTTGTCCTTCAAGTCACGCTGATTACCCGAATATACCCCTGTCCCTGCAGTTGAAGCCTTTTTTCTTCTCATTGAGAAGACCTTTGAGTTCACTGGTGACCGTTGGCTTGTTGTTGGTGAAGTAGTGTACAGTCCAGATTGGAACGGTGGCATTTTTACAGAATCAAATGTTATTCCGTAAGGCATTCCGGAATGCTGTGGATAACCTCCCAAGAGGTCCACACTGCAGATAGCAGTCCATCAATCCAAGAAGTCCTGCATGGCTTCGTTTGCCTCTGTCCAGCGCCTCACAGTCTGCCTCAGCACCAAAGGAACATACTCTGGTGGTAACAAAAGGAGAACCATCGGTGATAGTTGTTTTTTTGAAAGTCAAATTCCGTTTTCACCCTCAAGCAAACTAAGACTATACTTTCAGGGATCATTTCTATGATTTCCGACTTGAGAAGTGTGTTTCAAAATGGTATGGCCTCGCTATCCACGATGATGAAATGTGATATTTCCCACTGGGCGTGAAGCGGGCACAGAGAAGTGAATCAGTTCACAAGCTTTCTGCCATTGATGACCGCTCTTTAATTCCTAGTGGAGTAAAGAGGTGGGAAATATGGACCGAGTGGTTATCAGACTGTCAACAGACTTTTATATATAACCCCAAAAATTCGACTTGATTAGTTGATAGAATGGCTGAATTATCCGATATATTTTACTGTGTTTCAGTTCAAAGGGGGATTTTGTGACACCTTTCCGCATTGACCCTTCGCAGGAAGCCCAATAGTCATCTCCCTCGAGCCTGGAAACCAGTTATCTGCTCACCCGGTTCACACCTCCCTCACATTGTTCTCTTGGAATTTGGTGTCCTAGCAATCCCTGAGCTTGTCCTTCAAGTCACGCTGATTACCCGAATATACCCCTGTCCCTGCAGTTGAAGCCTTTTTTCTTCTCATTGAGAAGACCTTTGAGTTCACTGGTGACCGTTGGCTTGTTGTTGGTGAAGTAGTGTACAGTCCAGATTGGAACGGTGGCATTTTCACAGAATCAAATGTTATTCCGTAAGGCATTCCGGAATGCTGTGGATAACCTCCCAAGAGGTCCACACTGCGGATAGCAGTCCATCAATCCAAGAAGTCCTACATGGCTTCGTTTGCCTCTGTCCAGCGCCTCACAGTCTGCCTCAGCACCAAAGGAACATACTCTGGTGGTAACAAAAGGAGAACCATCAGTGATAGTTGTTTTTTTGAAAGTCAAATTCCGTTTTCACCCTCAAGCAAACTAAGACTATACTTTCAGGGATCATTTCTATAGTTTCCGACTTGAGAAGTGTGTTTCAAAATGGTATGGCCTCGCTATCCACGATGATGAAATGTGATATTTCCCACTGGGCGTGAAGCGGGCACAGAGAAGTGAATCAGTTCACAAGCTTTCTGCCATTGATGACCGCTCTTTAATTCCTAGTGGAGTAAAGAGGTGGGAAATATGGACCGAGTGGTTATCAGACTATCTCAACAGACTTTTATATATAACCCCAATAATTCGACTTGATTAGTTGATAGAATGGCTGAATTATCCGATATATTTTACTGTGTTTCAGTTCAAAGGGGGATTTTGTGACACCTTTCCGCATTGGCCCTTGGCAGGAAGCCCAATAGTCATCTCCCTCGAGCCTGGAAACCAGTTATCTGCTCACCCGGTTCACACCTCCCTCACATTGTTCTCTTGGAATTTGGTGTCCTAGCAATCCCTGAGCTTGTCCTTCAAGTCACGCTGATTACCCGAATATACCCCTGTCCCTGCAGTTGAAGCCTTTTTTCTTCTCATTGAGAAGACCTTTGAGTTCACTGGTGACCGTTGGCTTGTTGTTGGTGAAGTAGTGTACAGTCCAGATTGGAACGGTGGCATTTTCACAGAATCAAATGTTATTCCGTAAGGCATTCCGGAATGCTGTGGATAACCTCCCAAGAGGTCCACACTGCAGATAGCAGTCCATCAATCCAAGAAGTCCTGCATGGCTTCGTTTGCCTCTGTCCAGCGCCTCACAGTCTGCCTCAGCACCAAAGGAACATACTCTGGTGGTAACAAAAGGAGAACCATCGGTGATAGTTGTTTTTTTGAAAGTCAAATTCCGTTTTCACCCTCAAGCAAACTAAGACTATACTTTCAGGGATCATTTCTATAGTTCCCGACTTGAGAAGTGTGTTTCATAATGGTATGGCCTCGCTATCCACGATGATGAAATGTGATATTTCCCACTGGGCGTGAAGCGGGCACAGAGAAGTGAATAGGTTCACAAGCTTTCTGCCATTGATGACCGCTCTTTACTTCCTAGTGGAGTAAAGAGGTGGGAAATATGGACCAAGTGGTTATCAGACTACGTCAACAGACTTTTATATATAACCCCAAAAATTCGACTTGATTAGTTGATAGAATGGCTGAATTATCCGATATATTTTACTGTGTTTCAGTTCAAAGGGGGATTTTGTGACACCTTTCCGCATTGACCCTTCGCAGGAAGCCCAATAGTCATCTCCCTCGAGCCTGGAAACCAGTTATCTGCTCACCCGGTTCACACCTCCCTCACATTGTTCTCTTGGAATTTGGTGTCCTAGCAATCCCTGAGCTTGTCCTTCAAGTCACGCTGATTACCCGAATATACCCCTGTCCCTGCAGTTGAAGCCTTTTTTCTTCTCATTGAGAAGACCTTTGAGTTCACTGGTGACCGTTGGCTTGTTGTTGGTGAAGTAGTGTACAGTCCAGATTGGAACGGTGGCATTTTCACAGAATCAAATTTTATTCCGTAAGGCATTCCGGAATGCTGTGGATAACCTCCCAAGAGGTCCACACTGCGGATAGCAGTCCATCAATCCAAGAAGTCCTGCATGGCTTCGTTTGCCTCTGTCCAGCGCCTCACAGTCTGCCTCAGCACCAAAGGAACATACTCTGGTGGTAACAAAAGGAGAACCATCGGTGATAGTTGTTTTTTTGAAAGTCAAATTCCGTTTTCACCCTCAAGCAAACTAAGACTATACTTTCAGGGATCATTTCTATAGTTTCCGACTTGAGAAGTGTGTTTCAAAATGGTATGGCCTCGCTATCCACGATGATGAAATGTGATATTTCCCACTGGGCGTGAAGCGGGCACAGAGAAGTGAATCAGTTCACAAGCTTTCTGCCATTGATGACCGCGCTTTAATTCCTAGTGGAGTAAAGAGGTGGGAAATATGGACCGAGTGGTTATCAGACTGTCAACAGACTTTTATATATAACCCCAAAAATTCGACTTGATTAGTTGAGAGAATGGCTGAATTATCCGATATATTTTACTGTGTTTCAGTTCAAAGGGGGATTTTGTGACACCTTTCCGCATTGACCCTTCGCAGGAAGCCCAATAGTCATCTCCCTCGAGCCTGGAAACCAGTTATCTGCTCACCCGGTTCACACCTCCCTCACATTGTTCTCTTGGAATTTGGTGTCCTAGCAATCCCTGAGCTTGTCCTTCAAGTCACGCTGATTACCCGAATATACCCCTGTCCCTGCAGTTGAAGCCTTTTTTCTTCTCATTGAGAAGACCTTTGAGTTCACTGGTGACCGTTGGCTTGTTGTTGGTGAAGTAGTGTACAGTCCAGATTGGAACGGTGGCATTTTCACAGAATCAAATGTTATTCCGTAAGGCATTCCGGAATGCTGTGGATAACCTCCCAAGAGGTCCACACTGCGGATAGCAGTCCATCAATCCAAGAAGTCCTACATGGCTTCGTTTGCCTCTGTCCAGCGCCTCACAGTCTGCCTCAGCACCAAAGGAACATACTCTGGTGGTAACAAAAGGAGAACCATCGGTGATAGTTGTTTTTTTGAAAGTCAAATTCCCTTTTCACCCTCGAGCAAACTAAGACTATACTTTCAGGGATCATTTCTATAGTTTCCGACTTGAGAAGTGTGTTTCAAAATGGTTTGGCCTCACTATCCACGATGATGAAATGTGATATTTCCCACTGGGCGTGAAGCGGGCACAGAGAAGTGAATCAGTTCACAAGCTTTCTGCCATTGTTGACCGCTCTTTACTTCCTAGTGGAGTAAAGAGGTGGGAAATATGGACCGAGTGGTCATCAGACTATGTCAACAGACTTTTATATATAACCCCAAAAATTCGACTTGATTAGTTGATAGAATGGCTGAATTATCCGATATATTTTACTGTGTTTCAGTTCAAAGGGGGATTTTGTGACACCTTTCCGCATTGACCCTTCGCAGGAAGCCCAATAGTCATCTCCCTCGAGCCTGGAAACCAGTTATCTGCTCACCCGGTTCACACCTCCCTCACATTGTTCTCTTGGAATTTGGTGTCCTAGCAATCCCTGAGCTTGTCCTTCAAGTCACGCTGATTACCCGAATATACCCCTGTCCCTGCAGTTGAAGCCTTTTTTCTTCTCATTGAGAAGACCTTTGAGTTCACTGGTGACCGTTGGCTTGTTGTTGGTGAAGTAGTGTACAGTCCAGATTGGAACGGTGGCATTTTCACAGAATCAAATGTTATTCCGTAAGGCATTCCGGAATGCTGTGGATAACCTCCCAAGAGGTCCACACTGCGGATAGCAGTCCATCAATCCAAGAAGTCCTGCATGGCTTCGTTTGCCTCTGTCCAGCGCCTCACAGTCTGCCTCAGCACCAAAGGAACATACTCTGGTGGTAACAAAAGGAGAACCATCGGTGATAGTTGTTTTTTTGAAAGTCAAATTCCCTTTTCACCCTCAAGCAAACTAAGACTATACTTTCAGGGATCATTTCCATAGTTTCCGACTTGAGAAGTGTGTTTCAAAATGGTATGGCCTCGCTATCCACGATGATGAAATGTGATATTTCCCACTGGGCGTGAAGCGGGCACAGAGAAGTGAATCAGTTCACAAGCTTTCTGCCATTGATGACCGCTCTTTAATTCCTAGTGGAGTAAAGAGGTGGGAAATATGGACCGAGTGGTTATCAGACTATCTCAACAGACTTTTATATATAACCCCAATAATTCGACTTGATTAGTTGATAGAATGGCTGAATTATCTGATATATTTTACTGTGTTTCAGTTCAAAGGGGGATTTTGTGACACCTTTCCGCATTGGCCCTTGGCAGGAAGCCCAATAGTCATCTCCCTCGAGCCTGGAAACCAGTTATCTGCTCACCCGGTTCACACCTCCCTCACATTGTTCTCTTGGAATTTGGTGTCCTAGCAATCCCTGAGCTTGTCCTTCAAGTCACGCTGATTACCCGAATATACCCCTGTCCCTGCAGTTGAAGCCTTTTTTCTTCTCATTGAGAAGACCTTTGAGTTCACTGGTGACCGTTGGCTTGTTGTTGGTGAAGTAGTGTACAGTCCAGATTGGAACGGTGGCATTTTCACAGAATCAAATGTTATTCCGTAAGGCATTCCGGAATGCTGTGGATAACCTCCCAAGAGGTCCACACTGCGGATAGCAGTCCATCAATCCAAGAAGTCCTGCATGGCTTCGTTTGCCTCTGTCCAGCGCCTCACAGTCTGCCTCAGCACCAAAGGAACATACTCTGGTGGTAACAAAAGGAGAACCATCGGTGATAGTTGTTTTTTTGAAAGTCAAATTCCGTTTTCACCCTCAAGCAAACTAAGACTATACTTTCAGGGATCATTTCTATAGTTTCCGACTTGAGAAGTGTGTTTCAAAATGGTATGGCCTCGCTATCCACGATGATGAAATGTGATATTTCCCACTGGGCGTGAAGCGGGCACAGAGAAGTGAATCAGTTCACAAGCTTTCTGCCATTGATGACCGCTCTTTAATTCCTAGTCGAGTAAAGAGGTGGGAAATATGGACCGAGTGGTTATCAGACTGTCAACAGACTTTTATATATAACCCCAAAAATTCGACTTGATTAGTTGATAGAATGGCTGAATTATCCGATATATTTTACTGTGTTTCAGTTCAAAGGGGGATTTTGTGACACCTTTCCGCATTGACCCTTCGCAGGAAGCCCAATAGTCATCTCCCTCGAGCCTGGAAACCAGTTATCTGCTCACCCGGTTCACACCTCCCTCACATTGTTCTCTTGGAATTTGGTGTCCTAGCAATCCCTGAGCTTGTCCTTCAAGTCACGCTGATTACCCGAATATACCCCTGTCCCTGCAGTTGAAGCCTTTTTTCTTCTCATTGAGAAGACCTTTGAGTTCACTGGTGACCGTTGGCTTGTTGTTGGTGAAGTAGTGTACAGTCCAGATTGGAACGGTGGCATTTTCACAGAATCAAATGTTATTCCGTAAGGCATTCCGGAATGCTGTGGATAACCTCCCAAGAGGTCCACACTGCGGATAGCAGTCCATCAATCCAAGAAGTCCTGCATGGCTTCGTTTGCCTCTGTCCAGCGCCTCACAGTCTGCCTCAGCACCAAAGGAACATACTCTGGTGGTAACAAAAGGAGAACCATCGGTGATAGTTGTTTTTTTGAAAGTCAAATTCCCTTTTCACCCTCAAGCAAACTAAGACTATACTTTCAGGGATCATTTCTATAGTTTCTGACTTGAGAAGTGTGTTTCAAAATGGTTTGGCCTCACTATCCACGATGATGAAATGTGATATTTCCCACTGGGCGTGAAGCGGGCACAGAGAAGTGAATCAGTTCACAAGCTTTCTGCCATTGTTGACCGCTCTTTACTTCTTAGTGGAGTAAAGAGGTGGGAAATATGGACCGAGTGGTCATCAGACTATGTCAACAGACTTTTATATATAACCCCAAAAATTCGACTTGATTAGTTGATAGAATGGCTGAATTATCCGATATATTTTACTGTGTTTCAGTTCAAAGGGGGATTTTGTGACACCTTTCCGCATTGACCCTTCGCAGGAAGCCCAATAGTCATCTCCCTCGAGCCTGGAAACCAGTTATCTGCTCACCCGGTTCACACCTCCCTCACATTGTTCTCTTGGAATTTGGTGTCCTAGCAATCCCTGAGCTTGTCCTTCAAGTCACGCTGATTACCCGAATATACCCCTGTCCCTGCAGTTGAAGCCTTTTTTCTTCTCATTGAGAAGACCTTTGAGTTCACTGGTGACCGTTGGCTTGTTGTTGGTGAAGTAGTGTACAGTCCAGATTGGAACGGTGGCATTTTCACAGAATCAAATGTTATTCCGTAAGGCATTCCGGAATGCTGTGGATAACCTCCCAAGAGGTCCACACTGCAGATAGCAGTCCATCAATCCAAGAAGTCCTGCATGGCTTCGTTTGCCTCTGTCCAGCGCCTCAAAGTCTGCCTCAGCACCAAAGGAACATACTCTGGTGGTAACAAAAGGAGAACCATCGGTGATAGTTGTTTTTTTGAAAGTCAAATTCCGTTTTCACCCTCAAGCAAACTAAGACTATACTTTCAGGGATCATTTCTATAGTTCCCGACTTGAGAAGTGTGTTTCATAATGGTATGGCCTCGCTATCCACGATGATGAAATGTGATATTTCCCACTGGGCGTGAAGCGGGCACAGAGAAGTGAATCAGTTCACAAGCTTTCTGCCATTGATGACCGCTCTTTACTTCCTAGTGGAGTAAAGAGGTGGGAAATATGGACCAAGTGGTTATCAGACTATGTCAACAGACTTTTATATATAACCCCAAAAATTCGACTTGATTAGTTGATAGAATGGCTGAATTATCCGATATATTTTACTGTGTTTCAGTTCAAAGGGGGATTTTGTGACACCTTTCCGCATTGACCCTTCGCAGGAAGCCCAATAGTCATCTCCCTCGAGCCTGGAAACCAGTTATCTGCTCACCCGGTTCACACCTCCCTCACATTGTTCTCTTGGAATTTGGTGTCCTAGCAATCCCTGAGCTTGTCCTTCAAGTCACGCTGATTACCCGAATATACCCCTGTCCCTGCAGTTGAAGCCTTTTTTCTTCTCATTGAGAAGACCTTTGAGTTCACTGGTGACCGTTGGCTTGTTGTTGGTGAAGTAGTGTACAGTCCAGATTGGAACGGTGGCATTTTCACAGAATCAAATTTTATTCCGTAAGGCATTCCGGAATGCTGTGGATAACCTCCCAAGAGGTCCACACTGCGGATAGCAGTCCATCAATCCAAGAAGTCCTGCATGGCTTCGTTTGCCTCTGTCCAGCGCCTCACAGTCTGCCTCAGCACCAAAGGAACATACTCTGGTGGTAACAAAAGGAGAACCATCGGTGATAGTTGTTTTTTTGAAAGTCAAATTCCGTTTTCACCCTCAAGCAAACTAAGACTATACTTTCAGGGATCATTTCTATAGTTTCCGACTTGAGAAGTGTGTTTCAAAATGGTATGGCCTCGCTATCCACGATGATGAAATGTGATATTTCCCACTGGGCGTGAAGCGGGCACAGAGAAGTGAATTAGTTCACAAGCTTTCTGCCATTGATGACCGCTCTTTAATTCCTAGTGGAGTAAAGAGGTGGGAAATATGGACCGAGTGGTCATCAGACTATGTCAACAGACTTTTATATATAACCCCGAAAATTCGACTTGATTAGTTGATAGAATGGCTGAATTATCCGATATATTTTACTGTGTTTCAGTTCAAAGGGGGATTTTGTGACACCTTTCCGCATTGACCCTTTGCAGGAAGCCCAATAGTCATCTCCCTCGAGCCTGGAAACCAGTTATCTGCTCACCCGGTTCACACCTCCCTCACATTGTTCTCTTGGAATTTGGTGTCCTAGCAATCCCTGAGCTTGTCCTTCAAGTCACGCTGATTACCCGAATATACCCCTGTCCCTGCAGTTGAAGCCTTTTTTCTTCTCATTGAGAAGACCTTTGAGTTCACTGGTGACCGTTGGCTTGTTGTTGGTGAAGTAGTGTACAGTCCAGATTGGAACGGTGGCATTTTCACAGAATCAAATGTTATTCCGTAAGGCATTCCGGAATGCTGTGGATAACCTCCCAAGAGGTCCACACTGCGGATAGCAGTCCATCAATCCAAGAAGTCCTGCATGGCTTCGTTTGCCTCTGTCCAGCGCCTCACAGTCTGCCTCAGCACCAAAGGAACATACTCTGGTGGTAACAAAAGGAGAACCATCGGTGATAGTTGTTTTTTTGAAAGTCAAATTCCCTTTTCACCCTCAAGCAAACTAAGACTATACTTTCAGGGATCATTTCTATAGTTTCTGACTTGAGAAGTGTGTTTCAAAATGGTTTGGCCTCACTATCCACGATGATGAAATGTGATATTTCCCACTGGGCCTGAAGCGGGCACAGAGAAGTGAATCAGTTCACAAGCTTTCTGCCATTGTTGACCGCTCTTTACTTCCTAGTGGAGTAAAGAGGTGGGAAATATGGACCAAGTGGTTATCAGACTATGTCAACAGACTTTTATATATAACCCCAAAAATTCGACTTGATTAGTTGATAGAATGGCTGAATTATCCGATATATTTTACTGTGTTTCAGTTCAAAGGGGGATTTTGTGACACCTTTCCGCATTGACCCTTCGCAGGAAGCCCAATAGTCATCTCCCTCGAGCCTGGAAACCAGTTATCTGCTCACCCGGTTCACACCTCCCTCACATTGTTCTCTTGGAATTTGGTGTCCTAGCAATCCCTGAGCTTGTCCTTCAAGTCACGCTGATTACCCGAATATACCCCTGTCCCTGCAGTTGAAGCCTTTTTTCTTCTCATTGAGAAGACCTTTGAGTTCACTGGTGACCGTTGGCTTGTTGTTGGTGAAGTAGTGTACAGTCCAGATTGGAACGGTGGCATTTTTAGAGAATCAAATGTTATTCCGTAAGGCATTCCGGAATGCTGTGGATAACCTCCCAAGAGGTCCACACTGCAGATAGCAGTCCATCAATCCAAGAAGTCCTGCATGGCTTCGTTTGCCTCTGTCCAGCGCCTCACAGTCTGCCTCAGCACCAAAGGAACATCGGTGATAGTTGTTTTTTTGAAAGTCAAATTCCGTTTTCACCCTCAAGCAAACTAAGACTATACTTTCAGGGATCATTTCTATAGTTTCCGACTTGAGAAGTGTGTTTCAAAATGGTATGGCCTCGCTATCCACGATGATGAAATGTGATATTTCCCACTGGGCGTAAAGCGGGCACAGAGAAGTGAATCAGTTCACAAGCTTTCTGCCATTGATGACCGCTCTTTACTTCCTAGTGGAGTAAAGAGGTGGGAAATATGGACCGAGTGGTTATCAGACTATGTCAACAGACTTTTATATATAACCCCAAAAATTCGACTTGATTAGTTGATAGAATGGCTGAATTATCCCATATATTTTACTGTGTTTCAGTTTAAAGGGGGATTTTGTGACACCTTTCCGCATTGAACCTTCGCAGGAAGCCCAATAGTCATCTCCCTCGAGCCTGGAAACCAGTTATCTGCTCACCCGGTTCACACCTCCCTCACATTGTTCTCTTGGAATTTGGTGTCCTAGCAATCCCTGAGCTTGTCCTTCAAGTCACGCTGATTACCTGAATATACCCCTGTCCCTGCAGTTGAAGCCTTTTTTCTTCTCATTGAGAAGACCTTTGAGTTCACTGGTGACCGTTGGCTTGTTGTTGGTTAAGTAGTGTACAGTCCAGATTGGAACGGTGGCATTTTCACAGAATCAAATGTTATTCCGTAAGGCATTGCGGAATGCTGTGGATAACCTCCCAAGAGGTCCACACTGCGGATAGCAGTCCATCAATCCAAGAAGTCCTGCATGGCTTCGTTTGCCTCTGTCCAGCGCCTCACAGCTCGCCTCAGCACCAAAGGAACATACTCTGGTGGTAACAAAAGGAGAACCATCGGTGATAGTTGTTTTTTTGAAAGTCAAATTCCGTTTTCACCCTCAAGCAAACTAAGACTATACTTTCAGGGATCATTTCTATAGTTTCCGACTTGAGAAGTGTGTTTCAAAATGGTATGGCCTCGCTATCCAAGATGATGAAATGTGATATTTCCCACTGGGCGTGAAGCGGGCACAGAGAAGTGAATCAGTTCACAAGCTTTCTGCCATTGATGACCGCTATTTAATTCCTAGTGGAGTAAACAGGTGGGAAATATGGACCGAGTGGTTATCAGACTATGTCAACAGACTTTTATATATAACCCCAAAAATTCAACTTGATTAGTTGATAGAATTGCTGAATTATCCGATATACTTTACTGTGTTTCAGTTCAAAGGGGGATTTTGTGACACCTTTCCGCATTGACCCTTCGCAGGAAGCCCAATA
Source organism: Pungitius pungitius (assembly GCF_949316345.1). Taxonomy (NCBI): domain Eukaryota; kingdom Metazoa; phylum Chordata; class Actinopteri; order Perciformes; family Gasterosteidae; genus Pungitius; species Pungitius pungitius. The sequence continues at coordinate 65,499 of NW_026909886.1, read as the reverse complement.
GTCATCTCCCTCGAGCCTGGAAACCAGTTATCTGCTCACCCGGTTCACACCTCCCTCACATTGTTCTCTTGGAATTTGGTGTCCTAGCAATCCCTGAGCTTGTCCTTCAAGTCACGCTGATTACCCGAATATACCCCTGTCCCTGCAGTTGAAGCCTTTTTTCTTCTCATTGAGAAGACCTTTGAGTTCACTGGTGACCGTTGGCTTGTTGTTGGTGAAGTAGTGTACAGTCCAGATTGGAACGGTGGCATTTTTAGAGAATCAAATGTTATTCCGTAAGGCATTCCGGAATGCTGTGGATAACCTCCCAAGAGGTCCACACTGCAGATAGCAGTCCATCAATCCAAGAAGTCCTGCATGGCTTCGTTTGCCTCTGTCCAGCGCCTCACAGTCTGCCTCAGCACCAAAGGAACATACTCTGGTGGTAACAAAAGGAGAACCATCGGTGATAGTTGTTTTTTTGAAAGTCAAATTCCGTTTTCACCCTCAAGCAAACTAAGACTATACTTTCAGGGAACATTTCTATAGTTTCTGACTTGAGAAGTGTGTTTCAAAATGGTATGGCCTCGCTATCCACGATGATGAAATGTGATATTTCCCACTGGGCGTGAAGCGGGCACAGAGAAGTGAATCAGTTCACAAGCTTTCTGCCATTGATGACCGCTCTTTACTTCCTAGTGGAGTAAAGAGGTGGGAAATATGGACCGAGTGGTTATCAGACTATGTCAACAGACTTTTTATATATAATCCCAAAAATTCGACTTGATAGCTCACCGGCCACTTTATTAGGTACCCCATGCTAGTAACGGGTTGGACCCTCTTTTGCCTTCAGAACTGCCTCAATTCTTCGTGGCATAGATTCAACAAGGTGCTGGAAGCATTCCTCAGGGAGTTTGGTCCATATTGACATGATGGCATCACACAGTTGCCGCAGATTTGTCGGCTGCACATCCATGATGCGAATCTCCCGTTCCACCACATCCCAAAGATGCTCTATTGGATTGAGATCTGGTGATTGTGGAGGCCATTTGAGTACAGCGAACTCATTGTCATGTTCAAGAAACCAGTCTGAGATGATTCCAGCTTTATGACATGGCGCTTTATCCTGCTGAAAGTAGCCATCAGAAGTTGGGTACATTGTGGTCATAAAGGGATGGACATGGTCAGCAACAATACTCAGGTAGGCTGTGGCGTTGCAACGATGCTCAATTGGTACCAAGGGGCCCAAAGAGTGCCAAGAAAATATTCCCCACACCATGACACCACCACCACCAGCCTGAACCGTTGATACAAGGCAGGATGGATCCATGCTTTCATGTTGTAGACGCCAAATTCTGACCCTACCATCCGAATGTCGCAGCAGAAATCGAGACTCATCAGACCAGGCAACGTTTTTCCAATCTTCTATTGTCCAATTTCGATGAGCTTGTGCAAATTGTAGCCTCAGTTTCCTGTTCTTAGCTGAAAGGAGTGGCACCCGGTGTGGTCTTCTGCTGCTGTAGCCCATCTGCCTCAAAGTTCGACGTACTGTGCGTTCAGAGATGCTCTTATGCCCACCTTGGTTGTAACGGGTGGTTATTTGAGTCACTGTTGCCCTTCTATCAGCTCGAACCAGTCTGGCCATTCTCCTCTGACCTCTGGCATCAACAAGGCATTTCCGCCCACAGAACTGCCGCTCACTGGATGTTTTTTCTTTTTCGGACCATTCTCTGTAAACCCTAGAGATGGTTGTGCGTGAAAATCCCAGTAGATTAGCAGTTTCTGAAATACTCAGACCAGCCCTTCTGGCACCAACAATCATGCCACGTTCAAAGTCACTCAAATCACCTTTCTTCCCCATACTGATGCTCGGTTTGAACTGCAGGAGATTGTCTTGACAATGTCTACATGCCTAAATGCACTGAGTTGCCGCCATGTGATTGGCTGCTTAGGAATTAAGTGTTAACGAGCAGTTGGACAGGAGTACCTAATAAAGTGGCGGGTGAGTATTTTACAGTCCAGATTGGAACGGTGGCATTTTTACAGAATCAAATGTTATTCCGTAAGGCATTCCGGAATGCTGTGGATAACCTCCCAAGAGGTCCACACTGCAGATAGCAGTCCATCAATCCAAGAAGTCCTGCATGGCTTCGTTTGCCTCTGTCCAGCGCCTCACAGTCTGCCTCAGCACCAAAGGAACATACTCTGGTGGTAACAAACGGAGAACCATCGGTGATAGTTGTTTTTTTGAAAGTCAAATTCCGTTTTCACCCTCAAGCAAACTAAGACTATACTTTCAGGGATCATTTCTATAGTTTCCGACTTGAGAAGTGTGATTCAAAATGGTATGGCCTCGCTATCCACGATGATGAAATGTGATATTTCGCACTGGGCGTGAAGCGGGCACAGAGAAGTGAATCAGTTCACAAGCTTGCTGCCATTGATGACCGCTCTTTAATTCCTAGTGGAGTAAAGAGGTGGGAAATATGGACCGAGTGGTTATCAGACTATGTCAACCGACTTTTATATATAACCCCAAAAATTCGACTTGATTAGTTGATAGAATGGCTGAATTATCCGATATATTTTACTGTGTTTCAGTTCAAAGGGGGATTTTGTGACACCTTTCCGCATTGACCCTTCGCAGGAAGCCCAATAGTCATCTCCCTCGAGCCTGGAAACCAGTTATCTGCTCACCCGGTTCACACCTCCCTCACATTGTTCTCTTGGAATTTGGTGTCCTAGCAATCCCTGAGCTTGTCCTTCAAGTCACGCTGATTACCCGAATATACCCCTGTCCCTGCAGTTGAAGCCTTTTTTCTTCTCATTGAGAAGACCTTTGAGTTCACTGGTGACCGTTGGCTTGTTGTTGGTGAAGTAGTGTACAGTCCAGATTGGAACGGTGGCATTTTTAGAGAATCAAATGTTATTCCGTAAGGCATTCCGGAATGCTGTGGATAACCTCCCAAGAGGTCCACACTGCAGATAGCAGTCCATCAATCCAAGAAGTCCTGCATGGCTTCGTTTGCCTCTGTCCAGCGCCTCACAGTCTGCCTCAGCACCAAAGGAACATACTCTGGTGGTAACAAAAGGAGAACCATCGGTGATAGTTGTTTTTTTGAAAGTCAAATTCCGTTTTCACCCTCAAGCAAACTAAGACTATACTTTCAGGGAACATTTCTATAGTTTCTGACTTGAGAAGTGTGTTTCAAAATGGTATGGCCTCGCTATCCACGATGATGAAATGTGATATTTCCCACTGGGCGTGAAGCGGGCACAGAGAAGTGAATCAGTTCACAAGCTTTCTGCCATTGATGACCGCTCTTTACTTCCTAGTGGAGTAAAGAGGTGGGAAATATGGACCGAGTGGTTATCAGACTATGTCAACAGACTTTTTATATATAATCCCAAAAATTCGACTTGATAGCTCACCGGCCACTTTATTAGGTACCCCATGCTAGTAACGGGTTGGACCCTCTTTTGCCTTCAGAACTGCCTCAATTCTTCGTGGCATAGATTCAACAAGGTGCTGGAAGCATTCCTCAGGGAGTTTGGTCCATATTGACATGATGGCATCACACAGTTGCCGCAGATTTGTCGGCTGCACATCCATGATGCGAATCTCCCGTTCCACCACATCCCAAAGATGCTCTATTGGATTGAGATCTGGTGATTGTGGAGGCCATTTGAGTACAGCGAACTCATTGTCATGTTCAAGAAACCAGTCTGAGATGATTCCAGCTTTATGACATGGCGCTTTATCCTGCTGAAAGTAGCCATCAGAAGTTGGGTACATTGTGGTCATAAAGGGATGGACATGGTCAGCAACAATACTCAGGTAGGCTGTGGCGTTGCAACGATGCTCAATTGGTACCAAGGGGCCCAAAGAGTGCCAAGAAAATATTCCCCACACCATGACACCACCACCACCAGCCTGAACCGTTGATACAAGGCAGGATGGATCCATGCTTTCATGTTGTAGACGCCAAATTCTGACCCTACCATCCGAATGTCGCAGCAGAAATCGAGACTCATCAGACCAGGCAACGTTTTTCCAATCTTCTATTGTCCAATTTCGATGAGCTTGTGCAAATTGTAGCCTCAGTTTCCTGTTCTTAGCTGAAAGGAGTGGCACCCGGTGTGGTCTTCTGCTGCTGTAGCCCATCTGCCTCAAAGTTCGACGTACTGTGCGTTCAGAGATGCTCTTATGCCCACCTTGGTTGTAACGGGTGGTTATTTGAGTCACTGTTGCCCTTCTATCAGCTCGAACCAGTCTGGCCATTCTCCTCTGACCTCTGGCATCAACAAGGCATTTCCGCCCACAGAACTGCCGCTCACTGGATGTTTTTTCTTTTTCGGACCATTCTCTGTAAACCCTAGAGATGGTTGTGCGTGAAAATCCCAGTAGATTAGCAGTTTCTGAAATACTCAGACCAGCCCTTCTGGCACCAACAATCATGCCACGTTCAAAGTCACTCAAATCACCTTTCTTCCCCATACTGATGCTCGGTTTGAACTGCAGGAGATTGTCTTGACAATGTCTACATGCCTAAATGCACTGAGTTGCCGCCATGTGATTGGCTGCTTAGGAATTAAGTGTTAACGAGCAGTTGGACAGGAGTACCTAATAAAGTGGCGGGTGAGTATTTTACAGTCCAGATTGGAACGGTGGCATTTTTACAGAATCAAATGTTATTCCGTAAGGCATTCCGGAATGCTGTGGATAACCTCCCAAGAGGTCCACACTGCAGATAGCAGTCCATCAATCCAAGAAGTCCTGCATGGCTTCGTTTGCCTCTGTCCAGCGCCTCACAGTCTGCCTCAGCACCAAAGGAACATACTCTGGTGGTAACAAACGGAGAACCATCGGTGATAGTTGTTTTTTTGAAAGTCAAATTCCGTTTTCACCCTCAAGCAAACTAAGACTATACTTTCAGGGATCATTTCTATAGTTTCCGACTTGAGAAGTGTGATTCAAAATGGTATGGCCTCGCTATCCACGATGATGAAATGTGATATTTCGCACTGGGCGTGAAGCGGGCACAGAGAAGTGAATCAGTTCACAAGCTTGCTGCCATTGATGACCGCTCTTTAATTCCTAGTGGAGTAAAGAGGTGGGAAATATGGACCGAGTGGTTATCAGACTATGTCAACCGACTTTTATATATAACCCCAAAAATTCGACTTGATTAGTTGATAGAATGGCTGAATTATCCGATATATTTTACTGTGTTTCAGTTCAAAGGGGGATTTTGTGACACCTTTCCGCATTGACCCTTCGCAGGAAGCCCAATAGTCATCTCCCTCGAGCCTGGAAACCAGTTATCTGCTCACCCGGTTCACACCTCCCTCACATTGTTCTCTTGGAATTTGGTGTCCTAGCAATCCCTGAGCTTGTCCTTCAAGTCACGCTGATTACCCGAATATACCCCTGTCCCTGCAGTTGAAGCCTTTTTTCTTCTCATTGAGAAGACCTTTGAGTTCACTGGTGACCGTTGGCTTGTTGTTGGTGAAGTAGTGTACAGTCCAGATTTGAACGGTGGCATTTTTAGAGAATCAAATGTTATTCCGTAAGGCATTCCGGAATGCTGTGGATAACCTCCCAAGAGGTCCACACTGCAGATAGCAGTCCATCAATCCAAGAAGTCCTGCATGGCTTCGTTTGCCTCTGTCCAGCGCCTCACAGTCTGCCTCAGCACCAAAGGAACATACTCTGGTGGTAACAAAAGGAGAACCATCGGTGATAGTTGTTTTTTTAAAGTCAAATTCCGTTTTCACCCTCAAGCAAACTAAGACTATACTTTCAGGGATCATTTCTATAGTTTCCGACTTGAGAAGTGTGTTTCAAAATGGTATGGCCTCGCTATCCACGATGATGAAATGTGATATTTCCCACTGGGCGTGAAGCGGGCACAGAGAAGTGAATCAGTTCACAAGCTTTCTGCCATTGATGACCGCTCTTTACTTCCTAGTGGAGTAAAGAGGTGGGAAATATGGACCGAGTGGTTATCAGACTATGTCAACAGACTTTTTATATATAATCCCAAAAATTCGACTTGATAGCTCACCGGCCACTTTATTAGGTACCCCATGCTAGTAACGGGTTGGACCCTCTTTTGCCTTCAGAACTGCCTCAATTCTTCGTGGCATAGATTCAACAAGGTGCTGGAAGCATTCCTCAGGGAGTTTGGTCCATATTGACATGATGGCATCACACAGTTGCCGCAGATTTGTCGGCTGCACATCCATGATGCGAATCTCCCGTTCCACCACATCCCAAAGATGCTCTATTGGATTGAGATCTGGTGATTGTGGAGGCCATTTGAGTACAGCGAACTCATTGTCATGTTCAAGAAACCAGTCTGAGATGATTCCAGCTTTATGACATGGCGCTTTATCCTGCTGAAAGTAGCCATCAGAAGTTGGGTACATTGTGGTCATAAAGGGATGGACATGGTCAGCAACAATACTCAGGTAGGCTGTGGCGTTGCAACGATGCTCAATTGGTACCAAGGGGCCCAAAGAGTGCCAAGAAAATATTCCCCACACCATGACACCACCACCACCAGCCTGAACCGTTGATACAAGGCAGGATGGATCCATGCTTTCATGTTGTAGACGCCAAATTCTGACCCTACCATCCGAATGTCGCAGCAGAAATCGAGACTCATCAGACCAGGCAACGTTTTTCCAATCTTCTATTGTCCAATTTCGATGAGCTTGTGCAAATTGTAGCCTCAGTTTCCTGTTCTTAGCTGAAAGGAGTGGCACCCGGTGTGGTCTTCTGCTGCTGTAGCCCATCTGCCTCAAAGTTCGACGTACTGTGCGTTCAGAGATGCTCTTATGCCCACCTTGGTTGTAACGGGTGGTTATTTGAGTCACTGTTGCCCTTCTATCAGCTCGAACCAGTCTGGCCATTCTCCTCTGACCTCTGGCATCAACAAGGCATTTCCGCCCACAGAACTGCCGCTCACTGGATGTTTTTTCTTTTTCGGACCATTCTCTGTAAACCCTAGAGATGGTTGTGCGTGAAAATCCCAGTAGATTAGCAGTTTCTGAAATACTCAGACCAGCCCTTCTGGCACCAACAATCATGCCACGTTCAAAGTCACTCAAATCACCTTTCTTCCCCATACTGATGCTCGGTTTGAACTGCAGGAGATTGTCTTGACAATGTCTACATGCCTAAATGCACTGAGTTGCCGCCATGTGATTGGCTGCTTAGGAATTAAGTGTTAACGAGCAGTTGGACAGGTGTACCTAATAAAGTGGCGGGTGAGTATTTTACAGTCCAGATTGGAACGGTGGCATTTTTACAGAATCAAATGTTATTCCGTAAGGCATTCCGGAATGCTGTGGATAACCTCCCAAGAGGTCCACACTGCAGATAGCAGTCCATCAATCCAAGAAGTCCTGCATGGCTTCGTTTGCCTCTGTCCAGCGCCTCACAGTCTGCCTCAGCACCAAAGGAACATACTCTGGTGGTAACAAAAGGAGAACCATCGGTGATAGTTGTTTTTTTGAAAGTCAAATTCCGTTTTCACCCTTAAGCAAACTAAGACTATACTTTCAGGGATCATTTCTATAGTTTCCGACTTGAGAAGTGTGATTCAAAATGGTATGGCCTCGCTATCCACGATGATGAAATGTGATATTTCCCACTGGGCGTGAAGCGGGCACAGAGAAGTGAATCAGTTCACAAGCTTTCTGCCATTGATGACCGCTCTTTAATTCCTAGTGGAGTAAAGAGGTGGGAAATATGGACCGAGTGGTTATCAGACTATGTCAACCGACTTTTATATATAACCCCAAAAATTCAACTTGATTAGTTGATAGAATGGCTGAATTATCCGATATATTTTACTGTGTTTCAGTTCAAAGGGGGATTTTGTGACACCTTTCCGCATTGAACCTTCGCAGGAAGCCCAATAGTCATCTCCCTCGAGCCTGGAAACCAGTTATCTGCTCACCCGGTTCACACCTCCCTCACATTGTTCTCTTGGAATTTGGTGTCCTAGCAATCCCTGAGCTTGTCCCTCAAGTCACGCTGATTACCCGAATATACCCCTGTCCCTGCAGTTGAAGCCTTTTTTCTTCTCATTGAGAAGACCTTTGAGTTCACTGGTGACCGTTGGCTTGTTGTTGGTGAAGTAGTGTACAGTCCAGATTGGAACGGTGGCAGTTTCACAGAATCAAATGTTATTCCGTAAGGCATTCCGGAATGCTGTGGATAACCTCCCAAGAGGTCCACACTGCAGATAGCAGTCCATCAATCCAAGAAGTCCTGCATGGCTTCGTTTGCCTCTGTCCAGCGCCTCACAGTCTGCCTCAGCACCAAAGGAACATACTCTGGTGGTAACAAACGGAGAACCATCGGTGATAGTTGTTTTTTTGAAAGTCAAATTCCGTTTTCACCCTCAAGCAAACTAAGACTATACTTTCAGGGATCATTTCTATAGTTTCCGACTTGAGAAGTGTGATTCAAAATGGTATGGCCTCGCTATCCACGATGATGAAATGTGATATTTCGCACTGGGCGTGAAGCGGGCACAGAGAAGTGAATCAGTTCACAAGCTTGCTGCCATTGATGACCGCTCTTTAATTCCTAGTGGAGTAAAGAGGTGGGAAATATGGACCGAGTGGTTATCAGACTATGTCAACCGACTTTTATATATAACCCCAAAAATTCGACTTGATTAGTTGATAGAATGGCTGAATTATCCGATATATTTTACTGTGTTTCAGTTCAAAGGGGGATTTTGTGACACCTTTCCGCATTGACCCTTCGCAGGAAGCCCAATATTCATCTCCCTCGAGCCTGGAAACCAGTTATCTGCTCACCCGGTTCACACCTCCCTCACATTGTTCTCTTGGAATTTGGTGTCCTAGCAATCCCTGAGCTTGTCCTTCAAGTCACGCTGATTACCCGAATATACCCCTGTCCCTGCAGTTGAAGCCTTTTTTCTTCTCATTGAGAAGACCTTTGAGTTCACTGGTGACCGTTGGCTTGTTGTTGGTGAAGTAGTGTACAGTCCAGATTGGAACGGTGGCAGTTTCACAGAATCAAATGTTATTCCGTAAGGCATTCCGGAATGCTGTGGATAACCTCCCAAGAGGTCCACACTGCAGATAGCAGTCCATCAATCCAAGAAGTCCTGCATGGCTTCGTTTGCCTCTGTCCAGCGCCTCACAGTCTGCCTCAGCACCAAAGGAACATACTCTGGTGGTAACAAAAGGAGAACCATCGGTGATAGTTGTTTTTTTAAAGTCAAATTCCGTTTTCACCCTCAAGCAAACTAAGACTATACTTTCAGGGATCATTTCTAGTTTCCGACTTGAGAAGTGTGTTTCAAAATGGTATGGCCTCGCTATCCACGATGATGAAATGTGATATTTCCCACTGGGCGTGAAGCGGGCACAGAGAAGTGAATCAGTTCACAAGCTTTCTGCCATTGATGACTGCTCTTTACTTCCTAGTGGAGTAAAGAGGTGGGAAATATGGACTGAGTGGTTATCAGAATATGTCAACAGACTTTTATATATAACCCCAAAAATGTGATTTGATTAGTTGATAGAATGGCTGAATTATCAGATATAATTTACTTTGTTTCAGTTCAAAGGGGGATTTTGTGACACCTTTCCGCATTGACCCTTCGCAGGAAGCCCAATAGTCATCTCCCTTGAGCCTGGAAACCAGTTATCTGCTCACCCGGTTCACACCTCCCTCACATTGTTCTCTTGGAATTTGGTGTCCTAGCAATCCCTGAGCTTGTCCTTCAAGTCACGCTGATTATCCCCGAATATACCCCTGTCCCTGCAGTTGAAGCCTTTTTTCTTCTCATTGAGAAGACCTTTGAGTTCACTGGTGACCGTTGGCTTGTTGTTGGTGAAGTAGTGTACAGTCCAGATTGGAACGGTGGCATTTTTAGAGAATCAAATGTTATTCCGTAAGGCATTCCGGAATGCTGTGGATAACCTCCCAAGAGGTCCACACTGCAGATAGCAGTCCATCAATCCAAGAAGTCCTGCATGGCTTCGTTTGCCTCTGTCCAGCGCCTCACAGTCTGCCTCAGCACCAAAGGAACATACTCTGGTGGTAACAAAAGGAGAACCATCGGTGATAGTTGTTTTTTTAAAGTCAAATTCCGTTTTCACCCTCAAGCAAACTAAGACTATACTTTCAGGGATCATTTCTATAGTTTCCGACTTGAGAAGTGTGTTTCAAAATGGTATGGCCTCGCTATCCACGATGATGAAATGTGATATTTCCCACTGGGCGTGAAGCGGGCACAGAGAAGTGAATCAGTTCACAAGCTTTCTGCCATTGATGACCGCTCTTTACTTCCTAGTGGAGTAAAGAGGTGGGAAATATGGACCGAGTGGTTATCAGACTATGTCAACAGACTTTTTATATATAATCCCAAAAATTCGACTTGATAGCTCACCGGCCACTTTATTAGGTACCCCATGCTAGTAACGGGTTGGACCCTCTTTTGCCTTCAGAACTGCCTCAATTCTTCGTGGCATAGATTCAACAAGGTGCTGGAAGCATTCCTCAGGGAGTTTGGTCCATATTGACATGATGGCATCACACAGTTGCCGCAGATTTGTCGGCTGCACATCCATGATGCGAATCTCCCGTTCCACCACATCCCAAAGATGCTCTATTGGATTGAGATCTGGTGATTGTGGAGGCCATTTGAGTACAGCGAACTCATTGTCATGTTCAAGAAAACAGTCTGAGATGATTCCAGCTTTATGACATGGCGCTTTATCCTGCTGAAAGTAGCCATCAGAAGTTGGGTACATTGTGGTCATAAAGGGATGGACATGGTCAGCAACAATACTCAGGTAGGCTGTGGCGTTGCAACGATGCTCAATTGGTACCAAGGGGCCCAAAGAGTGCCAAGAAAATATTCCCCACACCATGACACCACCACCACCAGCCTGAACCGTTGATACAAGGCAGGATGGATCCATGCTTTCATGTTGTAGACGCCAAATTCTGACCCTACCATCCGAATGTCGCAGCAGAAATCGAGACTCATCAGACCAGGCAACGTTTTTCCAATCTTCTATTGTCCAATTTCGATGAGCTTGTGCAAATTGTAGCCTCAGTTTCCTGTTCTTAGCTGAAAGGAGTGGCACCCGGTGTGGTCTTCTGCTGCTGTAGCCCATCTGCCTCAAAGTTCGACGTACTGTGCGTTCAGAGATGCTCTTATGCCCACCTTGGTTGTAACGGGTGGATATTTGAGTCACTGTTTCCCTTCTATCAGCTCGAACCAGTCTGGCCATTCTCCTCTGACCTCTGGCATCAACAAGGCATTTCCGCCCACAGAACTGCCGCTCACTGGATGTTTTTTCTTTTTCGGACCATTCTCTGTAAACCCTAGAGATGGTTGTGCGTGAAAATCCCAGTAGATTAGCAGTTTCTGAAATACTCAGACCAGCCCTTCTGGCACCAACAATCATGCCACGTTCAAAGTCACTCAAATCACCTTTCTTCCCCATACTGATGCTCGGTTTGAACTGCAGGAGATTGTCTTGACAATGTCTACATGCCTAAATGCACTGAGTTGCCGCCATGTGATTGGCTGCTTAGGAATTAAGTGTTAACGAGCAGTTGGACAGGTGTACCTAATAAAGTGGCGGGTGAGTATTTTACAGTCCAGATTGGAACGGTGGCATTTTTACAGAATCAAATGTTATTCCGTAAGGCATTCCGGAATGCTGTGGATAACCTCCCAAGAGGTCCACACTGCAGATAGCAGTCCATCAATCCAAGAAGTCCTGCATGGCTTCGTTTGCCTCTGTCCAGCGCCTCACAGTCTGCCTCAGCACCAAAGGAAATATGGACCGAGTGGTTATCAGACTATGTCAACCGACTTTTATATATAACCCCAAAAATTCGACTTGATTAGTTGATAGAATGGCTGAATTATCCGATATATTTTACTGTGTTTCAGTTCAAAGGGGGATTTTGTGACACCTTTCCGCATTGACCCTTCGCAGGAAGCCCAATAGTCATCTCCCTCGAGCCTGGAAACCAGTTATCTGCTCACCCGGTTCACACCTCCCTCACATTGTTCTCTTGGAATTTGGTGTCCTAGCAATCCCTGAGCTTGTCCTTCAAGTCACGCTGATTACCCGAATATACCCCTGTCCCTGCAGTTGAAGCCTTTTTTCTTCTCATTGAGAAGACCTTTGAGTTCACTGGTGACCGTTGGCTTGTTGTTGGTGAAGTAGTGTACAGTCCAGATTGGAACGGTGGCAGTTTCACAGAATCAAATGTTATTCCGTAAGGCATTCCGGAATGCTGTGGATAACCTCCCAAGAGGTCCACACTGCAGATAGCAGTCCATCAATCCAAGAAGTCCTGCATGGCTTCGTTTGCCTCTGTCCAGCGCCTCACAGTCTGCCTCAGCACCAAAGGAACATACTCTGGTGGTAACAAAAGGAGAACCATCGGTGATAGTTGTTTTTTTGAAAGTCAAATTCCGTTTTCACCCTCAAGCAAGCTAAGACTATACTTTCAGGGATCATTTCTATAGTTTCCGACTTGAGAAGTGTGTTTCAAAATGGTATGGCCTCGCTATCCACGATGATGAAATGTGATATTTCCCACTGGGCGTGAAGCGGGCACAGAGAAGTGAATCAGTTCACAAGCTTTCTGCCATTGATGACCGCTCTTTAATTCCTAGTGGAGTAAAGAGGTGGGAAATATGGACCGAGTGGTTATCAGACTATGTCAACAGACTTTTTATATATAACCCCAAAAATTCGACTTGATTAGTTGATAGAATGGCTGAATTATCCGATATATTTTACTGTGTTTCAGTTCAAAGGGGGATTTTGTGACACCTTTCCGCATTGACCCTTCGCAGGAAGCCCAATAGTCATCTCCCTCGAGCCTGGAAACCAGTTACCTGCTCACCCGGTTCACACCTCCCTCACATTGTTCTCTTGGAATTTGGTGTCCTAGCAATCCCTGAGCTTGTCCTTCAAGTCACGCTGATTACCCGAATATACCCCTGTCCCTGCAGTTGAAGCCTTTTTTCTTCTCATTGAGAAGACCTTTGAGTTCACTGGTGACCGTTGGCTTGTTGTTGGTGAAGTAGTGTACAGTCCAGATTGGAACGGTGGCAGTTTCACAGAATCAAATGTTATTCCGTAAGGCATTCCGGAATGCTGTGGATAACCTCCCAAGAGGTCCACACTGCAGATAGCAGTCCATCAATCCAAGAAGTCCTGCATGGCTTCGTTTGCCTCTGTCCAGCGCCTCACAGTCTGCCTCAGCACCAAAGGAACATACTCTGGTGGTAACAAAAGGAGAACCATCGGTGATAGTTGTTTTTTTTAAAGTCAAATTCCGTTTTCACCCTCAAGCAAACTAAGACTATACTTTCAGGGATCATTTCTATAGTTTCCGACTTGAGAAGTGTGTTTCAAAATAGTATGGCCTCGCTATCCACGATGATGAAATGTGATATTTCCCACTGGGCGTGAAGCGGGCACAGAGAAGTGAATCAGTTCACAAGCTTTCTGCCATTGATGACTGCTCTTTACTTCCTAGTGGAGTAAAGAGGTGGGAAATATGGACCGAGTGGTTATCAGAATATGTCAATAGACTTTTATATATAACCCCAAAAATTTGATTTGATTAGTTGATAGAATGGCTGAATTATCAGATATAATTTACTTTGTTTCAGTTCAAAGGGGGATTTTGTGACACCTTTCCGCATTGACCCTTCGCAGGAAGCCCAATAGTCATCTCCCTCGAGCCTGGAAACCAGTTATCTGCTCACCCGGTTCACACCTCCCTCACATTGTTCTCTTGGAATTTGGTGTCCTAGCAATCCCTGAGCTTGTCCTTCAAGTCACGCTGATTATCCCCGAATATACCCCTGTCCCTGCAGTTGAAGCCTTTTTTCTTCTCATTGAGAAGACCTTTGAGTTCACTGGTGACCGTTGGCTTGTTGTTGGTGAAGTAGTGTACAGTCCAGATTGGAACGGTGGCATTTTTAGAGAATCAAATGTTATTCCGTAAGGCATTCCGGAATGCTGTGGATAACCTCCCAAGAGGTCCACACTGCAGATAGCAGTCCATCAATCCAAGAAGTCCTGCATGGCTTCGTTTGCCTCTGTCCAGCGCCTCACAGTCTGCCTCAGCACCAAAGGAACATACTCTGGTGGTAACAAAAGGAGAACCATCGGTGATAGTTGTTTTTTTAAAGTCAAATTCCGTTTTCACCCTCAAGCAAACTAAGACTATACTTTCAGGGATCATTTCTATAGTTTCCGACTTGAGAAGTGTGTTTCAAAATGGTATGGCCTCGCTATCCACGATGATGAAATGTGATATTTCCCACTGGGCGTGAAGCGGGCACAGAGAAGTGAATCAGTTCACAAGCTTTCTGCCATTGATGACCGCTCTTTACTTCCTAGTGGAGTAAAGAGGTGGGAAATATGGACCGAGTGGTTATCAGACTATGTCAACAGACTTTTTATATATAATCCCAAAAATTCGACTTGATAGCTCACCGGCCACTTTATTAGGTACCCCATGCTAGTAACGGGTTGGACCCTCTTTTGCCTTCAGAACTGCCTCAATTCTTCGTGGCATAGATTCAACAAGGTGCTGGAAGCATTCCTCAGGGAGTTTGGTCCATATTGACATGATGGCATCACACAGTTGCCGCAGATTTGTCGGCTGCACATCCATGATGCGAATCTCCCGTTCCACCACATCCCAAAGATGCTCTATTGGATTGAGATCTGGTGATTGTGGAGGCCATTTGAGTACAGCGAACTCATTGTCATGTTCAAGAAAACAGTCTGAGATGATTCCAGCTTTATGACATGGCGCTTTATCCTGCTGAAAGTAGCCATCAGAAGTTGGGTACATTGTGGTCATAAAGGGATGGACATGGTCAGCAACAATACTCAGGTAGGCTGTGGCGTTGCAACGATGCTCAATTGGTACCAAGGGGCCCAAAGAGTGCCAAGAAAATATTCCCCACACCATGACACCACCACCACCAGCCTGAACCGTTGATACAAGGCAGGATGGATCCATGCTTTCATGTTGTAGACGCCAAATTCTGACCCTACCATCCGAATGTCGCAGCAGAAATCGAGACTCATCAGACCAGGCAACGTTTTTCCAATCTTCTATTGTCCAATTTCGATGAGCTTGTGCAAATTGTAGCCTCAGTTTCCTGTTCTTAGCTGAAAGGAGTGGCACCCGGTGTGGTCTTCTGCTGCTGTAGCCCATCTGCCTCAAAGTTCGACGTACTGTGCGTTCAGAGATGCTCTTATGCCCACCTTGGTTGTAACGGGTGGTTATTTGAGTCACTGTTTCCCTTCTATCAGCTCGAACCAGTCTGGCCATTCTCCTCTGACCTCTGGCATCAACAAGGCATTTCCGCCCACAGAACTGCCGCTCACTGGATGTTTTTTCTTTTTCGGACCATTCTCTGTAAACCCTAGAGATGGTTGTGCGTGAAAATCCCAGTAGATTAGCAGTTTCTGAAATACTCAGACCAGCCCTTCTGGCACCAACAATCATGCCACGTTCAAAGTCACTCAAATCACCTTTCTTCCCCATACTGATGCTCGGTTTGAACTGCAGGAGATTGTCTTGACAATGTCTACATGCCTAAATGCACTGAGTTGCCGCCATGTGATTGGCTGCTTAGGAATTAAGTGTTAACGAGCAGTTGGACAGGTGTACCTAATAAAGTGGCGGGTGAGTATTTTACAGTCCAGATTGGAACGGTGGCATTTTTACAGAATCAAATGTTATTCCGTAAGGCATTCCGGAATGCTGTGGATAACCTCCCAAGAGGTCCACACTGCAGATAGCAGTCCATCAATCCAAGAAGTCCTGCATGGCTTCGTTTGCCTCTGTCCAGCGCCTCACAGTCTGCCTCAGCACCAAAGGAAATATGGACCGAGTGGTTATCAGACTATGTCAACCGACTTTTATATATAACCCCAAAAATTCGACTTGATTAGTTGATAGAATGGCTGAATTATCCGATATATTTTACTGTGTTTCAGTTCAAAGGGGGATTTTGTGACACCTTTCCGCATTGACCCTTCGCAGGAAGCCCAATAGTCATCTCCCTCGAGCCTGGAAACCAGTTATCTGCTCACCCGGTTCACACCTCCCTCACATTGTTCTCTTGGAATTTGGTGTCCTAGCAATCCCTGAGCTTGTCCTTCAAGTCACGCTGATTACCCGAATATACCCCTGTCCCTGCAGTTGAAGCCTTTTTTCTTCTCATTGAGAAGACCTTTGAGTTCACTGGTGACCGTTGGCTTGTTGTTGGTGAAGTAGTGTACAGTCCAGATTGGAACGGTGGCAGTTTCACAGAATCAAATGTTATTCCGTAAGGCATTCCGGAATGCTGTGGATAACCTCCCAAGAGGTCCACACTGCAGATAGCAGTCCATCAATCCAAGAAGTCCTGCATGGCTTCGTTTGCCTCTGTCCAGCGCCTCACAGTCTGCCTCAGCACCAAAGGAACATACTCTGGTGGTAACAAAAGGAGAACCATCGGTGATAGTTGTTTTTTTGAAAGTCAAATTCCGTTTTCACCCTCAAGCAAGCTAAGACTATACTTTCAGGGATCATTTCTATAGTTTCCGACTTGAGAAGTGTGTTTCAAAATGGTATGGCCTCGCTATCCACGATGATGAAATGTGATATTTCCCACTGGGCGTGAAGCGGGCACAGAGAAGTGAATCAGTTCACAAGCTTTCTGCCATTGATGACCGCTCTTTAATTCCTAGTGGAGTAAAGAGGTGGGAAATATGGACCGAGTGGTTATCAGACTATGTCAACAGACTTTTTATATATAACCCCAAAAATTCGACTTGATTAGTTGATAGAATGGCTGAATTATCCGATATATTTTACTGTGTTTCAGTTCAAAGGGGGATTTTGTGACACCTTTCCGCATTGACCCTTCGCAGGAAGCCCAATAGTCATCTCCCTCGAGCCTGGAAACCAGTTACCTGCTCACCCGGTTCACACCTCCATCGCATTGTTCTCTTGGAATTTGGTGTCCTAGCAATCCCTGAGCTTGTCCTTCAAGTCACGCTGATTACCCGAATATACCCCTGTCCCTGCAGTTGAAGCCTTTTTTCTTCTCATTGAGAAGACCTTTGAGTTCACTGGTGACCGTTGGCTTGTTGTTGGTGAAGTAGTGTACAGTCCAGATTGGAACGGTGGCAGTTTCACAGAATCAAATGTTATTCCGTAAGGCATTCCGGAATGCTGTGGATAACCTCCCAAGAGGTCCACACTGCAGATAGCAGTCCATCAATCCAAGAAGTCCTGCATGGCTTCGTTTGCCTCTGTCCAGCGCCTCACAGTCTGCCTCAGCACCAAAGGAACATACTCTGGTGGTAACAAAAGGAGAACCATCGGTGATAGTTGTTTTTTTTAAAGTCAAATTCCGTTTTCACCCTCAAGCAAACTAAGACTATACTTTCAGGGATCATTTCTATAGTTTCCGACTTGAGAAGTGTGTTTCAAAATAGTATGGCCTCGCTATCCACGATGATGAAATGTGATATTTCCCACTGGGCGTGAAGCGGGCACAGAGAAGTGAATCAGTTCACAAGCTTTCTGCCATTGATGACTGCTCTTTACTTCCTAGTGGAGTAAAGAGGTGGGAAATATGGACCGAGTGGTTATCAGAATATGTCAATAGACTTTTATATATAACCCCAAAAATTTGATTTGATTAGTTGATAGAATGGCTGAATTATCAGATATAATTTACTTTGTTTCAGTTCAAAGGGGGATTTTGTGACACCTTTCCGCATTGACCCTTCGCAGGAAGCCCAATAGTCATCTCCCTCGAGCCTGGAAACCAGTTATCTGCTCACCCGGTTCACACCTCCCTCACATTGTTCTCTTGGAATTTGGTGTCCTAGCAATCCCTGAGCTTGTCCTTCAAGTCACGCTGATTACCCGAATATACCCCTGTCCCTGCAGTTGAAGCCTTTTTTCTTCTCATTGAGAAGACCTTTGAGTTCACTGGTGACCGTTGGCTTGTTGTTGGTGAAGTAGTGTACAGTCCAGATTGGAACGGTGGCAGTTTCACAGAATCAAATGTTATTCCGTAAGGCATTCCGGAATGCTGTGGATAACCTCCCAAGAGGTCCACACTGCAGATAGCAGTCCATCAATCCAAGAAGTCCTGCATGGCTTCGTTTGCCTCTGTCCAGCGCCTCACAGTCTGCCTCAGCACCAAAGGAACATACTCTGGTGGTAACAAAAGGAGAACCATCGGTGATAGTTGTTTTTTTGAAAGTCAAATTCCGTTTTCACCCTCAAGCAAGCTAAGACTATACTTTCAGGGATCATTTCTATAGTTTCCGACTTGAGAAGTGTGTTTCAAAATGGTATGGCCTCGCTATCCACGATGATGAAATGTGATATTTCCCACTGGGCGTGAAGCGGGCACAGAGAAGTGAATCAGTTCACAAGCTTTCTGCCATTGATGACCGCTCTTTAATTCCTAGTGGAGTAAAGAGGTGGGAAATATGGACCGAGTGGTTATCAGACTATGTCAACAGACTTTTTATATATAACCCCAAAAATTCGACTTGATTAGTTGATAGAATGGCTGAATTATCCGATATATTTTACTGTGTTTCAGTTCAAAGGGGGATTTTGTGACACCTTTCCGCATTGACCCTTCGCATGAAGCCCAATAGTCATCTCCCTCGAGCCTGGAAACCAGTTATCTGCTCACCCGGTTCACACCTCCCTCACATTGTTCTCTTGGAATTTGGTGTCCTAGCAATCCCTGAGCTTGTCCTTCAAGTCACGCTGATTATCCCCGAATATACCCCTGTCCCTGCAGTTGAAGCCTTTTTTCTTCTCATTGAGAAGACCTTTGAGTTCACTGGTGACCGTTGGCTTGTTGTTGGTGAAGTAGTGTACAGTCCAGATTGGAACGGTGGCAGTTTCACAGAATCAAATGTTATTCCGTAAGGCATTCCGGAATGCTGTGGATAACCTCCCAAGAGGTCCACACTGCAGATAGCAGTCCATCAATCCAAGAAGTCCTGCATGGCTTCGTTTGCCTCTGTCCAGCGCCTCACAGTCTGCCTCAGCACCAAAGGAACATACTCTGGTGGTAACAAAAGGAGAACCATCGGTGATAGTTGTTTTTTTAAAGTCAAATTCCGTTTTCACCCTCAAGCAAACTAAGACTATACTTTCAGGGATCATTTCTATAGTTTCCGACTTGAGAAGTGTGTTTCAAAATGGTATGGCCTCGCTATCCACGATGATGAAATGTGATATTTCCCACTGGGCGTGAAGCGGGCACAGAGAAGTGAATCAGTTCACAAGCTTTCTGCCATTGATGACCGCTCTTTACTTCCTAGTGGAGTAAAGAGGTGGGAAATATGGACCGAGTGGTTATCAGACTATGTCAACAGACTTTTTATATATAATCCCAAAAATTCGACTTGATAGCTCACCGGCCACTTTATTAGGTACCCCATGCTAGTAACGGGTTGGACCCTCTTTTGCCTTCAGAACTGCCTCAATTCTTCGTGGCATAGATTCAACAAGGTGCTGGAAGCATTCCTCAGGGAGTTTGGTCCATATTGACATGATGGCATCACACAGTTGCCGCAGATTTGTCGGCTGCACATCCATGATGCGAATCTCCCGTTCCACCACATCCCAAAGATGCTCTATTGGATTGAGATCTGGTGATTGTGGAGGCCATTTGAGTACAGCGAACTCATTGTCATGTTCAAGAAAACAGTCTGAGATGATTCCAGCTTTATGACATGGCGCTTTATCCTGCTGAAAGTAGCCATCAGAAGTTGGGTACATTGTGGTCATAAAGGGATGGACATGGTCAGCAACAATACTCAGGTAGGCTGTGGCGTTGCAACGATGCTCAATTGGTACCAAGGGGCCCAAAGAGTGCCAAGAAAATATTCCCCACACCATGACACCACCACCACCAGCCTGAACCGTTGATACAAGGCAGGATGGATCCATGCTTTCATGTTGTAGACGCCAAATTCTGACCCTACCATCCGAATGTCGCAGCAGAAATCGAGACTCATCAGACCAGGCAACGTTTTTCCAATCTTCTATTGTCCAATTTCGATGAGCTTGTGCAAATTGTAGCCTCAGTTTCCTGTTCTTAGCTGAAAGGAGTGGCACCCGGTGTGGTCTTCTGCTGCTGTAGCCCATCTGCCTCAAAGTTCGACGTACTGTGCGTTCAGAGATGCTCTTATGCCCACCTTGGTTGTAACGGGTGGTTATTTGAGTCACTGTTTCCCTTCTATCAGCTCGAACCAGTCTGGCCATTCTCCTCTGACCTCTGGCATCAACAAGGCATTTCCGCCCACAGAACTGCCGCTCACTGGATGTTTTTTCTTTTTCGGACCATTCTCTGTAAACCCTAGAGATGGTTGTGCGTGAAAATCCCAGTAGATTAGCAGTTTCTGAAATACTCAGACCAGCCCTTCTGGCACCAACAATCATGCCACGTTCAAAGTCACTCAAATCACCTTTCTTCCCCATACTGATGCTCGGTTTGAACTGCAGGAGATTGTCTTGACAATGTCTACATGCCTAAATGCACTGAGTTGCCGCCATGTGATTGGCTGCTTAGGAATTAAGTGTTAACGAGCAGTTGGACAGGTGTACCTAATAAAGTGGCGGGTGAGTATTTTACAGTCCAGATTGGAACGGTGGCATTTTTACAGAATCAAATGTTATTCCGTAAGGCATTCCGGAATGCTGTGGATAACCTCCCAAGAGGTCCACACTGCAGATAGCAGTCCATCAATCCAAGAAGTCCTGCATGGCTTCGTTTGCCTCTGTCCAGCGCCTCACAGTCTGCCTCAGCACCAAAGGAAATATGGACCGAGTGGTTATCAGACTATGTCAACCGACTTTTATATATAACCCCAAAAATTCGACTTGATTAGTTGATAGAATGGCTGAATTATCCGATATATTTTACTGTGTTTCAGTTCAAAGGGGGATTTTGTGACACCTTTCCGCATTGACCCTTCGCAGGAAGCCCAATAGTCATCTCCCTCGAGCCTGGAAACCAGTTATCTGCTCACCCGGTTCACACCTCCCTCACATTGTTCTCTTGGAATTTGGTGTCCTAGCAATCCCTGAGCTTGTCCTTCAAGTCACGCTGATTACCCGAATATACCCCTGTCCCTGCAGTTGAAGCCTTTTTTCTTCTCATTGAGAAGACCTTTGAGTTCACTGGTGACCGTTGGCTTGTTGTTGGTGAAGTAGTGTACAGTCCAGATTGGAACGGTGGCAGTTTCACAGAATCAAATGTTATTCCGTAAGGCATTCCGGAATGCTGTGGATAACCTCCCAAGAGGTCCACACTGCAGATAGCAGTCCATCAATCCAAGAAGTCCTGCATGGCTTCGTTTGCCTCTGTCCAGCGCCTCACAGTCTGCCTCAGCACCAAAGGAACATACTCTGGTGGTAACAAAAGGAGAACCATCGGTGATAGTTGTTTTTTTGAAAGTCAAATTCCGTTTTCACCCTCAAGCAAGCTAAGACTATACTTTCAGGGATCATTTCTATAGTTTCCGACTTGAGAAGTGTGTTTCAAAATGGTATGGCCTCGCTATCCACGATGATGAAATGTGATATTTCCCACTGGGCGTGAAGCGGGCACAGAGAAGTGAATCAGTTCACAAGCTTTCTGCCATTGATGACCGCTCTTTAATTCCTAGTGGAGTAAAGAGGTGGGAAATATGGACCGAGTGGTTATCAGACTATGTCAACAGACTTTTTATATATAACCCCAAAAATTCGACTTGATTAGTTGATAGAATGGCTGAATTATCCGATATATTTTACTGTGTTTCAGTTCAAAGGGGGATTTTGTGACACCTTTCCGCATTGACCCTTCGCAGGAAGCCCAATAGTCATCTCCCTCGAGCCTGGAAACCAGTTATCTGCTCACCCGGTTCACACCTCCCTCACATTGTTCTCTTGGAATTTGGTGTCCTAGCAATCCCTGAGCTTGTCCTTCAAGTCACGCTGATTACCCGAATATACCCCTGTCCCTGCAGTTGAAGCCTTTTTTCTTCTCATTGAGAAGACCTTTGAGTTCACTGGTGACCGTTGGCTTGTTGTTGGTGAAGTAGTGTACAGTCCAGATTGGAACGGTGGCAGTTTCACAGAATCAAATGTTATTCCGTAAGGCATTCCGGAATGCTGTGGATAACCTCCCAAGAGGTCCACACTGCAGATAGCAGTCCATCAATCCAAGAAGTCCTGCATGGCTTCGTTTGCCTCTGTCCAGCGCCTCACAGTCTGCCTCAGCACCAAAGGAACATACTCTGGTGGTAACAAAAGGAGAACCATCGGTGATAGTTGTTTTTTTTAAAGTCAAATTCCGTTTTCACCCTCAAGCAAACTAAGACTATACTTTCAGGGATCATTTCTATAGTTTCCGACTTGAGAAGTGTGTTTCAAAATAGTATGGCCTCGCTATCCACGATGATGAAATGTGATATTTCCCACTGGGCGTGAAGCGGGCACAGAGAAGTGAATCAGTTCACAAGCTTTCTGCCATTGATGACTGCTCTTTACTTCCTAGTGGAGTAAAGAGGTGGGAAATATGGACCGAGTGGTTATCAGAATATGTCAATAGACTTTTATATATAACCCCAAAAATTTGATTTGATTAGTTGATAGAATGGCTGAATTATCAGATATAATTTACTTTGTTTCAGTTCAAAGGGGGATTTTGTGACACCTTTCCGCATTGACCCTTCGCAGGAAGCCCAATAGTCATCTCCCTCGAGCCTGGAAACCAGTTATCTGCTCACCCGGTTCACACCTCCCTCACATTGTTCTCTTGGAATTTGGTGTCCTAGCAATCCCTGAGCTTGTCCTTCAAGTCACGCTGATTACCCGAATATACCCCTGTCCCTGCAGTTGAAGCCTTTTTTCTTCTCATTGAGAAGACCTTTGAGTTCACTGGTGACCGTTGGCTTGTTGTTGGTGAAGTAGTGTACAGTCCAGATTGGAACGGTGGCAGTTTCACAGAATCAAATGTTATTCCGTAAGGCATTCCGGAATGCTGTGGATAACCTCCCAAGAGGTCCACACTGCAGATAGCAGTCCATCAATCCAAGAAGTCCTGCATGGCTTCGTTTGCCTCTGTCCAGCGCCTCACAGTCTGCCTCAGCACCAAAGGAACATACTCTGGTGGTAACAAAAGGAGAACCATCGGTGATAGTTGTTTTTTTGAAAGTCAAATTCCGTTTTCACCCTCAAGCAAGCTAAGACTATACTTTCAGGGATCATTTCTATAGTTTCCGACTTGAGAAGTGTGTTTCAAAATGGTATGGCCTCGCTATCCACGATGATGAAATGTGATATTTCCCACTGGGCGTGAAGCGGGCACAGAGAAGTGAATCAGTTCACAAGCTTTCTGCCATTGATGACCGCTCTTTAATTCCTAGTGGAGTAAAGAGGTGGGAAATATGGACCGAGTGGTTATCAGACTATGTCAACAGACTTTTTATATATAACCCCAAAAATTCGACTTGATTAGTTGATAGAATGGCTGAATTATCCGATATATTTTACTGTGTTTCAGTTCAAAGGGGGATTTTGTGACACCTTTCCGCATTGACCCTTCGCAGGAAGCCCAATAGTCATCTCCCTCGAGCCTGGAAACCAGTTATCTGCTCACCCGGTTCACACCTCCCTCACATTGTTCTCTTGGAATTTGGTGTCCTAGCAATCCCTGAGCTTGTCCTTCAAGTCACGCTGATTATCCCCGAATATACCCCTGTCCCTGCAGTTGAAGCCTTTTTTCTTCTCATTGAGAAGACCTTTGAGTTCACTGGTGACCGTTGGCTTGTTGTTGGTGAAGTAGTGTACAGTCCAGATTGGAACGGTGGCAGTTTCACAGAATCAAATGTTATTCCGTAAGGCATTCCGGAATGCTGTGGATAACCTCCCAAGAGGTCCACACTGCAGATAGCAGTCCATCAATCCAAGAAGTCCTGCATGGCTTCGTTTGCCTCTGTCCAGCGCCTCACAGTCTGCCTCAGCACCAAAGGAACATACTCTGGTGGTAACAAAAGGAGAACCATCGGTGATAGTTGTTTTTTTAAAGTCAAATTCCGTTTTCACCCTCAAGCAAACTAAGACTATACTTTCAGGGATCATTTCTAGTTTCCGACTTGAGAAGTGTGTTTCAAAATGGTATGGCCTCGCTATCCACGATGATGAAATGTGATATTTCCCACTGGGCGTGAAGCGGGCACAGAGAAGTGAATCAGTTCACAAGCTTTCTGCCATTGATGACTGCTCTTTACTTCCTAGTGGAGTAAAGAGGTGGGAAATATGGACTGAGTGGTTATCAGAATATGTCAACAGACTTTTATATATAACCCCAAAAATGTGATTTGATTAGTTGATAGAATGGCTGAATTATCAGATATAATTTACTTTGTTTCAGTTCAAAGGGGGATTTTGTGACACCTTTCCGCATTGACCCTTCGCAGGAAGCCCAATAGTCATCTCCCTTGAGCCTGGAAACCAGTTATCTGCTCACCCGGTTCACACCTCCCTCACATTGTTCTCTTGGAATTTGGTGTCCTAGCAATCCCTGAGCTTGTCCTTCAAGTCACGCTGATTATCCCCGAATATACCCCTGTCCCTGCAGTTGAAGCCTTTTTTCTTCTCATTGAGAAGACCTTTGAGTTCACTGGTGACCGTTGGCTTGTTGTTGGTGAAGTAGTGTACAGTCCAGATTGGAACGGTGGCATTTTTAGAGAATCAAATGTTATTCCGTAAGGCATTCCGGAATGCTGTGGATAACCTCCCAAGAGGTCCACACTGCAGATAGCAGTCCATCAATCCAAGAAGTCCTGCATGGCTTCGTTTGCCTCTGTCCAGCGCCTCACAGTCTGCCTCAGCACCAAAGGAACATACTCTGGTGGTAACAAAAGGAGAACCATCGGTGATAGTTGTTTTTTTAAAGTCAAATTCCGTTTTCACCCTCAAGCAAACTAAGACTATACTTTCAGGGATCATTTCTATAGTTTCCGACTTGAGAAGTGTGTTTCAAAATGGTATGGCCTCGCTATCCACGATGATGAAATGTGATATTTCCCACTGGGCGTGAAGCGGGCACAGAGAAGTGAATCAGTTCACAAGCTTTCTGCCATTGATGACCGCTCTTTACTTCCTAGTGGAGTAAAGAGGTGGGAAA
This sequence comes from Pungitius pungitius, assembly GCF_949316345.1. Taxonomy (NCBI): domain Eukaryota; kingdom Metazoa; phylum Chordata; class Actinopteri; order Perciformes; family Gasterosteidae; genus Pungitius; species Pungitius pungitius. The sequence goes on along the minus strand of NW_026909886.1, from coordinate 40,249 downwards.
TATGGACCGAGTGGTTATCAGACTATGTCAACAGACTTTTTATATATAATCCCAAAAATTCGACTTGATAGCTCACCGGCCACTTTATTAGGTACCCCATGCTAGTAACGGGTTGGACCCTCTTTTGCCTTCAGAACTGCCTCAATTCTTCGTGGCATAGATTCAACAAGGTGCTGGAAGCATTCCTCAGGGAGTTTGGTCCATATTGACATGATGGCATCACACAGTTGCCGCAGATTTGTCGGCTGCACATCCATGATGCGAATCTCCCGTTCCACCACATCCCAAAGATGCTCTATTGGATTGAGATCTGGTGATTGTGGAGGCCATTTGAGTACAGCGAACTCATTGTCATGTTCAAGAAAACAGTCTGAGATGATTCCAGCTTTATGACATGGCGCTTTATCCTGCTGAAAGTAGCCATCAGAAGTTGGGTACATTGTGGTCATAAAGGGATGGACATGGTCAGCAACAATACTCAGGTAGGCTGTGGCGTTGCAACGATGCTCAATTGGTACCAAGGGGCCCAAAGAGTGCCAAGAAAATATTCCCCACACCATGACACCACCACCACCAGCCTGAACCGTTGATACAAGGCAGGATGGATCCATGCTTTCATGTTGTAGACGCCAAATTCTGACCCTACCATCCGAATGTCGCAGCAGAAATCGAGACTCATCAGACCAGGCAACGTTTTTCCAATCTTCTATTGTCCAATTTCGATGAGCTTGTGCAAATTGTAGCCTCAGTTTCCTGTTCTTAGCTGAAAGGAGTGGCACCCGGTGTGGTCTTCTGCTGCTGTAGCCCATCTGCCTCAAAGTTCGACGTACTGTGCGTTCAGAGATGCTCTTATGCCCACCTTGGTTGTAACGGGTGGTTATTTGAGTCACTGTTTCCCTTCTATCAGCTCGAACCAGTCTGGCCATTCTCCTCTGACCTCTGGCATCAACAAGGCATTTCCGCCCACAGAACTGCCGCTCACTGGATGTTTTTTCTTTTTCGGACCATTCTCTGTAAACCCTAGAGATGGTTGTGCGTGAAAATCCCAGTAGATTAGCAGTTTCTGAAATACTCAGACCAGCCCTTCTGGCACCAACAATCATGCCACGTTCAAAGTCACTCAAATCACCTTTCTTCCCCATACTGATGCTCGGTTTGAACTGCAGGAGATTGTCTTGACAATGTCTACATGCCTAAATGCACTGAGTTGCCGCCATGTGATTGGCTGCTTAGGAATTAAGTGTTAACGAGCAGTTGGACAGGTGTACCTAATAAAGTGGCGGGTGAGTATTTTACAGTCCAGATTGGAACGGTGGCATTTTTACAGAATCAAATGTTATTCCGTAAGGCATTCCGGAATGCTGTGGATAACCTCCCAAGAGGTCCACACTGCAGATAGCAGTCCATCAATCCAAGAAGTCCTGCATGGCTTCGTTTGCCTCTGTCCAGCGCCTCACAGTCTGCCTCAGCACCAAAGGAAATATGGACCGAGTGGTTATCAGACTATGTCAACCGACTTTTATATATAACCCCAAAAATTCGACTTGATTAGTTGATAGAATGGCTGAATTATCCGATATATTTTACTGTGTTTCAGTTCAAAGGGGGATTTTGTGACACCTTTCCGCATTGACCCTTCGCAGGAAGCCCAATAGTCATCTCCCTCGAGCCTGGAAACCAGTTATCTGCTCACCCGGTTCACACCTCCCTCACATTGTTCTCTTGGAATTTGGTGTCCTAGCAATCCCTGAGCTTGTCCTTCAAGTCACGCTGATTACCCGAATATACCCCTGTCCCTGCAGTTGAAGCCTTTTTTCTTCTCATTGAGAAGACCTTTGAGTTCACTGGTGACCGTTGGCTTGTTGTTGGTGAAGTAGTGTACAGTCCAGATTGGAACGGTGGCAGTTTCACAGAATCAAATGTTATTCCGTAAGGCATTCCGGAATGCTGTGGATAACCTCCCAAGAGGTCCACACTGCAGATAGCAGTCCATCAATCCAAGAAGTCCTGCATGGCTTCGTTTGCCTCTGTCCAGCGCCTCACAGTCTGCCTCAGCACCAAAGGAACATACTCTGGTGGTAACAAAAGGAGAACCATCGGTGATAGTTGTTTTTTTGAAAGTCAAATTCCGTTTTCACCCTCAAGCAAGCTAAGACTATACTTTCAGGGATCATTTCTATAGTTTCCGACTTGAGAAGTGTGTTTCAAAATGGTATGGCCTCGCTATCCACGATGATGAAATGTGATATTTCCCACTGGGCGTGAAGCGGGCACAGAGAAGTGAATCAGTTCACAAGCTTTCTGCCATTGATGACCGCTCTTTAATTCCTAGTGGAGTAAAGAGGTGGGAAATATGGACCGAGTGGTTATCAGACTATGTCAACAGACTTTTTATATATAACCCCAAAAATTCGACTTGATTAGTTGATAGAATGGCTGAATTATCCGATATATTTTACTGTGTTTCAGTTCAAAGGGGGATTTTGTGACACCTTTCCGCATTGACCCTTCGCAGGAAGCCCAATAGTCATCTCCCTCGAGCCTGGAAACCAGTTATCTGCTCACCCGGTTCACACCTCCCTCACATTGTTCTCTTGGAATTTGGTGTCCTAGCAATCCCTGAGCTTGTCCTTCAAGTCACGCTGATTACCCGAATATACCCCTGTCCCTGCAGTTGAAGCCTTTTTTCTTCTCATTGAGAAGACCTTTGAGTTCACTGGTGACCGTTGGCTTGTTGTTGGTGAAGTAGTGTACAGTCCAGATTGGAACGGTGGCAGTTTCACAGAATCAAATGTTATTCCGTAAGGCATTCCGGAATGCTGTGGATAACCTCCCAAGAGGTCCACACTGCAGATAGCAGTCCATCAATCCAAGAAGTCCTGCATGGCTTCGTTTGCCTCTGTCCAGCGCCTCACAGTCTGCCTCAGCACCAAAGGAACATACTCTGGTGGTAACAAAAGGAGAACCATCGGTGATAGTTGTTTTTTTTAAAGTCAAATTCCGTTTTCACCCTCAAGCAAACTAAGACTATACTTTCAGGGATCATTTCTATAGTTTCCGACTTGAGAAGTGTGTTTCAAAATAGTATGGCCTCGCTATCCACGATGATGAAATGTGATATTTCCCACTGGGCGTGAAGCGGGCACAGAGAAGTGAATCAGTTCACAAGCTTTCTGCCATTGATGACTGCTCTTTACTTCCTAGTGGAGTAAAGAGGTGGGAAATATGGACCGAGTGGTTATCAGAATATGTCAATAGACTTTTATATATAACCCCAAAAATTTGATTTGATTAGTTGATAGAATGGCTGAATTATCAGATATAATTTACTTTGTTTCAGTTCAAAGGGGGATTTTGTGACACCTTTCCGCATTGACCCTTCGCAGGAAGCCCAATAGTCATCTCCCTTGAGCCTGGAAACCAGTTATCTGCTCACCCGGTTCACACCTCCCTCACATTGTTCTCTTGGAATTTGGTGTCCTAGCAATCCCTGAGCTTGTCCTTCAAGTCACGCTGATTACCCGAATATACCCCTGTCCCTGCAGTTGAAGCCTTTTTTCTTCTCATTGAGAAGACCTTTGAGTTCACTGGTGACCGTTGGCTTGTTGTTGGTGAAGTAGTGTACAGTCCAGATTGGAACGGTGGCAGTTTCACAGAATCAAATGTTATTCCGTAAGGCATTCCGGAATGCTGTGGATAACCTCCCAAGAGGTCCACACTGCAGATAGCAGTCCATCAATCCAAGAAGTCCTGCATGGCTTCGTTTGCCTCTGTCCAGCGCCTCACAGTCTGCCTCAGCACCAAAGGAACATACTCTGGTGGTAACAAAAGGAGAACCATCGGTAATAGTTGTTTTTTTGAAAGTCAAATTCCGTTTTCACCCTCAAGCAAGCTAAGACTATACTTTCAGGGATCATTTCTATAGTTTCCGACTTGAGAAGTGTGTTTCAAAATGGTATGGCCTCGCTATCCACGATGATGAAATGTGATATTTCCCACTGGGCGTGAAGCGGGCACAGAGAAGTGAATCAGTTCACAAGCTTTCTGCCATTGATGACCGCTCTTTAATTCCTAGTGGAGTAAAGAGGTGGGAAATATGGACCGAGTGGTTATCAGACTATGTCAACAGACTTTTTATATATAACCCCAAAAATTCGACTTGATTAGTTGATAGAATGGCTGAATTATCCGATATATTTTACTGTGTTTCAGTTCAAAGGGGGATTTTGTGACACCTTTCCGCATTGACCCTTCGCAGGAAGCCCAATAGTCATCTCCCTCGAGCCTGGAAACCAGTTATCTGCTCACCCGGTTCACACCTCCCTCACATTGTTCTCTTGGAATTTGGTGTCCTAGCAATCCCTGAGCTTGTCCTTCAAGTCACGCTGATTATCCCCGAATATACCCCTGTCCCTGCAGTTGAAGCCTTTTTTCTTCTCATTGAGAAGACCTTTGAGTTCACTGGTGACCGTTGGCTTGTTGTTGGTGAAGTAGTGTACAGTCCAGATTGGAACGGTGGCATTTTTAGAGAATCAAATGTTATTCCGTAAGGCATTCCGGAATGCTGTGGATAACCTCCCAAGAGGTCCACACTGCAGATAGCAGTCCATCAATCCAAGAAGTCCTGCATGGCTTCGTTTGCCTCTGTCCAGCGCCTCACAGTCTGCCTCAGCACCAAAGGAACATACTCTGGTGGTAACAAACGGAGAACCATCGGTGATAGTTGTTTTTTTGAAAGTCAAATTCCGTTTTCACCCTCAAGCAAACTAAGACTATACTTTCAGGGATCATTTCTATAGTTTCCGACTTGAGAAGTGTGATTCAAAATGGTATGGCCTCGCTATCCACGATGATGAAATGTGATATTTCGCACTGGGCGTGAAGCGGGCACAGAGAAGTGAATCAGTTCACAAGCTTGCTGCCATTGATGACCGCTCTTTAATTCCTAGTGGAGTAAAGAGGTGGGAAATATGGACCGAGTGGTTATCAGACTATGTCAACCGACTTTTATATATAACCCCAAAAATTCGACTTGATTAGTTGATAGAATGGTTGAATTATCCGATATATTTTACTGTGTTTCAGTTCAAAGGGGGATTTTGTGACACCTTTCCGCATTGACCCTTCGCAGGAAGCCCAATAGTCATCTCCCTCGAGCCTGGAAACCAGTTATCTGCTCACCCGGTTCACACCTCCCTCACATTGTTCTCTTGGAATTTGGTGTCCTAGCAATCCCTGAGCTTGTCCTTCAAGTCACGCTGATTACCCGAATATACCCCTGTCCCTGCAGTTGAAGCCTTTTTTCTTCTCATTGAGAAGACCTTTGAGTTCACTGGTGACCGTTGGCTTGTTGTTGGTGAAGTATTGTACAGTCCAGATTGGAACGGTGGCGGTTTCACAGAATCAAATGTTATTCCGTAAGGCATTCCGGAATGCTGTGGATAACCTCCCAAGAGGTCCACACTGCGGATAGCAGTCCATCAATCCAAGAAGTCCTGCATGGCTTCGTTTGCCTCTGTCCAGCGCCTCACAGTCTGCCTCAGCACCAAAGGAACATCGGTGATAGTTGTTTTTTTGAAAGTCAAATTCCGTTTTCACCCTCAAGCAAACTAAGACTATACTTTCAGGGATCATTTCTATAGTTTCCGACTTGAGAAGTGTGTTTCAAAATGGTAGCCTCGCTATCCACGATGATGAAATGTGATATTTCCCACTGGGCGTGAAGCGGGCACAGAGAAGTGAATCAGTTCACAAACTTTCTGCCATTGATGACCGCTCTTTACTTCCTAGTGGAGTAAAGAGGTGGGAAATATGGACCGAGTGGTTATCAGACTATGTCAACAGACTTTTATATATAACCCCAAAAATTTGACGTGATTAGTTGATAGAATGGCTGAATTATCAGATATAATTTACTTTGTTTCAGTTCAAAGGGGGATTTTGTGACCTTTCCGCATTGACCCTTCGCAGGAAGCCCAATAGTCATCTCCCTCGAGCCTGGAAACCAGTTATCTGCTCACCCGGTTCACACCACCCTCACATTGTTCTCTTGGAATTTGGTGTCCTAGCAATCCCTGAGCTTGTCCTTCAAGTCACGCTGATTACCCGAATATACCCCTGTCCCTGCAGTTGAAGCCTTTTTTCTTCTCATTGAGAAGACCTTTGAGTTCACTGGTGACCGTTGGCTTGTTGTTGGTGAAGTAGTGTACAGTCCAGATTGGAACGGGGGCGGTTTCACAGAATCAAATGTTATTCTGTAAGGCATTCCGGAATGCTGTGGATAACCTCCCAAGAGGTCCACACTGCGGATAGCAGTCCATCAATCCAAGAAGTCGTGCATGGCTTCGTTTGCCTCTGTCCAGCGCCTCACAGTCTGCCTCAGCACCAAAGGAACATACTCTGGTGGTAACAAAAGGAGAACCATCAGTGATAGTTGTTTTTTTGAAAGTCAAATTCCGTTTTCACCCTCAAGCAAACTAAGACTATACTTTCCGGGATCATTTCTATAGTTTCCGACTCGAGAAGTATGTTTCAAAATGGTATGGCCTCGCTATCCACGATAATGAAATGTGATATTTCCCACTGGGCGTGAAGCGGGCACAGAGAAGTGAATCAGTTCACAAGCTTTCTGCCATTGATGACTGCTCTTTACTTCCTAGTGGAGTAAAGAGGTGGGAAATATGGACCGAGTGGTTATCAGAATATGTCAATAGACTTTTATATATAACCCCAAAAATTCGACTTGATTAGTTGATAGAATGGCTGAATTATCCGATATATTTTACTGTGTTTCAGTTCAAAGGGGGATTTTGTGACACCTTTCCGCATTGACCCTTCGCAGGAAGCCCAATAGTCATCTCCCTCGAGCCTGGAAACCAGTTATCTGCTCACCCGGTTCACACCTCCCTCACATTGTTCTCTTGGAATTTGGTGTCCTAGCAATCCCTGAGCTTGTCCTTCAAGTCACGCTGATTACCCGAATATACCCCTGTCCCTGCAGTTGAAGCCTTTTTTCTTCTCATTGAGAAGACCTTTGAGTTCACTGGTGACCGTTGGCTTGTTGTTGGTGAAGTAGTGTACAGTCCAGATTGGAACGGTGGCAGTTTCACAGAATCAAATGTTATTCCGTAAGGCATTCCGGAATGCTGTGGATAACCTCCCAAGAGGTCCACACTGCAGATAGCAGTCCATCAATCCAAGAAGTCCTGCATGGCTTCGTTTGCCTCTGTCCAGCGCCTCACAGTCTGCCTCAGCACCAAAGGAACATACTCTGGTGGTAACAAAAGGAGAACCATCGGTGATAGTTGTTTTTTTAAAGTCAAATTCCGTTTTCACCCTCAAGCAAACTAAGACTATACTTTCAGGGATCATTTCTAGTTTCCGACTTGAGAAGTGTGTTTCAAAATGGTATGGCCTCGCTATCCACGATGATGAAATGTGATATTTCCCACTGGGCGTGAAGCGGGCACAGAGAAGTGAATCAGTTCACAAGCTTTCTGCCATTGATGACTGCTCTTTACTTCCTAGTGGAGTAAAGAGGTGGGAAATATGGACTGAGTGGTTATCAGAATATGTCAACAGACTTTTATATATAACCCCAAAAATGTGATTTGATTAGTTGATAGAATGGCTGAATTATCAGATATAATTTACTTTGTTTCAGTTCAAAGGGGGATTTTGTGACACCTTTCCGCATTGACCCTTCGCAGGAAGCCCAATAGTCATCTCCCTTGAGCCTGGAAACCAGTTATCTGCTCACCCGGTTCACACCTCCCTCACATTGTTCTCTTGGAATTTGGTGTCCTAGCAATCCCTGAGCTTGTCCTTCAAGTCACGCTGATTATCCCCGAATATACCCCTGTCCCTGCAGTTGAAGCCTTTTTTCTTCTCATTGAGAAGACCTTTGAGTTCACTGGTGACCGTTGGCTTGTTGTTGGTGAAGTAGTGTACAGTCCAGATTGGAACGGTGGCATTTTTAGAGAATCAAATGTTATTCCGTAAGGCATTCCGGAATGCTGTGGATAACCTCCCAAGAGGTCCACACTGCAGATAGCAGTCCATCAATCCAAGAAGTCCTGCATGGCTTCGTTTGCCTCTGTCCAGCGCCTCACAGTCTGCCTCAGCACCAAAGGAACATACTCTGGTGGTAACAAAAGGAGAACCATCGGTGATAGTTGTTTTTTTAAAGTCAAATTCCGTTTTCACCCTCAAGCAAACTAAGACTATACTTTCAGGGATCATTTCTATAGTTTCCGACTTGAGAAGTGTGTTTCAAAATGGTATGGCCTCGCTATCCACGATGATGAAATGTGATATTTCCCACTGGGCGTGAAGCGGGCACAGAGAAGTGAATCAGTTCACAAGCTTTCTGCCATTGATGACCGCTCTTTACTTCCTAGTGGAGTAAAGAGGTGGGAAATATGGACCGAGTGGTTATCAGACTATGTCAACAGACTTTTTATATATAATCCCAAAAATTCGACTTGATAGCTCACCGGCCACTTTATTAGGTACCCCATGCTAGTAACGGGTTGGACCCTCTTTTGCCTTCAGAACTGCCTCAATTCTTCGTGGCATAGATTCAACAAGGTGCTGGAAGCATTCCTCAGGGAGTTTGGTCCATATTGACATGATGGCATCACACAGTTGCCGCAGATTTGTCGGCTGCACATCCATGATGCGAATCTCCCGTTCCACCACATCCCAAAGATGCTCTATTGGATTGAGATCTGGTGATTGTGGAGGCCATTTGAGTACAGCGAACTCATTGTCATGTTCAAGAAAACAGTCTGAGATGATTCCAGCTTTATGACATGGCGCTTTATCCTGCTGAAAGTAGCCATCAGAAGTTGGGTACATTGTGGTCATAAAGGGATGGACATGGTCAGCAACAATACTCAGGTAGGCTGTGGCGTTGCAACGATGCTCAATTGGTACCAAGGGGCCCAAAGAGTGCCAAGAAAATATTCCCCACACCATGACACCACCACCACCAGCCTGAACCGTTGATACAAGGCAGGATGGATCCATGCTTTCATGTTGTAGACGCCAAATTCTGACCCTACCATCCGAATGTCGCAGCAGAAATCGAGACTCATCAGACCAGGCAACGTTTTTCCAATCTTCTATTGTCCAATTTCGATGAGCTTGTGCAAATTGTAGCCTCAGTTTCCTGTTCTTAGCTGAAAGGAGTGGCACCCGGTGTGGTCTTCTGCTGCTGTAGCCCATCTGCCTCAAAGTTCGACGTACTGTGCGTTCAGAGATGCTCTTATGCCCACCTTGGTTGTAACGGGTGGTTATTTGAGTCACTGTTTCCCTTCTATCAGCTCGAACCAGTCTGGCCATTCTCCTCTGACCTCTGGCATCAACAAGGCATTTCCGCCCACAGAACTGCCGCTCACTGGATGTTTTTTCTTTTTCGGACCATTCTCTGTAAACCCTAGAGATGGTTGTGCGTGAAAATCCCAGTAGATTAGCAGTTTCTGAAATACTCAGACCAGCCCTTCTGGCACCAACAATCATGCCACGTTCAAAGTCACTCAAATCACCTTTCTTCCCCATACTGATGCTCGGTTTGAACTGCAGGAGATTGTCTTGACAATGTCTACATGCCTAAATGCACTGAGTTGCCGCCATGTGATTGGCTGCTTAGGAATTAAGTGTTAACGAGCAGTTGGACAGGTGTACCTAATAAAGTGGCGGGTGAGTATTTTACAGTCCAGATTGGAACGGTGGCATTTTTACAGAATCAAATGTTATTCCGTAAGGCATTCCGGAATGCTGTGGATAACCTCCCAAGAGGTCCACACTGCAGATAGCAGTCCATCAATCCAAGAAGTCCTGCATGGCTTCGTTTGCCTCTGTCCAGCGCCTCACAGTCTGCCTCAGCACCAAAGGAAATATGGACCGAGTGGTTATCAGACTATGTCAACCGACTTTTATATATAACCCCAAAAATTCGACTTGATTAGTTGATAGAATGGCTGAATTATCCGATATATTTTACTGTGTTTCAGTTCAAAGGGGGATTTTGTGACACCTTTCCGCATTGACCCTTCGCAGGAAGCCCAATAGTCATCTCCCTCGAGCCTGGAAACCAGTTATCTGCTCACCCGGTTCACACCTCCCTCACATTGTTCTCTTGGAATTTGGTGTCCTAGCAATCCCTGAGCTTGTCCTTCAAGTCACGCTGATTACCCGAATATACCCCTGTCCCTGCAGTTGAAGCCTTTTTTCTTCTCATTGAGAAGACCTTTGAGTTCACTGGTGACCGTTGGCTTGTTGTTGGTGAAGTAGTGTACAGTCCAGATTGGAACGGTGGCAGTTTCACAGAATCAAATGTTATTCCGTAAGGCATTCCGGAATGCTGTGGATAACCTCCCAAGAGGTCCACACTGCAGATAGCAGTCCATCAATCCAAGAAGTCCTGCATGGCTTCGTTTGCCTCTGTCCAGCGCCTCACAGTCTGCCTCAGCACCAAAGGAACATACTCTGGTGGTAACAAAAGGAGAACCATCGGTGATAGTTGTTTTTTTGAAAGTCAAATTCCGTTTTCACCCTCAAGCAAGCTAAGACTATACTTTCAGGGATCATTTCTATAGTTTCCGACTTGAGAAGTGTGTTTCAAAATGGTATGGCCTCGCTATCCACGATGATGAAATGTGATATTTCCCACTGGGCGTGAAGCGGGCACAGAGAAGTGAATCAGTTCACAAGCTTTCTGCCATTGATGACCGCTCTTTAATTCCTAGTGGAGTAAAGAGGTGGGAAATATGGACCGAGTGGTTATCAGACTATGTCAACAGACTTTTTATATATAACCCCAAAAATTCGACTTGATTAGTTGATAGAATGGCTGAATTATCCGATATATTTTACTGTGTTTCAGTTCAAAGGGGGATTTTGTGACACCTTTCCGCATTGACCCTTCGCAGGAAGCCCAATAGTCATCTCCCTCGAGCCTGGAAACCAGTTATCTGCTCACCCGGTTCACACCTCCCTCACATTGTTCTCTTGGAATTTGGTGTCCTAGCAATCCCTGAGCTTGTCCTTCAAGTCACGCTGATTACCCGAATATACCCCTGTCCCTGCAGTTGAAGCCTTTTTTCTTCTCATTGAGAAGACCTTTGAGTTCACTGGTGACCGTTGGCTTGTTGTTGGTGAAGTAGTGTACAGTCCAGATTGGAACGGTGGCAGTTTCACAGAATCAAATGTTATTCCGTAAGGCATTCCGGAATGCTGTGGATAACCTCCCAAGAGGTCCACACTGCAGATAGCAGTCCATCAATCCAAGAAGTCCTGCATGGCTTCGTTTGCCTCTGTCCAGCGCCTCACAGTCTGCCTCAGCACCAAAGGAACATACTCTGGTGGTAACAAAAGGAGAACCATCGGTGATAGTTGTTTTTTTTAAAGTCAAATTCCGTTTTCACCCTCAAGCAAACTAAGACTATACTTTCAGGGATCATTTCTATAGTTTCCGACTTGAGAAGTGTGTTTCAAAATAGTATGGCCTCGCTATCCACGATGATGAAATGTGATATTTCCCACTGGGCGTGAAGCGGGCACAGAGAAGTGAATCAGTTCACAAGCTTTCTGCCATTGATGACTGCTCTTTACTTCCTAGTGGAGTAAAGAGGTGGGAAATATGGACCGAGTGGTTATCAGAATATGTCAATAGACTTTTATATATAACCCCAAAAATTTGATTTGATTAGTTGATAGAATGGCTGAATTATCAGATATAATTTACTTTGTTTCAGTTCAAAGGGGGATTTTGTGACACCTTTCCGCATTGACCCTTCGCAGGAAGCCCAATAGTCATCTCCCTCGAGCCTGGAAACCAGTTATCTGCTCACCCGGTTCACACCTCCCTCACATTGTTCTCTTGGAATTTGGTGTCCTAGCAATCCCTGAGCTTGTCCTTCAAGTCACGCTGATTACCCGAATATACCCCTGTCCCTGCAGTTGAAGCCTTTTTTCTTCTCATTGAGAAGACCTTTGAGTTCACTGGTGACCGTTGGCTTGTTGTTGGTGAAGTAGTGTACAGTCCAGATTGGAACGGTGGCAGTTTCACAGAATCAAATGTTATTCCGTAAGGCATTCCGGAATGCTGTGGATAACCTCCCAAGAGGTCCACACTGCAGATAGCAGTCCATCAATCCAAGAAGTCCTGCATGGCTTCGTTTGCCTCTGTCCAGCGCCTCACAGTCTGCCTCAGCACCAAAGGAACATACTCTGGTGGTAACAAACGGAGAACCATCGGTGATAGTTGTTTTTTTGAAAGTCAAATTCCGTTTTCACCCTCAAGCAAACTAAGACTATACTTTCAGGGATCATTTCTATAGTTTCCGACTTGAGAAGTGTGATTCAAAATGGTATGGCCTCGCTATCCACGATGATGAAATGTGATATTTCCCACTGGGCGTGAAGCGGGCACAGAGAAGTGAATCAGTTCACAAGCTTGCTGCCATTGATGACCGCTCTTTAATTCCTAGTGGAGTAAAGAGGTGGGAAATATGGACCGAGTGGTTATCAGACTATGTCAACCGACTTTTATATATAACCCCAAAAATTCGACTTGATTAGTTGATAGAATGGCTGAATTATCCGATATATTTTACTGTGTTTCAGTTCAAAGGGGGATTTTGTGACACCTTTCCGCATTGACCCTTCGCAGGAAGCCCAATAGTCATCTCCCTCGAGCCTGGAAACCAGTTATCTGCTCACCCGGTTCACACCTCCCTCACATTGTTCTCTTGGAATTTGGTGTCCTAGCAATCCCTGAGCTTGTCCTTCAAGTCACGCTGATTACCCGAATATACCCCTGTCCCTGCAGTTGAAGCCTTTTTTCTTCTCATTGAGAAGACCTTTGAGTTCACTGGTGACCGTTGGCTTGTTGTTGGTGAAGTAGTGTACAGTCCAGATTGGAACGGTGGCAGTTTCACAGAATCAAATGTTATTCCGTAAGGCATTCCGGAATGCTGTGGATAACCTCCCAAGAGGTCCACACTGCAGATAGCAGTCCATCAATCCAAGAAGTCCTGCATGGCTTCGTTTGCCTCTGTCCAGCGCCTCACAGTCTGCCTCAGCACCAAAGGAACATACTCTGGTGGTAACAAACGGAGAACCATCGGTGATAGTTGTTTTTTTGAAAGTCAAATTCCGTTTTCACCCTCAAGCAAACTAAGACTATACTTTCAGGGATCATTTCTATAGTTTCCGACTTGAGAAGTGTGATTCAAAATGGTATGGCCTCGCTATCCACGATGATGAAATGTTATATTTCCCACTGGGCGTGAAGCGGGCACAGAGAAGTGAATCAGTTCACAAGCTTGCTGCCATTGATGACCGCTCTTTAATTCCTAGTGGAGTAAAGAGGTGGGAAATATGGACCGAGTGGTTATCAGACTATGTCAACCGACTTTTATATATAACCCCAAAAATTCGACTTGATTAGTTGATAGAATGGCTGAATTATCCGATATATTTTACTGTGTTTCAGTTCAAAGGGGGATTTTGTGACACCTTTCCGCATTGACCCTTCGCAGGAAGCCCAATAGTCATCTCCCTCGAGCCTGGAAACCAGTTATCTGCTCACCCGGTTCACACCTCCCTCACATTGTTCTCTTGGAATTTGGTGTCCTAGCAATCCCTGAGCTTGTCCTTCAAGTCACGCTGATTACCCGAATATACCCCTGTCCCTGCAGTTGAAGCCTTTTTTCTTCTCATTGAGAAGACCTTTGAGTTCACTGGTGACCGTTGGCTTGTTGTTGGTGAAGTAGTGTACAGTCCAGATTGGAACGGTGGCAGTTTCACAGAATCAAATGTTATTCCGTAAGGCATTCCGGAATGCTGTGGATAACCTCCCAAGAGGTCCACACTGCAGATAGCAGTCCATCAATCCAAGAAGTCCTGCATGGCTTCGTTTGCCTCTGTCCAGCGCCTCACAGTCTGCCTCAGCACCAAAGGAACATACTCTGGTGGTAACAAACGGAGAACCATCGGTGATAGTTGTTTTTTTGAAAGTCAAATTCCGTTTTCACCCTCAAGCAAACTAAGACTATACTTTCAGGGATCATTTCTATAGTTTCCGACTTGAGAAGTGTGATTCAAAATGGTATGGCCTCGCTATCCACGATGATGAAATGTGATATTTCCCACTGGGCGTGAAGCGGGCACAGAGAAGTGAATCAGTTCACAAGCTTGCTGCCATTGATGACCGCTCTTTAATTCCTAGTGGAGTAAAGAGGTGGGAAATATGGACCGAGTGGTTATCAGACTATGTCAACCGACTTTTATATATAACCCCAAAAATTCGACTTGATTAGTTGATAGAATGGCTGAATTATCCGATATATTTTACTGTGTTTCAGTTCAAAGGGGGATTTTGTGACACCTTTCCGCATTGACCCTTCGCAGGAAGCCCAATAGTCATCTCCCTCGAGCCTGGAAACCAGTTATCTGCTCACCCGGTTCACACCTCCCTCACATTGTTCTCTTGGAATTTGGTGTCCTAGCAATCCCTGAGCTTGTCCTTCAAGTCACGCTGATTACCCGAATATACCCCTGTCCCTGCAGTTGAAGCCTTTTTTCTTCTCATTGAGAAGACCTTTGAGTTCACTGGTGACCGTTGGCTTGTTGTTGGTGAAGTAGTGTACAGTCCAGATTGGAACGGTGGCAGTTTCACAGAATCAAATGTTATTCCGTAAGGCATTCCGGAATGCTGTGGATAACCTCCCAAGAGGTCCACACTGCAGATAGCAGTCCATCAATCCAAGAAGTCCTGCATGGCTTCGTTTGCCTCTGTCCAGCGCCTCACAGTCTGCCTCAGCACCAAAGGAACATACTCTGGTGGTAACAAACGGAGAACCATCGGTGATAGTTGTTTTTTTGAAAGTCAAATTCCGTTTTCACCCTCAAGCAAACTAAGACTATACTTTCAGGGATCATTTCTATAGTTTCCGACTTGAGAAGTGTGATTCAAAATGGTATGGCCTCGCTATCCACGATGATGAAATGTTATATTTCCCACTGGGCGTGAAGCGGGCACAGAGAAGTGAATCAGTTCACAAGCTTGCTGCCATTGATGACCGCTCTTTAATTCCTAGTGGAGTAAAGAGGTGGGAAATATGGACCGAGTGGTTATCAGACTATGTCAACCGACTTTTATATATAACCCCAAAAATTCGACTTGATTAGTTGATAGAATGGCTGAATTATCCGATATATTTTACTGTGTTTCAGTTCAAAGGGGGATTTTGTGACACCTTTCCGCATTGACCCTTCGCAGGAAGCCCAATAGTCATCTCCCTCGAGCCTGGAAACCAGTTATCTGCTCACCCGGTTCACACCTCCCTCACATTGTTCTCTTGGAATTTGGTGTCCTAGCAATCCCTGAGCTTGTCCTTCAAGTCACGCTGATTACCCGAATATACCCCTGTCCCTGCAGTTGAAGCCTTTTTTCTTCTCATTGAGAAGACCTTTGAGTTCACTGGTGACCGTTGGCTTGTTGTTGGTGAAGTAGTGTACAGTCCAGATTGGAACGGTGGCAGTTTCACAGAATCAAATGTTATTCCGTAAGGCATTCCGGAATGCTGTGGATAATCTCCCAAGAGGTCCACACTGCAGATAGCAGTCCATCAATCCAAGAAGTCCTGCATGGCTTCGTTTGCCTCTGTCCAGCGCCTCACAGTCTGCCTCAGCACCAAAGGAACATACTCTGGTGGTAACAAACGGAGAACCATCGGTGATAGTTGTTTTTTTGAAAGTCAAATTCCGTTTTCACCCTCAAGCAAACTAAGACTATACTTTCAGGGATCATTTCTATAGTTTCCGACTTGAGAAGTGTGATTCAAAATGGTATGGCCTCGCTATCCACGATGATGAAATGTGATATTTCCCACTGGGCGTGAAGCGGGCACAGAGAAGTGAATCAGTTCACAAGCTTGCTGCCATTGATGACCGCTCTTTAATTCCTAGTGGAGTAAAGAGGTGGGAAATATGGACCGAGTGGTTATCAGACTATGTCAACCGACTTTTATATATAACCCCAAAAATTCGACTTGATTAGTTGATAGAATGGCTGAATTATCCGATATATTTTACTGTGTTTCAGTTCAAAGGGGGATTTTGTGACACCTTTCCGCATTGACCCTTCGCAGGAAGCCCAATAGTCATCTCCCTCGAGCCTGGAAACCAGTTATCTGCTCACCCGGTTCACACCTCCCTCACATTGTTCTCTTGGAATTTGGTGTCCTAGCAATCCCTGAGCTTGTCCTTCAAGTCACGCTGATTACCCGAATATACCCCTGTCCCTGCAGTTGAAGCCTTTTTTCTTCTCATTGAGAAGACCTTTGAGTTCACTGGTGACCGTTGGCTTGTTGTTGGTGAAGTAGTGTACAGTCCAGATTGGAACGGTGGCAGTTTCACAGAATCAAATGTTATTCCGTAAGGCATTCCGGAATGCTGTGGATAACCTCCCAAGAGGTCCACACTGCAGATAGCAGTCCATCAATCCAAGAAGTCCTGCATGGCTTCGTTTGCCTCTGTCCAGCGCCTCACAGTCTGCCTCAGCACCAAAGGAACATACTCTGGTGGTAACAAACGGAGAACCATCGGTGATAGTTGTTTTTTTGAAAGTCAAATTCCGTTTTCACCCTCAAGCAAACTAAGACTATACTTTCAGGGATCATTTCTATAGTTTCCGACTTGAGAAGTGTGATTCAAAATGGTATGGCCTCGCTATCCACGATGATGAAATGTGATATTTCCCACTGGGCGTGAAGCGGGCACAGAGAAGTGAATCAGTTCACAAGCTTGCTGCCATTGATGACCGCTCTTTAATTCCTAGTGGAGTAAAGAGGTGGGAAATATGGACCGAGTGGTTATCAGACTATGTCAACCGACTTTTATATATAACCCCAAAAATTCGACTTGATTAGTTGATAGAATGGCTGAATAATCCGATATATTTTACTGTGTTTCAGTTCAAAGGGGGATTTTGTGACACCTTTCCGCATTGACCCTTCGCAGGAAGCCCAATAGTCATCTCCCTCGAGCCTGGAAACCAGTTATCTGCTCACCCGGTTCACACCTCCCTCACATTGTTCTCTTGGAATTTGGTGTCCTAGCAATCCCTGAGCTTGTCCTTCAAGTCACGCTGATTACCCGAATATACCCCTGTCCCTGCAGTTGAAGCCTTTTTTCTTCTCATTGAGAAGACCTTTGAGTTCACTGGTGACCGTTGGCTTGTTGTTGGTGAAGTAGTGTACAGTCCAGATTGGAACGGTGGCATTTTTAGAGAATCAAATGTTATTCCGTAAGGCATTCCGGAATGCTGTGGATAACCTCCCAAGAGGTCCACACTGCAGATAGCAGTCCATCAATCCAAGAAGTCCTGCATGGCTTCGTTTGCCTCTGTCCAGCGCCTCACAGTCTGCCTCAGCACCAAAGGAACATACTCTGGTGGTAACAAACGGAGAACCATCGGTGATAGTTGTTTTTTTGAAAGTCAAATTCCGTTTTCACCCTCAAGCAAACTAAGACTATACTTTCAGGGATCATTTCTATAGTTTCCGACTTGAGAAGTGTGATTCAAAATGGTATGGCCTCGCTATCCACGATGATGAAATGTTATATTTCCCACTGGGCGTGAAGCGGGCACAGAGAAGTGAATCAGTTCACAAGCTTGCTGCCATTGATGACCGCTCTTTAATTCCTAGTGGAGTAAAGAGGTGGGAAATATGGACCGAGTGGTTATCAGACTATGTCAACCGACTTTTATATATAACCCCAAAAATTCGACTTGATTAGTTGATAGAATGGCTGAATTATCCGATATATTTTACTGTGTTTCAGTTCAAAGGGGGATTTTGTGACACCTTTCCGCATTGACCCTTCGCAGGAAGCCCAATAGTCATCTCCCTCGAGCCTGGAAACCAGTTATCTGCTCACCCGGTTCACACCTCCCTCACATTGTTCTCTTGGAATTTGGTGTCCTAGCAATCCCTGAGCTTGTCCTTCAAGTCACGCTGATTACCCGAATATACCCCTGTCCCTGCAGTTGAAGCCTTTTTTCTTCTCATTGAGAAGACCTTTGAGTTCACTGGTGACCGTTGGCTTGTTGTTGGTGAAGTAGTGTACAGTCCAGATTGGAACGGTGGCAGTTTCACAGAATCAAATGTTATTCCGTAAGGCATTCCGGAATGCTGTGGATAACCTCCCAAGAGGTCCACACTGCAGATAGCAGTCCATCAATCCAAGAAGTCCTGCATGGCTTCGTTTGCCTCTGTCCAGCGCCTCACAGTCTGCCTCAGCACCAAAGGAACATACTCTGGTGGTAACAAACGGAGAACCATCGGTGATAGTTGTTTTTTTGAAAGTCAAATTCCGTTTTCACCCTCAAGCAAACTAAGACTATACTTTCAGGGATCATTTCTATAGTTTCCGACTTGAGAAGTGTGATTCAAAATGGTATGGCCTCGCTATCCACGATGATGAAATGTGATATTTCCCACTGGGCGTGAAGCGGGCACAGAGAAGTGAATCAGTTCACAAGCTTGCTGCCATTGATGACCGCTCTTTAATTCCTAGTGGAGTAAAGAGGTGGGAAATATGGACCGAGTGGTTATCAGACTATGTCAACCGACTTTTATATATAACCCCAAAAATTCGACTTGATTAGTTGATAGAATGGCTGAATTATCCGATATATTTTACTGTGTTTCAGTTCAAAGGGGGATTTTGTGACACCTTTCCGCATTGACCCTTCGCAGGAAGCCCAATAGTCATCTCCCTCGAGCCTGGAAACCAGTTATCTGCTCACCCGGTTCACACCTCCCTCACATTGTTCTCTTGGAATTTGGTGTCCTAGCAATCCCTGAGCTTGTCCTTCAAGTCACGCTGATTACCCGAATATACCCCTGTCCCTGCAGTTGAAGCCTTTTTTCTTCTCATTGAGAAGACCTTTGAGTTCACTGGTGACCGTTGGCTTGTTGTTGGTGAAGTAGTGTACAGTCCAGATTGGAACGGTGGCAGTTTCACAGAATCAAATGTTATTCCGTAAGGCATTCCGGAATGCTGTGGATAACCTCCCAAGAGGTCCACACTGCAGATAGCAGTCCATCAATCCAAGAAGTCCTGCATGGCTTCGTTTGCCTCTGTCCAGCGCCTCACAGTCTGCCTCAGCACCAAAGGAACATACTCTGGTGGTAACAAACGGAGAACCATCGGTGATAGTTGTTTTTTTGAAAGTCAAATTCCGTTTTCACCCTCAAGCAAACTAAGACTATACTTTCAGGGATCATTTCTATAGTTTCCGACTTGAGAAGTGTGATTCAAAATGGTATGGCCTCGCTATCCACGATGATGAAATGTTATATTTCCCACTGGGCGTGAAGCGGGCACAGAGAAGTGAATCAGTTCACAAGCTTGCTGCCATTGATGACCGCTCTTTAATTCCTAGTGGAGTAAAGAGGTGGGAAATATGGACCGAGTGGTTATCAGACTATGTCAACCGACTTTTATATATAACCCCAAAAATTCGACTTGATTAGTTGATAGAATGGCTGAATTATCCGATATATTTTACTGTGTTTCAGTTCAAAGGGGGATTTTGTGACACCTTTCCGCATTGACCCTTCGCAGGAAGCCCAATAGTCATCTCCCTCGAGCCTGGAAACCAGTTATCTGCTCACCCGGTTCACACCTCCCTCACATTGTTCTCTTGGAATTTGGTGTCCTAGCAATCCCTGAGCTTGTCCTTCAAGTCACGCTGATTACCCGAATATACCCCTGTCCCTGCAGTTGAAGCCTTTTTTCTTCTCATTGAGAAGACCTTTGAGTTCACTGGTGACCGTTGGCTTGTTGTTGGTGAAGTAGTGTACAGTCCAGATTGGAACGGTGGCAGTTTCACAGAATCAAATGTTATTCCGTAAGGCATTCCGGAATGCTGTGGATAATCTCCCAAGAGGTCCACACTGCAGATAGCAGTCCATCAATCCAAGAAGTCCTGCATGGCTTCGTTTGCCTCTGTCCAGCGCCTCACAGTCTGCCTCAGCACCAAAGGAACATACTCTGGTGGTAACAAACGGAGAACCATCGGTGATAGTTGTTTTTTTGAAAGTCAAATTCCGTTTTCACCCTCAAGCAAACTAAGACTATACTTTCAGGGATCATTTCTATAGTTTCCGACTTGAGAAGTGTGATTCAAAATGGTATGGCCTCGCTATCCACGATGATGAAATGTGATATTTCCCACTGGGCGTGAAGCGGGCACAGAGAAGTGAATCAGTTCACAAGCTTGCTGCCATTGATGACCGCTCTTTAATTCCTAGTGGAGTAAAGAGGTGGGAAATATGGACCGAGTGGTTATCAGACTATGTCAACCGACTTTTATATATAACCCCAAAAATTCGACTTGATTAGTTGATAGAATGGCTGAATTATCCGATATATTTTACTGTGTTTCAGTTCAAAGGGGGATTTTGTGACACCTTTCCGCATTGACCCTTCGCAGGAAGCCCAATAGTCATCTCCCTCGAGCCTGGAAACCAGTTATCTGCTCACCCGGTTCACACCTCCCTCACATTGTTCTCTTGGAATTTGGTGTCCTAGCAATCCCTGAGCTTGTCCTTCAAGTCACGCTGATTACCCGAATATACCCCTGTCCCTGCAGTTGAAGCCTTTTTTCTTCTCATTGAGAAGACCTTTGAGTTCACTGGTGACCGTTGGCTTGTTGTTGGTGAAGTAGTGTACAGTCCAGATTGGAACGGTGGCAGTTTCACAGAATCAAATGTTATTCCGTAAGGCATTCCGGAATGCTGTGGATAACCTCCCAAGAGGTCCACACTGCAGATAGCAGTCCATCAATCCAAGAAGTCCTGCATGGCTTCGTTTGCCTCTGTCCAGCGCCTCACAGTCTGCCTCAGCACCAAAGGAACATACTCTGGTGGTAACAAACGGAGAACCATCGGTGATAGTTGTTTTTTTGAAAGTCAAATTCCGTTTTCACCCTCAAGCAAACTAAGACTATACTTTCAGGGATCATTTCTATAGTTTCCGACTTGAGAAGTGTGATTCAAAATGGTATGGCCTCGCTATCCACGATGATGAAATGTGATATTTCCCACTGGGCGTGAAGCGGGCACAGAGAAGTGAATCAGTTCACAAGCTTGCTGCCATTGATGACCGCTCTTTAATTCCTAGTGGAGTAAAGAGGTGGGAAATATGGACCGAGTGGTTATCAGACTATGTCAACCGACTTTTATATATAACCCCAAAAATTCGACTTGATTAGTTGATAGAATGGCTGAATAATCCGATATATTTTACTGTGTTTCAGTTCAAAGGGGGATTTTGTGACACCTTTCCGCATTGACCCTTCGCAGGAAGCCCAATAGTCATCTCCCTCGAGCCTGGAAACCAGTTATCTGCTCACCCGGTTCACACCTCCCTCACATTGTTCTCTTGGAATTTGGTGTCCTAGCAATCCCTGAGCTTGTCCTTCAAGTCACGCTGATTACCCGAATATACCCCTGTCCCTGCAGTTGAAGCCTTTTTTCTTCTCATTGAGAAGACCTTTGAGTTCACTGGTGACCGTTGGCTTGTTGTTGGTGAAGTAGTGTACAGTCCAGATTGGAACGGTGGCATTTTTAGAGAATCAAATGTTATTCCGTAAGGCATTCCGGAATGCTGTGGATAACCTCCCAAGAGGTCCACACTGCAGATAGCAGTCCATCAATCCAAGAAGTCCTGCATGGCTTCGTTTGCCTCTGTCCAGCGCCTCACAGTCTGCCTCAGCACCAAAGGAACATACTCTGGTGGTAACAAAAGGAGAACCATCGGTGATAGTTGTTTTTTTTTAAGTCAAATTCCGTTTTCACCCTCAAGCAAACTAAGACTATACTTTCAGGGATCATTTCTATAGTTTCCGACTTGAGAAGTGTGTTTCAAAATGGTATGGCCTCGCTATCCACGATGATGAAATGTTATATTTCCCACTGGGCGTGAAGCGGGCACAGAGAAGTGAATCAGTTCACAAGCTTGCTGCCATTGATGACCGCTCTTTAATTCCTAGTGGAGTAAAGAGGTGGGAAATATGGACCGAGTGGTTATCAGACTATGTCAACCGACTTTTATATATAACCCCAAAAATTCGACTTGATTAGTTGATAGAATGGCTGAATTATCCGATATATTTTACTGTGTTTCAGTTCAAAGGGGGATTTTGTGACACCTTTCCGCATTGACCCTTCGCAGGAAGCCCAATAGTCATCTCCCTCGAGCCTGGAAACCAGTTATCTGCTCACCCGGTTCACACCTCCCTCACATTGTTCTCTTGGAATTTGGTGTCCTAGCAATCCCTGAGCTTGTCCTTCAAGTCACGCTGATTACCCGAATATACCCCTGTCCCTGCAGTTGAAGCCTTTTTTCTTCTCATTGAGAAGACCTTTGAGTTCACTGGTGACCGTTGGCTTGTTGTTGGTGAAGTAGTGTACAGTCCAGATTGGAACGGTGGCATTTTTAGAGAATCAAATGTTATTCCGTAAGGCATTCCGGAATGCTGTGGATAACCTCCCAAGAGGTCCACACTGCAGATAGCAGTCCATCAATCCAAGAAGTCCTGCATGGCTTCGTTTGCCTCTGTCCAGCGCCTCACAGTCTGCCTCAGCACCAAAGGAACATACTCTGGTGGTAACAAAAGGAGAACCATCGGTGATAGTTGTTTTTTTTTAAGTCAAATTCCGTTTTCACCCTCAAGCAAACTAAGACTATACTTTCAGGGATCATTTCTATAGTTTCCGACTTGAGAAGTGTGTTTCAAAATGGTATGGCCTCGCTATCCACGATGATGAAATGTTATATTTCCCACTGGGCGTGAAGCGGGCACAGAGAAGTGAATCAGTTCACAAGCTTGCTGCCATTGATGACCGCTCTTTAATTCCTAGTGGAGTAAAGAGGTGGGAAATATGGACCGAGTGGTTATCAGACTATGTCAACCGACTTTTATATATAACCCCAAAAATTCGACTTGATTAGTTGATAGAATGGCTGAATTATCCGATATATTTTACTGTGTTTCAGTTCAAAGGGGGATTTTGTGACACCTTTCCGCATTGACCCTTCGCAGGAAGCCCAATAGTCATCTCCCTCGAGCCTGGAAACCAGTTATCTGCTCACCCGGTTCACACCTCCCTCACATTGTTCTCTTGGAATTTGGTGTCCTAGCAATCCCTGAGCTTGTCCTTCAAGTCACGCTGATTACCCGAATATACCCCTGTCCCTGCAGTTGAAGCCTTTTTTCTTCTCATTGAGAAGACCTTTGAGTTCACTGGTGACCGTTGGCTTGTTGTTGGTGAAGTAGTGTACAGTCCAGATTGGAACGGTGGCAGTTTCACAGAATCAAATGTTATTCCGTAAGGCATTCCGGAATGCTGTGGATAACCTCCCACGAGGTCCACACTGCAGATAGCAGTCCATCAATCCAAGAAGTCCTGCATGGCTTCGTTTGCCTCTGTCCAGCGCCTCACAGTCTGCCTCAGCACCAAAGGAACATACTCTGGTGGTAACAAACGGAGAACCATCGGTGATAGTTGTTTTTTTGAAAGTCAAATTCCGTTTTCACCCTCAAGCAAACTAAGACTATACTTTCCGGGATCATTTCTATAGTTTCCGACTCGAGAAGTATGTTTCAAAATGGTATGGCCTCGCTATCCACGATGATGAAATGTGATATTTCCCACTGGGCGTGAAGCGGGCACAGAGAAGTGAATCAGTTCACAAGCTTTCTGCCATTGATGACTGCTCTTTACTTCCTAGTGGAGTAAAGAGGTGGGAAATATGGACCGAGTGGTTATCAGAATATGTCAATAGACTTTTATATATAACCCCAAAAATTCGACTTGATTAGTTGATAGAATGGCTGAATTATCCGATATATTTTACTGTGTTTCAGTTCAAAGGGGGATTTTGTGACACCTTTCCGCATTGACCCTTCGCAGGAAGCCCAATAGTCATCTCCCTCGAGCCTGGAAACCAGTTATCTGCTCACCCGGTTCACACCTCCCTCACATTGTTCTCTTGGAATTTGGTGTCCTAGCAATCCCTGAGCTTGTCCTTCAAGTCACGCTGATTACCCGAATATACCCCTGTCCCTGCAGTTGAAGCCTTTTTTCTTCTCATTGAGAAGACCTTTGAGTTCACTGGTGACCGTTGGCTTGTTGTTGGTGAAGTAGTGTACAGTCCAGATTGGAACGGTGGCAGTTTCACAGAATCAAATGTTATTCCGTAAGGCATTCCGGAATGCTGTGGATAACCTCCCAAGAGGTCCACACTGCAGATAGCAGTCCATCAATCCAAGAAGTCCTGCATGGCTTCGTTTGCCTCTGTCCAGCGCCTCACAGTCTGCCTCAGCACCAAAGGAACATACTCTGGTGGTAACAAACGGAGAACCATCGGTGATAGTTGTTTTTTTGAAAGTCAAATTCCGTTTTCACCCTCAAGCAAACTAAGACTATACTTTCAGGGATCATTTCTATAGTTTCCGACTTGAGAAGTGTGATTCAAAATGGTATGGCCTCGCTATCCACGATGATGAAATGTGATATTTCCCACTGGGCGTGAAGCGGGCACAGAGAAGTGAATCAGTTCACAAGCTTGCTGCCATTGATGACCGCTCTTTAATTCCTAGTGGAGTAAAGAGGTGGGAAATATGGACCGAGTGGTTATCAGACTATGTCAACCGACTTTTATATATAACCCCAAAAATTCGACTTGATTAGTTGATAGAATGGCTGAATTATCCGATATATTTTACTGTGTTTCAGTTCAAAGGGGGATTTTGTGACACCTTTCCGCATTGACCCTTCGCAGGAAGCCCAATAGTCATCTCCCTCGAGCCTGGAAACCAGTTATCTGCTCACCCGGTTCACACCTCCCTCACATTGTTCTCTTGGAATTTGGTGTCCTAGCAATCCCTGAGCTTGTCCTTCAAGTCACGCTGATTACCCGAATATACCCCTGTCCCTGCAGTTGAAGCCTTTTTTCTTCTCATTGAGAAGACCTTTGAGTTCACTGGTGACCGTTGGCTTGTTGTTGGTGAAGTATTGTACAGTCCAGATTGGAACGGTGGCGGTTTCACAGAATCAAATGTTATTCCGTAAGGCATTCCGGAATGCTGTGGATAACCTCCCAAGAGGTCCACACTGCGGATAGCAGTCCATCAATCCAAGAAGTCCTGCATGGCTTCGTTTGCCTCTGTCCAGCGCCTCACAGTCTGCCTCAGCACCAAAGGAACATCGGTGATAGTTGTTTTTTTGAAAGTCAAATTCCGTTTTCACCCTCAAGCAAACTAAGACTATACTTTCAGGGATCATTTCTATAGTTTCCGACTTGAGAAGTGTGTTTCAAAATGGTAGCCTCGCTATCCACGATGATGAAATGTGATATTTCCCACTGGGCGTGAAGCGGGCACAGAGAAGTGAATCAGTTCACAAACTTTCTGCCATTGATGACCGCTCTTTACTTCCTAGTGGAGTAAAGAGGTGGGAAATATGGACCGAGTGGTTATCAGACTATGTCAACAGACTTTTATATATAACCCCAAAAATTTGACGTGATTAGTTGATAGAATGGCTGAATTATCAGATATAATTTACTTTGTTTCAGTTCAAAGGGGGATTTTGTGACCTTTCCGCATTGACCCTTCGCAGGAAGCCCAATAGTCATCTCCCTCGAGCCTGGAAACCAGTTATCTGCTCACCCGGTTCACACCACCCTCACATTGTTCTCTTGGAATTTGGTGTCCTAGCAATCCCTGAGCTTGTCCTTCAAGTCACGCTGATTACCCGAATATACCCCTGTCCCTGCAGTTGAAGCCTTTTTTCTTCTCATTGAGAAGACCTTTGAGTTCACTGGTGACCGTTGGCTTGTTGTTGGTGAAGTAGTGTACAGTCCAGATTGGAACGGGGGCGGTTTCACAGAATCAAATGTTATTCTGTAAGGCATTCCGGAATGCTGTGGATAACCTCCCAAGAGGTCCACACTGCGGATAGCAGTCCATCAATCCAAGAAGTCGTGCATGGCTTCGTTTGCCTCTGTCCAGCGCCTCACAGTCTGCCTCAGCACCAAAGGAACATACTCTGGTGGTAACAAAAGGAGAACCATCGGTGATAGTTGTTTTTTTGAAAGTCAAATTCCGTTTTCACCCTTAAGCAAATTAAGACTATACTTTCAGGGATCATTTCTATAGTTTCCGACTTGAGAAGTGTGTCTCAAAATAGTATGGCCTCGCTATCCACGATGATGAAATGTGATATTTCCCACTGGGCGTGAAGCGGGCACAGAGAAGTGAATCAGTTCACAAGCTTTCTGCCATTGATGACCGCTCTTTAATTCCTAGTGGAGTAAAGAGGTGGGAAATATGGACCGAGTGGTTATCAGACTATGTCAACAGACTTTTATATATAACCCCAAAAATTCGACTTGATTAGTTGATAGAATGGCTGAATTATCCGATATATTTTACTGTGTTTCAGTTCAAAGGGGGATTTTGTGACACCTTTCCGCATTGACCCTTCGCAGGAAGCCCAATAGTCATCTCCCTCGAGCTTGGAAACCAGTTATCTGCTCACCCGGTTCACACCTCCCTCACATTGTTCTCTTGCAATTTGGTGTCCTAGCAATCCCTGAGCTTGTCCTTCAAGTCACGCTGATTATCCCCGAATATACCCCTGTCCCTGCAGTTGAAGCCTTTTTTCTTCTCATTGAGAAGACCATTGAGTTCACTGGTGACCGTTGGCTTGTTGTTGGTGAAGTAGTGTACAGTCCAGATTGGAACGGTGGCAGTTTCACAGAATCAAATGTTATTCCGTAAGGCATTCCGGAATGCTGTGGATAACCTCCCAAGAGGTCCACACTGCAGATAGCAGTCCATCAATCCAAGAAGTCCTGCATGGCTTCGTTTGCCTCTGTCCAGCGCCTCACAGTCTGCCTCAGCACCAAAGGAACATCGGTGATAGTTGTTTTTTTGAAAGTCAAATTCCGTTTTCACCCTCAAGCAAACTAAGACTATACTTTCAGGGATCATTTCTATAGTTTCCGACTTGAGAAGTGTGTTTCAAAATGGTAGCCTCGCTATCCACGATGATGAAATGTGATATTTCCCACTGGGCGTGAAGCGGGCACAGAGAAGTGAATCAGTTCACAAGCTTTCTGCCATTGATGACCGCTCTTTACTTCCTAGTGGAGTAAAGAGGTGGGAAATGTGGACCGAGTGGTTATCAGAATATGTCAATAGACTTTTATATATAACCCCAAAAATTTGATTTGAATAGTTGATAGAATGGCTGAATTATCAGATATAATTTACTGTGTTTCAGTTCAAAGGGGGATTTTGTGACACCTTTCCGCATTGACCCTTCGCAGGAAGCCCAATAGTCATCTCCCTCGAGCCTGGAAACCAGTTATCTGCTCACCCGGTTCACACCTCCCTCACATTGTTCTCTTGGAATTTGGTGTCCTAGCAATCCCTGAGCTTGTCCTTCAAATGCTGATTATCCCCGAATATACCCCTCTCCCTGCAGTTGAAGCCTTTTTTCTTCTCATTGAGAAGACCTTTGAGTTCACTGGTGACCGTTGGCTTGTTGTTGGTGAAGTAGTGTACAGTCCAGATTGGAACGGTGGCATTTTTAGAGAATCAAATGTTATTCCGTAAGGCATTCCGGAATGGTGTGGATAACCTCCCAAGAGGTCCACACTGCAGATAGCAGTCCATCAATCCAAGAAGTCCTGCATGGCTTCGTTTGCCTCTGTCCAGCGCCTCACAGTCTGCCTCAGCACCAAAGGAACATACTCTGGTGGTAACAAAAGGAGAACCATCGGTGATAGTTGTTTTTTTGAAAGTCAAATTCCGTTTTCACCCTTAAGCAAACTAAGACTATACTTTCAGGGATCATTTCTATAGTTTCCGACTTGAGAAGTGTGTTTCAAAATGGTATGGACTCGCTATTCACGAAGATAAAATGTGATATTTCCCACTGGGCGTTAAGCGGCCACAGAGAAGTGAATCAGTTCACAAGCTTTCTGCCATTGATGACCGCTCTTTACTTCTTAGTGGAGTAAAGAGGTGGGAAATATGGACCGAGTGATTATCAGTCGATGTCAATAGGTTTATATATATAACCCCAAAAATTCTATTTGATTAGTTGATAGAATGGCTTAATTATCCGATATATTTTACTGTGTTTCAGTTCAAAGTGGGATTTTGTGACACCTTTCCGCATTGACCCTTCGCAGGAAGCCCAATAGTGTTGTGGAAGATTTTCTTGTGCAATCGGGAATCAGTTGGAAAGTCTCTTGTCAATCAAAGTTGCATTTTCCGTTTATTTCTTGCAAGGAAGAAGAGGCCTGCGACAGCTGCACATGGACAGGCAGTGGCAATCTCCTTCTCCTTCCTCCACGCAGCGGTGTTATGCAAAGACAAATGGGATCAAAGAGGAGAGATTCTTCTGCTTAGGTTCCCACACAGCTGGTGTGTTGGAACAAAATTAAAGTCACGATTGGTTTTAGACATTAATCTAATAAAACATTATGGCATCATTATATTTTGCCATTACAATAGTCATCTCCCTCGAGCCTGGAAACCAGTTATCTGATCACCCGGTTCACACCTCCCTCTTGGAAATTGGTGTACAAGGCAATCCCAGAGCTTGTCCTTCAAGTCACGCTGATTACCCGAATCTACCCCTGTCCCTGCAGTTGAAGCCTTTTTTCTTCTCATTGAGAAGACCTTTGAGGTCACTGGTGACCGTTGGCTTGTTGTTGGTGAAGTAGTGTACAGTCCAGATTGGAATGGTGGCATTTTCACAGAATTACACCCACACCAACAGTGACTGAGGCGGCCGTAACACCTGGTGGCCCAGCAAACCTGGAGACGGTCACCAGGTCAGGTCGATAAGTTGTCAGTAGAGTTGAGCCGGATACTCGGCTGAAACGAGTATCCGGTACGGATAAAGCACTTTTGCACTTTTAGTACAAGTATTATACGAGTCAATATCTGTGCTAGCTGTCTGTGTCTGCTTTCTGTGATTTGGCTGGTAGTCACAGCGCCCCTCCCTTACACACACGCTGTTTATTGTGTTGCTGTGTACCGCTCGCCTCATACACAGAACACTGAGAAGAGAACAGCTCTCTATCCCTCCCTCAGTCATCAGGTTCGCGGGTCTTTCCCGATAAATTTAAAGGATTTCTTCGGCTTCAGGTTTATTTTTTTTACTTCGGTTTGTTGTTCTTAACTAGTAGAGTTTAGGTAAACGTGGGGCTTGATACTTGATACAGATACAGATAATGCTGTACTCGCTCATCTCTAATACTAATATTCCGGAGGCGATCTCGAGGTGTATAGGCGATGTTAACATAACATCACTGATTCCTGACTTGGCAGGTTTTTAGCTAACTATCTGGAAAAACTAATTATTGTGTAATGTTATTGCGTAATGTAAAAAAAAAGACCGGAAACAGCGTCAAATCATGAGCGTCCAGGTCAGGCATGTACTAGCTTTCGCCGTCCGCGATGGGATACAGTGACGTTAGATACCGTAAACAAGTCTCGTGTCAGCTGGTTTACAGCTGTAGGAACCCAAAATAAACAGGTGTTACACCAAAATCTGTGACCCATCAGAAACTGTGACTGCAGAGGGCGCTGTTTCACATAGTCTGCTCGTGCGTGCTAGATAATAGAGGGCGAAGAAGAGTGACGACACAAACGGCGTAAATGTTAATACATTACGTCCACTGATGAAAGCATCATATTGTAGTGTTAGGAAAAGAAAGAACAAATTAATAAATTAGTCAAACTTCAAAATATTGTTTAGGGTTGTTATTTCATCTCTTCACATTACTCTGGACGCATATTTTCTTATTTGGAGTCTTCACAGAGCCAGTACCTCAGAGTCACCATATCTGACAAGTAGCAGCCGTCAGAATGTGTGACCCCACTATAACTACTGAATAAATGAGTCACACTTTTAGCCGTTTGCGTAGGCGCTCTTCTTCGCCCTCCATTGTCTGGCGCGCACGAGCAGACGATGTGAAACAGCGGCCTCTGCAGTGTGGGATGTGGGGTTCTCTGTGTGTGTCTTCTTGTATTTACTTTTGTATTTACTTTTGTACTCTTGTAGAATAGATGTCCGCTTGTAGGACAGATGGCGTGACCGGATCGGTCCTTATAAGGCAGACAATGTGAATGGTGGAAGAGAGAGCACAGGAAAAATGAAGATAAAATATTATCTGAGATAACACACCTGCGACCGAAGGGAGAGCCAGTTTGAACCCATTTTCAGGGCAAGGCCGAAGGCTGCAGGAGAGAGTACCAGACACTCATTGTTCGGGGAAGGCGTTTGTTACAGAAGGATGAACTGGGTTGAACCAACGTTCAAGGGCACCAGAGGGATTAAAACAGGTCAGTGCCAGAAGGCAGGCGGACTTTGGAAGGGATTTGCTTGCGATACGTATTTCATTGTCTCCAGATATATCTGCGGAGAATTGCTCATGTACAACTTTTTCTCTTCTAAATAAATGTTAAACTTTTTAACTAATTTCCTGCAGTGGATTCTTCTATCAACCAACTCGGGTGGATAAGGAATATCCTAACAATTTTGGGGGCTCGTCCGGGATCGGAGTTTTCCTGCAGGGGGAATTCGGTCCAAGAGCTTTCACCTGCTGAACACTGCGTACTCCCAGGCCGGCCTCAAAACAAGGTAAGCAGAAACCTGTTACTAATTCTGCATATTGATTAATCTAAAATAAGGAGTACGCTGTGGATTGGTGGTGAAGGAACCAAATTGATACATGAGCAATTCGCTAAATTTAATATTAAGGAAACCGGTAAAAGTGCACAACAATAGTACCGGCGAGTACTATTGGGTTTAGTAGGTACCGGCGAGTACCAAGGGATCTTCTATCCGACACAAATTAAAGGATCAGGGATCCTATTGGGTTTAGTAGGTACCGGCGAGTACTATTGGGTTTAGTAGGTACCGGCGAGTACCAAGGGATCTTCTATCCGACACAAATTAAAGGATCAGGGATCCTATTGGGTTTGGTGGGTACCGGCGAGTACCAAGGGATCAATGATCTGACACAAATAAAAGGATTTTGAATCCTAGTCTTTGGTTTGGCAACCCCATCAGTTCCTGACGAGGGCTGAAGTCGCTAGGTGAGTGTCCTGGGGATTTGAGGACCCCCGAAAACTGGTCTTTGGTTTGGCAACCCCATCAGACCCTGACGAGGGCTGAAGTCGCTAGGTGAGTGTCCTGGGGATTTGAGGACCCCCGAAAACTGGTCTTTGGTTTGGCAACCCCATCAGACCCTGACGAGGGCTGAAGTAGCTAGGTTGGAGTCCTGGGGATTTGAGGACCCCCGAATCCCAGGGTTGGAGTCCCTAGGAGTAAAAGCTCCTTAAATCCTGGGCTGCAGTCTCTGAGCAGCTCATGTGTGTGTGTGTGTGTGTGTGTGGGTGCAAGCAAGCAGGAGAGTGAAAAAAGAAAAAAAAAAAGAGGGGAAACTGAGAACATAGACGGTCCGAGAGGTTAATATAAACTTTCGGTGTAATACATTGATGACCGAGAGGTTAACATAAACTTTCGGTGTAATACATTGATTCTCGGA
Organism: Pungitius pungitius; assembly: GCF_949316345.1. Taxonomy (NCBI): domain Eukaryota; kingdom Metazoa; phylum Chordata; class Actinopteri; order Perciformes; family Gasterosteidae; genus Pungitius; species Pungitius pungitius. Next base: position 8,584 of record NW_026909886.1, on the reverse strand, counting down.
AGGTTAAGATAAACTTCCGTTGTAATACATTGATTCTCGGAAGGTTAAGATAAACTTCCGTTATAATGCATTGATTTCGAAGGGTTAAAATAAACCTTCGTTACAATAAAAGAATTCTGGAAGTATAACATAAGTTCTCAGAACAAACGGGGAAGCTTGCTGGAGCTGCGGAGAACATTTACTGTGTCACACTGAGGTGACCAGCTGTCCGAGCGGGTTAAAGCGATATAACTGGGAACTGTTGTTGGAATGGAAGATGAATATGATCGGGAAACTGTTGACGGCGGCTGGGGGCCAGCGCCGGGGTATCGATGGAAAATAATAAACGACCAGCTGAGGCTGTTGTTGGTGGCGGTGGGTGGAGAAACCACCGGGAAAAAGAAGCATGAGGCTGTGGAGCGCACGGAACGCGCGGTGAGAAAGTTGTTAGAAAAGAAAGGCGTTAGTTTGGCAGACAGGCTGTCACTGGCGCAGATTTTGTGGGAGAAGGAGAGAGATTGTAGAGAAGAAAAGAAGGAGCTTGAGTCGAAACGCGAGAAGGCGAGTGTGTTGAAAAAAGGAAAACTTCGTAAAGAGATGGAGGATGTGGAGGACATGAGGTCCGCATTGTTTTCGTACTGGATAAAAAGTAAAGCCGTGGGGAGAAATAACCAGGAACGGTGTAATGAGGAAAGACCACCGGCATACGATGTTGAAATAAACGGTGTGAATTCGGCTTCTGCACCTGCTGGGTTGTATCCTGTATTAAATATAACGGGGGGAGAGTTGGAAGTTGAAGAAAGTGTACCACTGCGGGGTTGTCGGGGCAACGAGGAAACGGGGGAAAGCCGGCCTTTCGAAGCGCGTCAAAATCGGGAGGGGTTTAAAGAATGGACGGACTCACGCACTCCGGGGAGAAGGGACAGCTCAGAAGTGCAGCGGAGAAATAAGGCGGATAAGGGAAAGTATTTAGCCGGGGCGAATGAGCGGGTGAAAACACAATTGAGATACGGGGAATCACCAGACATGGGGGAGAGAGGAAAAAAAGGCTCTGCCTCGGCTCAGGAGGAGCAAAACGGGGAATGCGAGGATAACAGCGACCCAGAGATTCACGGGGAACCGGGAAAAATGTATCCGTTATTCATGTCTTCTCGAGGGGTTAATAAATACAAGCCGTGGTCGCTGGGAGACGTGTCCGCTCTAGTCGCGCAAATGCCTGCACCATCTGAAGGGGGAGATAAGTGGCTAAAACAACTCGATACGCTCACTAACGGACACACGCTGGCGCTCGGCGACTTTAGGGCTGTAGCAGCCAGATGCATGACCGCACATGATTTAGCGGACGTGGAAAACAGAGCGGGGGTGACCCGACAAGCCGATGACGACAGATTTTTGTATTTCGCGACGGAGATCGGGGACGCAATGCACGAGAAATGGCCACTTCTAATGTCGACTAAAATACCGAAATTACCATGGGACGCGAAGAAAACCCCGCGCGCGTATTTGGACGAATGTAAAGAGACCTGGGTAAAAAGCACTAGCCATCATCCGGGAACGGAGGGCATACAGAGAGAATGGTTCAGACAGGCGGTGCTGGAGGGAGTACCAGAGGGGGTAAAAGCTAAAATGATCACTAATCCAGACTTGCCAGGAAGTGAATCTGCTGTGTGGGAAAGACATTTACTGCACCATTTACAGGACGCGACTGAGGAAGCGACAGGGGAAGAGAAGCAGCTAAAAGAATTACAGGCTCAGCTTCTTAGGCTTCAGCTCACTAAGGTCAAACAGGAAGTGAGCGACAAGAAGCAGAAAGGGAAAGACGAGCGACAGATGACAGTCCAGGCTGCCCCAGCTGAAGGTAACGCCCCAGATTTGTATCCACTCCCACCATGGGAGGAGACGTCGTATGGGACAGCCCAGGGGTGGGGCCCAAACCGAGGGGGCGGTTATCGGGGAGGTTACAGAAGTAATTACAGGGGTGGCGCTGGTCGGAGAGGATCATACGGTGGGGGAGGAGAAAGAGGCGGCTACCAAGGGGGAGACGCTTGTTTCAACTGTGGTATGGAGGGGCACTGGCGCATGGAGTGTCCTAGCAAAAAGAAGAGACAGGGGAGGGGCAGGGGTGTCCCGTCTCGGGGGGCTTGGGCCCCCAATCCACATGCTGCGCCACCTAGGGGACAATACCCTGCACTGGAGGACTGGGGCTATGAGGCGGATGCCTCTCAGTGACACACCCCGATGGGAGACTCCGACAGCAGGGGCAGGGCAGACCCCATGCTGTCACTCACGGTACTGCAACAACAACTGCCGTTTCTCGTTGACACTGGGGCCACATACTCCACCATACAAGCAGCGGGCTCGTCTGCTATGTCCAAAGACAGTGTCAGCGTTATGGGATTCTCCGGGGTGTCACAGAAACTGCCTATAACAGTCCCCCTACCGGTGAAAGTGGGAAATCAGACATTGACTCACTCTTTTGTTGTCTCACCTCAAGTTCCAGTGAATCTTATGGGAAGGGATCTTCTCATCAAAACAGGGGCTTCAATCTTTTGCGGCCCGGACGGACTGAGTGTCACATTGCTGGATGGAACTGTGTTGCATTGCAATGACAATGGACAGACTAATGGCCAGTGGGTGATGCAGCCACTGCAACAACAACAGTGCGCAGACATTTACTGGGGCCTCCTAAAGCCTGAGTGTCCTGACATCCCAGGGGTGATGGCTCTTTACCAAAAGTGGAAGCCTTGGATAACTCTTCTTGATCCGTATGTTTCTCCTCCTGACCCGCCTCATGTAACATTGTTCTATGATAGACAAGGGGATGATTGCTACTGGGATGAATTTATGGGGCACTTAGAGAGCACTGAGTGGGAGGTGACGTCCCAAAACCTCTATGTGGGCCCAGAAGGGGTAGCCACAGCTGTTATCCTCTCTCCTGATCAATTGAAATGGTATTTAATAAGCCAAGAGGCGGTGCCACATGTATTGCTGGCTCTGCATCCCAAACATCAGGCTAAAGACTTGGGTCCAATGACTAAACGAGCAGTGCTGCTAGATGACTGGGTGTGCACTCAACTGCCTGATGTTTGTTTTTCTCCTTCCGCTAAGATGTACAGAATTTCAGGGAAAGCGACTAACACTGTCATTTTAACGCACAAACAAGTGTCCAGAGACCACGGAAGGGAGAAGACCGACCATCCCCACACAGCTATCCTTCTTGAGAAACTTCCAGACTACCTCTGGTCCGAAGGCCCGACTGACCGAGGTTTTTTTTAACACATGTAAACCAGTAACGTTTGAAATTTAAAAGCGACCCCCCATTTGGCAGTCCCAATACCCTCACAAGCCAGCCGCGGCAGAGGGGATCAGGGACACTATAGAGGGACTCATTAAGTCAGGAGTACTGGAGCCCTCTCAGTCTGCCTGGAACACACCCATTCTCCCGGTAGAAAAGGCAGCAACTGGTAAATATCGCATGGCACATGATCTCAGAAAGATAAACAACATGCTGGTAACGACAACGGTACCCGTCCCGAACCCATACACTGCGTTGACTAGTCTAACACCACAACAACAATGGTTCACGTGCATTGATTTGGCAAACGCGTTCTTTTGCGTACCCCTACAGGAAAACTTGCGGGATGTATTCTCATTCACATATGGGAACAAGCAACTACGTTATACTCGGCTACCGCAAGGATTTGCTCTTTCACCTGGTATTTTCAATCATGTGTTAAAACAAGCATTGACAGGTTGTCCGCTCCCAGAGGGCACGACGCTGATCCAATACGTCGACAATATCCTCCTCGCATCCACTTCAGCTGAATCCTGTGTGGAAGCAACAGACACCATCTTACGCTGGTTGGCCACGACCGGTTTCAAGGTCAGTAAGTCAAAGTTGCAGGTCGCCAGGCGGCAGGTTTCGTTTCTGGGGAGAGTGCTGTCAGGAAGCGGCTCAGGGCTCTCAGCCGCGCACAGGTCCAGTATTCTCCACCATTCGCGTCCACAGAATGTAAAGGAAATGCTTTCCTTCCTAAGACTCACGGGGTTCAGCAGACAATTCATTCCGCGTTATTCAAATCTCACTCAGATTCTACGTGCAAAGGTAAACGAGAAGGGGATGAGGAACCTCACTGCTAAACTCGAATGGGACCAAGGGGCGAAGGAGGCATTTATTACACTAAAAACAGAGCTGGCGCAGGCCGCAGACCTTGCAGTTCCAGATTACAGCGCGCCGTTTTACCTGGACGTTTCTGAAACAACAGGGGTAGTAAATGGGGTTTTGTTTCAGAAAAAGGGGGAGGGTAAAAGGAAGGTGCTTCTGTATATCAGTGCCATGATGGACAACATGGAAAAACGATACCATGAATGCACACAACACGCAGCAGGGGTTGCAAAGCTATTAATGAAAACAGCACACATAGTCATGGGCCACCCACTACACGTGCTAACAACACACAGCATAGTAGCTTATGTAAACTCACAAACTTTCACGATGACGTCACTAAGACAAAGAAGGCTGAGCAAGCTGTTAGAAGCTCCAAACCTCACCTTCACACATGAAGGCATCAACATGGCTGATCACATGAGAGAGGGGAAACCACACCAATGTGAGTACAAGGTGGAGCTGGAAGCAAAAGCACGAACCGACTTAAAAAGCACACCACTGACACACTTTGATTGGCAATTGTTCACTGATGGCAGCTGCTTCAGACATCCACAACATGGGTTGCAGTCCGGATACGCGGTAGTCAGAAGTAATGGGGCAGGAACAGAGGTTCTGGAAGCGGGAAGAATTCAGGGTCAACAGTCAGCACAGAGAGCGGAGGTACTCGCGCTGATAAGAGCGCTACAGCTGGCAGAAGGGAAGGCAGTAAACATCTATACTGACTCGGCTTATGCGGTAGGAGCAGCTCACGTGGAGCTGGGGCAGTGGTTAAGAGCAGGTTTTCTGACGGCTGGAGGAAAACCGATTAAACACGAACCAGAAATGAAAGACTTGGCGGCAGCCTTGGCTCTACCAAGCACAGTGGCCATTATAAAGTGTAAAGGACACGAGCAGTCCAACAGCACGGTGGCAAAGGGAAACCAGGCAGCAGATCAAGCTGCAAAACAGGCTGCAGGGTATCAAATGGGGCTCCAAATGGTAAATGCAGAAGAAGAGGGACAGTTGGGGCCACAACTTAATGAGGAGCAAATTGCAGAAGCCCAAAAGGGGGCGTCTCCACAGGAGAAAACGGTGTGGAAACAAAGAGGGGCTACGGAGGCTGGAGGCCTCTGGAGGTCCCCGGACGGTCGTCCAGTGCTACCACCTGAAATCAGAAACAGGTGTTTGCAGGAGGCACACGGGATGGCACATGTGGGACACAAACAGATGAATAGGAATCTTTGTCACTGGTGGCATCCGTTTTTGGCAGACATGACACGTGAATATGTTAAGACCTGTAAAATATGCATCACGTTTAACCCAAAACCGACGGTGAAGCCGGAGATGGGGGTGTTTCCGTTGACATTGGTCCCGGGACGGGAAATAGTCATCGACTACACTGACATGATCACCCGATGCGAAGGTAAAAGGTATCTCCTGGTATGCGTGGACGCCTTGACCGGCTGGCCAGAGGCGTGGCCCACAAAAAAAGAGGACAGTAAATCTGTTATCAAATGTTTGATAAACCATTACATACCAAGACATGGGTTCCCTGAGAAAGTCAGGTCTGACAACGGCACACACTTCAAAAATCATGACCTACAAGAAGTGGAGAGAATGTTGGGTCTGAAACATGCTTTTGGTACAGTATATCACCCCCAATCCCAAGGGAAAGTAGAACGCATGAACCAAAACTTAAAACAAAAATTGGCTAAAATCTGTGCACAGACAAATTTAACCTGGGTTCAAGCCCTCCCACTTGCATTAATGGCCATCAGAAGCTCAGTCAATCAGGGTACAGGTTTCACCCCATACGAGCTGACCACTGGAAGACAGTTTCCCGGACCAAGCGCAGGCTTGAAGCTCCAGCCTGACCCGGAGACACCGACAGGTGAGTATGCAAGTCAATATAACGAACTACAAGCTCTCGTTTCAGATTTTGCGGTCCAGGTGCAAGACAGAACCGGAGGGCAGAACACCCCTGATCCCCACACAACAGCCTGGGTCCTCCTGAGGGTCATTAAGAGGAAGTGGTCGGAGCCACGGTGGACAGGACCATACCAGGTGGAGGAGAGAACCTCACACGCTGTGAGGCTGAGAGGGAAAGGGGACACCTGGTACCACTGGAGCCAGTGCGCCCCCGCGGACGAACCGGGTCGCACTCTTCAGGACATCCTGACAACGCAGCAGAAAGAGACGGAACTGGGCACTGGATAGTGCCCGGACGTGCTCTCGGCGGGCAGTGACCGACAGACACCCAGTGCATGGTGTTCTGTGTTGACTGTCTACAACGAAAGAAGAAGACCAGCGACGAAGAAATGCACAATGCTATCCTCTCCTCTCCTCTGTTCTATCTTTCTCAATTCTCCGCAGTTAGTTTAGTTGAAATAGAGAATGTTGAGTACGCTTAATATTTCCATAATTGCTATGGGGGGGGGGGGGTAACGGTTGTTATTGCATTAGCTCTTATATACTTAGCTGTCACAGGTTCCACCTTGTTTGTTTGAGTGTTATTACAGTGTTGATACTATACAGCTTGGGTGGTTTTTGGGTATATCTTTCTGTGAGTTGTTTGTGTAATCTGGTGGAAAGGGAGCGAGCCACAGTAAGCGACAGAACCAACACTTGGGGGTCCCATCTCAAAGTCAGACACGAAAAGACAGGGCGTGGTGTAAGGTAAGAGGACTTAGAGGAGGAGGTCGACCCGGCAGACTTACTCCATTAGTTAGGGTGATCTCTGTAAGAGATCAAAAGGGGGAAATTGTGGGATGTGGGGTTCTCTGTGTGTGTCTTCTTGTATTTACTTTTTAGCTTGTAGAATAGATGTCCGCTTGTAGGACAGATGGCGTGACCGGATCGGTCCTTATAAGGCAGACAATGTGAATGGTGGAAGAGAGAGCACAGGAAAAATGAAGATAAAATATTATCTGAGATAACACACCTGCGACCGAAGGGAGAGCCAGTTTGAACCCATTTTCAGGGCAAGGCCGAAGGCTGCAGGAGAGAGTACCAGACACTCATTGTTCGGGGAAGGCGTTTGTTACAGAAGGATGAACTGGGTTGAACCAACGTTCAAGGGCACCAGAGGGATTAAAACAGGTCAGTGCCAGAAGGCAGGCGGACTTTGGAAGGGATTTGCTTGCGATACGTATTTCATTGTCTCCAGATATATCTGCGGAGAATTGCTCATGTACAACTTTTTCTCTTCTAAATAAATGTTAAACTTTTTAACTAATTTCCTGCAGTGGATTCTTCTATCAACCAACTCGGGTGGATAAGGAATATCCTAACAGCAGTCACAGTTCCTGATGGGTTACAGATTTCGGTGGAACACCGGCATTGCGCTGATTTTATTGCACTAAACTAATAAAAATAGTGCCGAGTTGTTGTTGCCTCTGGCAGCAAAACAACAAGCAAATCATTTTTAAAAGGCTTTTTTCTCTGAATGGAGCTCTGTTAGAGTGAGCTAAACTCCATCAACGCTCCATATAACGTCACACGTTTGTACTTTATGGATTAATATAACTAACGTTTCTTTAGTAATATTGAGTATCAAAGCTCTGAGTGAACGCCTCCAGTAAGGACAGGAGGATAATCTACATGCTGACAGGTTCTTTGAATTGACTTTATATGTTACATTAATCTCCTCGCTCAAGAAAAACTCACCATGCTTTACGTGTGAACATGACGTCATTACGTTAACCAATGGCTAACACTAACATAGCGGCTAAACGCTGACTTTAACTGACGTTGTGCTAACGTAACTTGTTAACGTCAAAGCTACTCACCAAAAAGACAAACGCGCGAAGCTATGCAGTAAAGCGTTGGGTTAGAGGTCATGAGGCGTTCATGGGCACTCGGAAATTCAGATGTTAAACGCACAAGCACGAAAATTTTCTCGTACAGTGTTACATCAATCACAAAGCTTACTTCAGAGTAGGGTTGAGCGGATAAATCACGGATAAAGCACTTTTTATTACAAGTAATACGAGTCAATATCTAATTCAATTCAATTCATTTTATTTTGTATAGCCCAAAATCGCAAATTACAAATTTGCCTCAGAGGGCTTTACAGTCTGTACTAGAGTTGAGCCGGATACTCGGCTGAAACGAGTATCCGGTACGGATAAAGCACTTTTGCCGAGTACGAGTATTATACGAGTAATACGAGTCCATATCTGTGCTCGGATTTAATAAAAGTCCTCATTGGGTAGCTGTCTGTGTCTGCGTTCTGTGATTGGCTGGTAGTCACAGCGCCCCTCCCCTACACACATACGGTTTGTGTTGCAGTGTCCCGCTCGGCTCACTCACACACAGAACTAACTAACCACTAACCACTAAAATGAATACAGGCCACTATAACAGAACTTTTTGCAAACCACTAAAACTGATGGGAAATTGCAACGACGAAAACAGTAAATGCCGACAAAAACACTTTGAAAAAAACCACTAAAATAA